>NC_141136.1:158247864-158571614 GCF_053477565.2 Lygodium microphyllum | reverse complement strand
TCAAGGGGGTGGTGTCCTCTTCTGATGTCCCACTAGACCCAACGTCTTCTTTCAGTAAGGACTTAGGTTGCTCCTTGAAATGCTGAAATGGGATCCCATTGATGATGGCTTTGCATCTTTTGGGAGTTGGCTTACAGTACCCACTGTTAGGGAATGTGCCTCTTTTTTCTTGGGAAGGATCTGTTTGATAGCATATTCTTCTGCTGATGTTCCATTTGTAGCCTCATTGGGGGAGTCAGAAGATAATTCCAAGGAGGTGGATCCATGTCCTTTTTGAGCACCATATAGCTTCAGCACCACTTTATTGGGTCCTCTACCCAAGGTCAAGGTTCCTTTGAACCAATCTGTCCTTGCTCTGGCTTCAAAAAGCCATGGTCTGCCCAGTAACAGGGGGTAGGATGTACCATAAGAGTTTGGCTTCACCACCAGATAGGTTAGCCAATAATCTTTTCCAGCCAGTGTAGTCTTCACATATGGGAGAATGCCCAAAGACTTGATTTTGCTCTGATCCGCCAGTCTGATGAGCCGTTGAGTTGGTTGCATACCTTGTAGGCCTAGATCCTTCATTGTCACATCGATCATAATATTCACTGAGATGAGCCACCATCAATCAGTGCATTTGCAATAAAGCAACCTTCTATCCACATGCTAGTCTCTGGGGTACTAGGATCTAGGAAGGCGTTAGCCACATCCACTTCTTTTACAGGCTCAGGGGCCTTATTGGACTTTGTTGCTGTTGAGGGAGCAATCCTTAAGCCACGTCTTCTTGTCAGTATACTTTTGAACATTTTTCAAAAACTAGGAGACATCAACAATTGTCAGAATGTGAGGTTTGGTTTAAAGGTATCTAGATCTCTGACCAGATCGTATTCCTTAATAGGATCCACTGGCTTCTCTAACTAGTTAGGGAATGGAGCGACACCCATTTTCATTTTCCTTTTTCTTCAAACAGGGACATCATGGGGACTTCTTCTGCCACTTGTGGCACTTCCTTCTCTTCTATCTCCTGGACCTCTGGTCCTATCTCTAAAACTGTCTCTGTGACTCTCTGTGGCACTGTAGTGCTCTGTACGGCACTGTCAGGCTCTATTCTATTCTGTTTTTCTGTTGGAAGATTGAAATTCACTGTTCTGGCAGGAGGATTATTTTATTTCTAGACAGGTGGTTCCTTCTTCTTTACACGCGTGATGGCAGCAACTTCCAATTCCACTAAATTGGAGGTAGGCTCTTGGGCCTTGGACGGATTATCAATAGCATTGTTTTTCACTAGGACTGGGCTTGGACAGTCTTTTGCAGTGTGGCATTCTCCTTTGTATCGACTGCATAAGGGCTTGTAATCCACTGACCTTCTGGGATTTGGACAATTTAGTGAAATGTGTCCCTTTTCTCCGCATCTGTAACACTCCACTTTTGATCTCTGACCACCGCCAGACTGTCTTTCTCTGTAACTTTGGGATGGAAATCTTTTGGGTCCAAAGTTAGGACCGAAGTCTCTAGGCTTTGGCCCAATATCTTGGGTTGTCATTTTGGATTTCAGCAGGTTGAATCTTGCGTCTTCTTCCTTCCTTCTCCTATCATGCATCTCCTTCAGAGGACAAATATCCTCAGTATGGTTCTTCTTAAGACAGTAGGAGCAGAAAGCTGCAGGGACTGTTGGCTTTTGTGTACATTCAGTTGTGGATAAATGGCCTGCTTGATGACACTTACCACACCATGTATTAGAGCGCATCACATCTCTTCCAGCTCCCGTAGGAGTGGATATATTGGCGGTATTCACCTTTAGCGTCTGTAGCTACTCTGTAATCACATCTAGAAGCTCTTTCTTGATACTTGCAATTGAGTTGGATAAGTAGTCCTTCAGATTTTCACCTCCTGAAGTGCTTGTGGTAGGGTTTTGGGAAGTGTCTGTAATTACTGCATACACTGGTTGGGTAGATCCATAAGGTCCTCTGTTCTGGCTCTGATTCAGAGCTCCTGTTGAGACTTGGGGTTGTTAATTCCAGTTGGTAGGATTCCACTGTTGTTGAGTCGCCATTGGAGGAACTGTTTGAGGCCACTGTTGTTGTGGTTGAACCATCATCTGAGGCACTATCGTCTGCGGTGACCACACTGGATTAGGTGCATTATACTGCGGCACTATTTGCATTTGGGGATAGGGGTAGGGAACTGTCCATGGACTGCATTTGGTGGGTATGCCATTCCAGGCATATGAGGGGGTAAGACTCCTCTTCCTGGAGTCATTGACAGCCTTGCTTCAACTTCGTCATACAATCTTGCACCTTCCACTGCAGCTTGTAGATTGACTGGTCTTCTCAATTTCACGAACTTGCGAACTTCTGGTTGTAGGCCCCTGAGAAACACTCCTTTTTGGATTCCTTCATCCAAATGATGATTAGTTCATCTCTTCAGGATGGATTCCATCCGCGAGACATAAGCTTCTACTCTTTCTCCAGAGGACTGACTTAGATTCATGAACTCCTCTTGCATCTGCTCTTCAAAACCTTCACACCTGAATTTAGTGAGGAAGGCCAACTTTAGGTCGTCCCATGTGCCAAAAGTTCCTGCTGCTTGTCTCTCATACCACTGAAATGCCATGCCCTTGAAAGTGGCGGGGAATATTGCTAACCAATGCTCAGGGGTTTTGGCATTGTTAGCCACACATGCTACCATAAACTCTGCTACATGAAGATCAGGGTCTTCATTGTACTCTCCCTTAAAAATTGACAACGGGACTACATTTGCTGGCCTGTCATCATAAATATTTCCAGGACGGATCTGGCTTGGAAGTGGACCTCCAGCAGGAGGAGGAAGGGCTTGATATGCCATTGGGACTTCTGTAAAGAGTTCCGCAAGGGCGTCAAAGGTGGCTTCTCCCGCTAGCTCGTTCTCCGCTTTGATTCTTGCTTTCTCTCTTCTCACGTACCTCTGAAGTCGTTCTAGTGCTTGTCTCTGGATGGCGTCATTCATGAGGGGGGTTGGCTCCACTATGTTGTTAGTGCCCCATAGAGGGATAACAAAAGGCTTCACTCTCTGGAAGAATCTCTTGCCAACATTTCTTCTACTTCTTCCTTTTCAACGTCTCTGAATTCTGCTTTCATGCCATTGCACAGAGGAAGGTATTCGGTTCTATAGGTGTCAAAATGCATACGTCTAAGCATTGTGGTGGTGCCATCATCATAGTAATGCCAGCTCCTGATGGTTTCAACATTGTATGTTGCAAAGAACACTCTATCTACCAACTTCCAATGGGTTGCCAATTGGACAAACAAAAGATTGTCAGAACACCAAGCATCCCACGTATCTTGCTGTTGAGCATCTACAAACAAGTCCCAGTTCTGTTCCTTATTATTTTTGTGAATCTCCACCGACCACGACTCCTGAAGCTTCTTGACTATTTCCCATTTGATGATGTCTGGAAATTCCTTAATGAAGGCCAAATCCTCCATTGATACTCATTCTCTGTGTTCTACTATTCAGTTTTGTGGGAGGAACTTTGCAACTGTGATGCAACTTTCTACAACTTCATAGGGTAGTGAAAACAGACTGTCACAGAGGGACTTCATCAGAATGGCATTGTGCTTTCTCCATTGGGGAATGAATCTTTTGTAGAATGTTGCCTTGGCAATGAAGGCTTGAAATTCTTCAACAGTGGTAGGAACTCTACTATCCATTGATTTACTTCTTTTTCCACAGTGCCACTTCTTCCATTTTCAGCCTCTGTTTGTGCTTGTTGATGGCAGTTTTCCCCGACTGTGCACCAAAAACATGGAGCCCCAAGAGGAATACCAAGGAAATAGGGTTTCTAATGCAAGAAAATCTATCTTGTCATCATCAACAAGCTTTTTTATTAGGTTCTGTATGATCAAAATGAAGAAAAGAACACCAGGTACAACAAATCTTCATGCATCAACATGTAGATCTCCCACGGATTTGATAAAATCAACCATATTCTTCATAATCTTCATAATCTCCATCAAAAGAACAATAAAACACCAAATAAAGACACCACTTTTGCTTGGAAATACATCACATAGTATTCTTCTTTATTTTCTTCATAGTCCTTCTCTCTTCTCTCACATGTAGATACATTGTTTTCATGCATAAAATTGACTATCTCTCACTTTTCTCTCTCTCAATGATACTCTCTCAAATGTACATAATCTCCTCACTAAAATAATCAATAATCACACATAATACTCCTCTCTTGGTCATGAATACACCTTCCAAAAGGTATGTGTAGCATGAAGGGGCACCAGAGACTTCATAGTGTCCTGTGAGATCTGTCTTCTGTTCACTGTCGTCTGTAACCTTCTGTGAATCTTCAGCAGTTATTTCTTCACTTCAATTAGCTTGGATAGAGCTTCCATTCATCCTTTCCTAAGACAAAAGCACTTCCTAAAATATCCACACATCCATTATAACACTCAATAGAAACAACAGAACAGAACCACAGAGCAATAGAAGTATAGAACAACAGAGCTACAGAAGCTTACAGAACTTCACAGAAGATCAACAGAACCTATAAAAATCATAAAAACCAAAACAAAACCAATTTAATCTTTCATAAATCTCTTCACACAACTTCAATCATCTCTCAAAACATTCATTCAACCATCTCTACTACCAAAATAGAAACAAAACAGAAGAAAACAGAAGAAAATAAGACCTTACAGAACCAAACATCCTCATCAAAAACCATAAAAAACCCTTCAAACTTATCCAAACCTTTCCAAACACTTCAAAATAAACAACCATTTATCATCAAAAACAACAAAAAATCAGCCAAAAAACCAACATATTTCACACTCAACAACTTGCCTTGAGGAATAGGAAGTGGCTGAAGTAAGCCACCAAGTAGAAGAGACGAGTCTTTATTTTGTTGACACGGAAGATATTGCACTACATAATCCTTACATCCCACCAAATTCCCTTCCAATAGAAGCTCTTATGGATGTTGTCAAACGTTTTGAATAGCCCATGATAACCCACTAAAGGTGAAGAATGCATCTCATGCAAAATACGGTCTTTGAAAGAGGATTGTGGTGTCAAGTAGACTCTACCATGAAACCATAAAAAACCGTTGTGCCAATTAAAATTGGGATGCGCTTCTCCTTTTCCTTGCTGAAATTCCTTCATCAACTTTGATGCTTTCTTATCAAGCAAATATTCTTCTTGGATGTCATGAATCCAACCCTTATGTATGATTGAAATTGAGGATAAAGAACATGCCCACATACGTGATAAAGCATCCGCCACAACATTATCTTTTCTAGCCATGTAAGATATTTCAAAATCATAGCTTTGAAGAGTAGCTAGCCACCTTCTTTGTTTAGGGGATAAATTTGGTTGGGAAAGGAAGTATTTCAGCACACGATGATCGCTTTTCACCTTGAAATGGCTGCCATATATATAGTGATACCACTTTTTGATAGCATGCAAACTTGCTAACATTTCTTGTTCATAGACATGCAGTTGAGGTTCCTTGTCATCAAGCTTGCGACTTTCATAGGCTATATCTCCATGGTCTTGATACAAAACAGCCCCAACTTCTCATCCACTAGCATCCGCACATATAATGAATTCCTTAGAGAAATCTGGGCATACAAGAATAAGTGTTGAAACTAATAGAGATTTCAGCTCATTGAAACTCTCGTTGGCTATGGAATCCCAAAAGAAAGCTTCTTTCTTCAGCCTATTGGCCAAAGGAGCTGCCACATGAGCATAATTTTTGATAAACCTTCTATAGAAGGAAGATAATCCAAGGAAACCCCTTCGTAGGAGTATGCCACTCTTTGACACATTTCACCTTGTTAGGATCCACACGATTGCCTTGCTCTCCAACAATGTGACCCAATTATTCCACTTCATCTTCCATGAAAGAACACTTTGACATTTTGGCAAAGAGTGTATGTCTTCTTAATGTGTCAAAGACCTCTTGAACATGCATCAAATGCTCAACCTTGGATTTACTATAAATGAGGATATCATCAGAGAATACAAGGACTGTTTTGAACAAGAAAGGCTGTAATATCTTATTCATGAGTGCTTGAAAAGTAGCAGGTGCATTTGAAAGCCCAAATGGCATAACCAAGAAGTGATATAACCCTCTTTCAGTCCTAAAGGCTGTTTTATATTCATCCCCTTCCTTCATTTGAATTTGATGATAATCCAAACAAGGATCAATCTTAATGAAGACCTTTGCATCTTTGAGCTCATCCAAAAGGTCATCAATGCAAGGAATTGGGTATCTATTCTTCACCGTGGACTTGTTAAGCTCCTTATAATCAATGCACATACGAAAAGATCCATCTTTCTTCTTTACCAAGAGCACAGGAGAGGCAAATGGAGATTGACTTGGCTGAATTAAACCCATTTGCAGCAATTCTTTAACTTGTTTTTCCACTTCTTCCCTTTCAAACTTTGACATGCGATAGGGAGGTTTCTTGATGGGTTTTGTGTTGGGTAGCAAGTCAATAGGGTGGTCTACCTCTCTCTTTGGAGGCAAAGATGATGGTTGCTGAAATAAATCTTTGTATTCTTCCAATAGCTTTTCCATTCTTGGATCCTTTTGCTTTGAAGAAGATGATGGCTTATTTGGTGACTGCTCTTTATCCACCTTCACAAGCAAAAGAGTGAATATGCATGACCGTGCATTGATTTCTTTACGCATCTTCTTCCTAGAGATGAGTTCCATTTTCTTTTGACCAATGACCTTCAATATCATAGGTTGTCCATTCCATTGGAATTCCATCAGCATGTTTTGTAAATCCAAAGAAAAAATTTCAATGGTTTTCAACCAATCGTAGCCAATGACAATATCTATGGGACCCATTTCCAAGGTGATCAAGTCCACTTCCATAACACATGAAGGAGATAGGATAATAGGAGTGTGTAAGCATACTTCATTACTTGATTCATAAGTTCCATTAGCAATTTGAATCTTCAACGGTGCTTGCATTTGTTGAGGAAGCAGTCTCAACCCATGCAAAGATTTAGTATTAATGAAGCTATGGGTGCTGCCCATATCAATCAAAAGATGAACTTTTTTGCTATTGATCAGTCCTTCAAGTCTAAGGGTATTTTCTCCTTTACAACCGGTCCAAGCATCATGGGAATTTGCACATAAAAAACCACCCGGATCAAAAGGAAAACTATCCACAATATCATAAAATTCATCATTATTTCCTTCCTCTTTGTCATGTATTTCTTCAACCATAGGGTTTGCTTCTACCTGAAATACATTCCCCTCTTCACTTTCATCCTCATCCGTCTCATCAATGATGATAAAGTTGAGCTTGCTGTTTTTATATTTGCATTTTAGCCTATGATCTTGTGTCCACTTTTTCCCACACTTGAAGAATAACCCTTTTGCCCTCATGTCTCTAATTTGTTCATTTGAAAGAACTTTGTTGTAAGTGTTGTTTTGAAATCCCTTTGTACATTTTCAACCCTTGTAAAGCTATGTTTTGCTTCAGCCATTGGTCTATAACCATTTCCTCCACTTGGTTTTGATCCATAGACCATTGGATATGTAGGCAACTTGCTATAATTACTATTGTAGTTACTAGTTCCCTTGGTTTCTTGCCTATAAATATCCATTTGCTGGCTGAAATGTCCTCCAATCTTTGAAGGCTGATTAGGTAATGAATACCCTTCACTTTTTGACTAAACTCCCATTGAATCTCTTTTATATTTTTGCCCATACCTTTCAACATATAAAATGGCTTCATGAATTGTCTTGGGCTGCATTGCACCTACTTTTGAAGAGAGGGTTGAATCTAAACCAAAGATATATTTGTTTAATTTTGCCAAATCATCAATCCCTTCAATATACATAGAAAGATCAAGGAACATGTTAGAGTAATCACGAACGGACATGCCCCTTTGTTGAAGGCCATACCATCTTCTTTGCAATCTTTCTTTTTCCATTGGAGAGACAAATACTTCCAACATTGCCTTCTTAAAATCCTCCCAAGAAGCAAAATTGTGACAAACTCTTTGCATAAATCTCCACCATATATGCGCGTAGCCTTCAAGATGGAGTGCTGCAAAATAGATCTTGGCTTCATCACGGTGAGGAAAAAGTGTGAAGTACATCTCCAATTTGTTTACCCATACTTCCCACTCCGTTGGAGATGCATTATCCCCCTTGAAGTGGGAAATTGTAATCTTTTTCTTTGTACTCATTTTCATTATAAGTTGGCTGAAAGTTGTTGGAATGCTGCCCCAAAATGATTGTCTCAAAAAATCTCTATTCATTGAATCTCTTCCAAAGGAATTTGGTTTAGGATTATTACCACCATGATTTGGTTGTCCCAATCCAAAAGAATGATGTTGTCCATTAGTGGGCTGACCATAAAATGACTTATCTTTGTTGGTAATATCATGAAATGACATTCTTTCATCAAATCTTCCACTCTTATCATGAAACTCCAATTCTTTTTGCTTGATGGTAGATTGAGAGGAAAAAGATTTGTAAAAGGGGTCACATCCATGAAACTCCTCATTCTCCTCTCTTCTTATATCCTTCTCTTCTTCATAAGTGGCTTTACGTCTTGGATTGAATTGAGGACGAGCATGGTGCTTTGATGATATTGGTGGCTGGTAATGAGTTGGGTCCATTTGGTATAGAAGATGTGGGTTGAGTCTTCAAATCCTTAATAGCTGCTACTACATCCTTAAATCCACTCTTCATGAACTTGACCAGTTGTTGAAGTCCTTCATCCACTTCGTTTGATTTATTCTCAATCTTCCCCAAGGATTTGGAAAGTTGCTCATATTGATCATGCATCCCAATATTCAACACACACATCTCTCTTAAAAGCATGTGCTCTTCAAAAAGATCGCGAGTCAAAGGATTTTCATCATTACCCAACTGTGCACTATGGGCATTACCAACGCTTACATCATCATCTTGTTGGTCATGATTGAGGGCTTCATTAATATTGTTTTGATCATTGATATATTCTTTGATATCTTCTTGAATGGTATCCATGACTTGATCTTTTCTCTTGTGTTTGGCCATTAAGAATAGGTGTTGTTAAAATAACTGTGGAGGAGAAAATTGACAATAACCTGCTTAGTATTGCACTAATTCCAATTATTTATTGATCCAAATGAAGCTTATAAATCAGGGATATTCCAAATTTAGTAATATCTCAGCTTGCAATAGGGTATATGGGTAGAATGAACTCAAACAATGTATCCAAGACAGCCTGTTTAGGTGTAGTCCACTAGACCCATTGTTAGTAAATTGGCCATAACTTGCCCGAATACTAAAATTTTTGATTCAAATGAAAGATTAACATCCCCTCTTCAGATCACGCTATTAAGATCCCAATTTAGATCATGAAAAATTTTTCTGTAATAGGAACTGTGTACCTGTCCAGAGAATTCTTGCAACCAGTTAACACCCTATGGGAACCCTGTTTGACCCTGAAATGAATCCTATAGTACTTGTAGACCTTCAAAGAAATTAATAGACCTATGATAGGCTGTAAGGCACTTGTGAGTATCCAGTAAACATCTGCACCTGATAGTTACATGTGTGGAAAGACCTGTAAATCTGCCCAAGGATGTCACAAACTGCCCTGTTTGGTACCCCAAGTCTTCAAATCTTCATCCACTCTTTCCCAAGTGGTCTTCCATGGTCCACCACCTATTGTGAGGGATAAAATGGCAAGAGAGGCACTAAATGGGCTCTGAAAGCTAGAAAGGTGTACAAAGTTCCTTCCAGGTCAGGTTGTGCACCAGTACGGAGTCTTAAATAGCAAGGGAGGGTCACCTCTCTTTTGTCTTGCTATCTCGTCCGGCTTTGACCTTTCTCCTCAGTTGGAATATACATGGCAGATCTAGTATTCTATCAATCAAAGTATGATATGCATGGCTGAATCAAGATCTTGCCATTTCATGATATGTAAGAGCAAAATGGAATAGGACTGAATTGAAATGGATATGGGTAAGGGATACCTACAATAGTGACTGCCTACTGTACAATTTAATTCCACTTACTGATTGATTCTTATTTTCAGCCATATTGCATACCATCACAACAAACCATTCAAGGTTAGGATTAGCACAAATTTTTTTCCCCAACAAATGGAAGGGATTAACAACAATTGGCTACTGATTTTTATTGGGTAGAATGAAAAGAATTTAGCATGACATCATTTAGCCCTAAGCCAATTAGGTCTACATATAATTCAAATGGTAATTCTTAGATGAGATTACTCTTAATTATCCCTTTTCAACAAATGGATGGCTTAAGCAATTGGATTTTAAAGGGATTAAGAGCAAAATTAAGAATTACCTCTTATATTGTTGAAGTGGATGATTATGGAAGCTCCAATACCCGTATGAGACTTGAAATTCTTGAACTCCCGCTTGACATAGCCAAGAATACATTCAAATTGCAATTCCCATGATGAAATTGTAGCTCATAGATTCCAATTTATCTTCAAGAGAGCTTTGATACCCAAAATTTTGATATAAGTGATCCTTGTAGCCCAAATGTGGCTGGAATCTTGGAAAGAAATCAATGATGAGCATCCACAAAGGTAGAAGAATTCAATCCTTGATAAAGAACTCTTCCATCGAAGCTTTGGATCTTACATATGCTGTCCATACACTTGCAATGACAAGAAGAAGCCCTATTCTTGCAATATTGATGCAAGACCATGAATTCTTGATATAATCCCGTGCATAGAAGCTTTAGGATGCATCAAGAACCAAAAGCCCCATGATACCATCCTTCAAAGTCCAAGAATTCTGAAAATTCAAGTGGCTGCCCTATTTTGACTCATTTCAAGAGAAGAAATGCTCTAATCTTGCAAGAAATCTTCAATGTCGGATAAATGAGTGCTGAAGAAGCTCAAGGGTGCTTCATAAAACAAAAGATCTCTGACATTTTGAAGAAATTTCAGAAAAAAACTCAATGCTGTCCTGAATATGCCATAGCCAAAGTTTTGAAAGCTCAAGGATGATCAAGGAGTGTAAAGAAACCATGTATGCTTGTTGAAGACCTCCAGTAAAGATTGCTTAAGCTTGGTATGCCTTGGCTTCAGCTAGACATGGCTGAAATTGTCAAGAAGAAGGGTTGAAAATTCAGCGCAAATTGTGCCAGTTGATCCTCCTGTCTTGGAACCTCCATTTCACTAATGCCAAGTGATAGGCTACTCTAGTTGAAGCTCATGGCACCAGGAATCAAGCTTTAATGTCTCCTTAGTGGGAAATGGCCATGAAAAGAAGATTGCAGTAGTTGAATCCATGGATTCTTGGAGAAAAGCTTGAGAGGAAGAAGAGAGAGAAATTGACCCTAAAAAGTAATCTCAGTTTAACCTCTGTAACCCCATTAGACTCCAATTAGGGTCAAAAACCTTCAAAATGGACCTCCATTTGACCACGTCCTGCTATTTCGGCCAAGAATCTCCATCTTCCTCAAGATCTTCTTCAAGAAACCTCAAAAATTAGTCTTAACTTGTTGTAGAGATATTTGATTAGTCATGGTTTGAACTCTACCAAACCCAGTAACCAAATCTTGGTGCTCCAATTAACTAGTTCCTGTCCATGTGACTAAAATTTCCATGAAAATGACTCTTCCCATGGATCAAAGTCCATGCTCTGATACTAATGTAATAAACCAGTTCTCATAGCAAATCAATTAATTGGAAATTCATGAAATATACAATTCTTTCAAGAAATACAAGAAATACACTATGTTTGTAAAATAGCCATAGCCAAGGTAGCTAAGCTTGAAGTAATATTGCCATGGAAGGTTGAGAATCAAAGATGTAAGCTACAACATGAATATTCACCTCATGTCAAGGTGGGACATGGTATGCACCCCATATCTTGGTGGCTAAGAGCATGCACCCTCTTAGTTGATGGGAGGAAGGAGCCTCAAAACATGTATTGTTGAAAATGGCAAAAAAGATGCCACACAAGTTACATCTCCCCCTTTTATACTGAACCCTAGCCTACTCTAAACTAAAGTGACTTATGCTTTATTGCACCATCTGGGTGCCAAAATAGCATCCCCAAAGCATCAAACATGTATTATTGTTCAAACTAGAAGAAGTGTTTTATTCAGGGTGACATAAAGAATGAAAAACAACACAATATCAACTCTATAAGTAGTAAAATCTGTAGCTCTGGTTGCGCTCTTTGTTTCTAGCTATAGAATGTCTAAATTTGATATCATATACACAAGTTATGGCTAAAATACGAAAGTGCTATCAAGTTGCCATAGCTATTCACAACTTCTACAACATGCTATGTATCCAGTCAAAATTGATAAAATGCTGCTCCTTAGCTCAGGCTCAGCTAAGCCTTGGAAAACTTCTCAACAAGCATGGAGAAAGCTGGAATAAGTTGGAACAAGGAAAGACTCAATGCATACCCTGAGAGGAAGAAACAATGGCTGTCATGAAACCTTGAATTGAGCTTTAAATGTAGGCTAAAGCAAAGGATGAATAAGCTCCTCGAATGGTTGGCTTTGATACCGATTGAAATATCGAGCTTGAGTGGAAGCACAAAAGCTTCTAGAAAGAAGAGCAAAGCAAGAGCTATGGTAGAGAGAGAGAGAGAGAGAGAGAGAGAGAGAGAGAGAGAGAGAGAGAGAGAGAGAGAGAGAGAGAGAGAGAGAGAGAGAGAGAGAGAGAGAGAGAGAGAGAGAGAGAGAGAGAGAGAGAGAGAGAGAGAGAGAGAGAGAGAGAGAGAGAGAGAGAGAGAACATATGTGGAAACTCCAAAAGTCACAACGTGTGATTGGCCTTTCCTTATTCAAATATCACTAAAAGAATAAAGAATAAAGTGACAATGATGGGCACCCACTACCTACAGTGTACATGTATGCATGTATTATTAGTGTAATGAATACACGGGTGATTAGGCACAGGGACCTTTGCCCCAACATAACATATGTTCAATCCCTTTCTAATGTAGGACATATATACAATAAAGCAACAAAACTTAGATTTGAGGAAAAAATATTAGCATATATAATAACATGGCCCTAAACCGTCTCATTGATAAATATAAAACACACTCAAGGGAGTGTAAAGTTATTAAGATAAAAATGGCAATGGGGTCATGGCATAGTGGTTTGGGTGTGGGTTAAGGTTGAGGGGTGTGTGAGTTCAAATCTTGCATCCTACATCCCCAAAACTACATAACATATATTCGCTTTTTAAAAAATACAAAAATCCCATGCACAACAAACAAAGCACCAAAAACATACCACAAAAAGAGAGACTCTTAACTAAGTTATTAAACACTAAAATGCCATACACAACAAACAAAGCCCCAAAAAATAAACAAAAGTAAGAGAAGTAAGCACTTACAAGAATGGGTACAATCTTTCCCTGAGCATGAATAGTCCACATTCTCTCATGCATGCATTTATGTATTATGTGCTTTCAAATTAAATGAACCAAAGCTCAATTCTATTTTTCCTTAATTGAGTCATTATTTTAACCCTAGGAAATATACACAAGCTTGAATTAATACATAGCCTATCATTCTTAAATGTAATGATTGTAGCAATGCTTTTAGAAATACAAAATTATGTTAGCACACTAATGGATAATCTTTGCCAATGTAATATCCACTTTAGTAATCATCACAGAAATGGTTGAGTTTCTAATTTTTTCTGAAATAAAAGAGGGATATTACTATACAATTGGTGGTCAATATTAATAAACCATGATGATGACAAATGCTAAACTAATTTTGTGGGAGCTTAGCACAAGTATTAAAAAGTAATTTCCATTATCACACATGAACAAGCTTTTAGAAGACAATTACTTTGATGATTCTTGATTGCTTAACGAAGTTGTTTTAACCTTAGTGGAGGACCAATTAAATGTTTTCTTTTCCCCATTTCGAGTCATCACTTTTAGCCTTAGAAGAATAAGGATTACACAATATTTTTCAATCACTTTGAGGCCATCCTAAGGTGGTATCATTTTTAGCAAGCCTAGCCATATATACCAATAGCTTCACTAACTATAGTGCAAGCAAATTCAATAGGCACAATTTTGTTCGCAATATAGTTGCAATGTCGCTATTGTAGTAACTAGGCTTGCTAAATAAGGACTCTACCTATAGGATGACCTCTAAGCTATTGGAAAGTGTAGTTAATCCTTTATTGAGGATCATATAAACATTTCAATATATAATACAATATCAACCATACATTATTAAAGAAACCTTAAAAATACGAGCAATAATTTAGGGCTCAAAATTAATTTGTAGCCCAATATACCAAAACTTGATGACTCTACCAATGATTTGGAAATATCCACAAATTTGATCAAAATAATAATAAACATACTTTGAAAAGTTATGTTTACTCTAATAATCATTTGCAAAAATAATTAAACTCCATTCTTACATTCATGTGCTAGTTATTTATTATCATCTATGCTCAAACAATAAAAACAAAAATCCATTCAATCAATGAATATATTTGTATGAATCAACTAAGAGAAATGGCAATCAAATCATTGTAACCTTGTACACTAAGGTATTGCTAATTGGCATTACCTAGGGCAACACTACTTCCTATTAACCTCCATTAAAATGAGTACCATTAATAAATATTACTACTAGCAAACCAACTAACCAATCATCAAATAGCCTAAGGTACAAAATCCCCCTTATAAAGTAATCACTTTGATCAAATTTCATAGCAGAGTTCTAGTCAAGGAATAAAGTAAATCTCATGATTAAAAATTCTATTGTATGTTCTCCCTCTTTGTTTCATATTTGCATGAGTAATGCATTGGTTTTTTTAGGGTTTTGGGGGTGGGGTGTGTGTGGGGGATGTGTTTGTTTATGTGAGGTATGTTAATTGAGATGTTATGACTAATGTGCTAGTTTATTGGTGAAGATAGATTTGTGTATGTGTGCATGTGAGGTTTGCTAATTTGAGATGTTCGAGTGGATGAGGGAAATGCTTTAGTTCTAGGTCTATTTATGAATAATGAAGTGCTAAAATCATATTCAAAACTATATTCCAACTAGCCACATACATAACTTTACCATCTTGGGTACATGTATTAACACCTTAAAATTCATACAACCTAGCTTGTATCTAAATAGTAGCATGTGCCTATTTGATGATAGTATGCATTTGTGTATTTCCATTGAGAATTAAATTGACATTAAACAAAAAATAGGCACAAAATACAATTCACTCATCCCATTGTGATGATCGTTAAAATAAGGGTCTAGTTGGCACAATGTAAATTCTCTTAATATAGCTGTTGAGGTACACACTAAGTAAATAAGACTTAGGTAATTATATTAATCTTATGTGGCAAAAGAAGAGCATGTGTAGATGCAAATAAGGAATTTTTGCAACAAGAAAAAAAAGGAATTGCTCACACTTACTCTTCATTGCACGTCACCTATTTTGTTGTGCAAATGTTGTTACTCTCTCCTACATCTATCCTCTTCCATGGCTTGTACATCACAAAAGGGGGCGTGCGCAAGTGCACATGCACACACTCGCTTACTCGCTCGCTCACTCACTCACTCACTCACTCACTCACTCACTCAGTGTGTGTGTGTGTGTGTTGCAAGCTATTGCCACACTATCAACTAAGGCTAAGCTTCATGTAGTCATGACAATGTGCTTCATGTGATAAGTGTTGTGACTCACACACGAAACATGCATGTAACCTACCACACTAAGAATTTGCATGTAAAAAAAAGCGAGCCCATATGTAGTCGCCTAGCATGCATACTCATGGAGCAAGGAGGCCATTGATAGAAAGAGGGACTTCACATTGGATGACTTTGGATAGTCACTAACTAGTACCAATGGAGCCTTGGCCAGAATAACAAGTCATCATTCCACCTATAGTAAACATGCTTTACGGTTTCTTTAGCTCATATTTCTACTCAATTATACTCTTGAAATTGATTACTTTAAGCTATAGATTTTTGAATCATTAATTTATGGTGTGGCCACTTTTTTTGATTGTGTGTGGTAGTGCCTTATTTGAAGATTATGAATGGTGCATTGTGCAAGCTTTTGGTTTTCTTGTAGCAATCATCCATGATGTGTGGAAAGTGGCCATTTTTAGGGTGTGTACTTTTAACTTCGAAAAAGGCACCTTTATATTCTAATAACTTTGAATTTTATACCACCAAACTTAGGAGTGCATTGAGTTTACATTGTCAATGGACTCCTTTTTTAAATGTCTAAATTTCTTTCTCTCTATTTTCCTTGGGTTTTTTCTATCTAGATCAATGAATCCATAGATTTCTATTGAGCTGCATGAAGGGGGCTTGCTATTGGTGCAAGTTGAAGAACTATAGCTTCTTGTCTACCCACTATGCTACTCCTTATTTCACTTCTAATTTCCTAACCAACTATTTGTGCACCTAATGGTTACAGATATATAATCTATGGGTACAATCCCACATTTCATTACATCTAGATAGTTGCTTTTGGTCTTAGTCACAACAATATGCATTATAGGGAAAATTTGCAAGTAAGTTGCCTAGCTCAGTTTTACAAAGCTCATAATGGAGCATGCAAGCTCAAATCCCACTTGACACTTTTTTTAAGCACTTATTTTTCTATCTATGACCACTCATAATATGCAACATAGGGACTTAGAAGGTGAAACACATACTAAGTATATGTATGACCATTCATACTCAATGCCTTATAGATGTGGTAGCTTGTCAAACATAGATTGTCGATCTAGGTGGGATTCTAAATATGTGGGTTCAAAGGGAAGTTTTACAGTTTATTGCTATGAATTTAAATTAAAGTTGTACCATGTATATAGGTGTAGTCAAATGAAAAGTCTACCAATAGCTAGCAAAGATAGCCTCTCTTTGCACAATCACATCATTTTAGGTTGGAGGAATACACATACACAACTTGAGAAGAAGAAGCTTGAAAGCACACAACACAAAATTGTATTGAGAGGTATCAATAGAGAAGATTCACAAGATTAAGTATGACCAAGGATGAATAAGCATATACATATAAGGCTAAGGTTTTTAAGGAAATCCTAAAGGGAGAAAAACTTGCCCCAATGGTTGTCAATGTATTCATATACATCACTATCAAGCTATGGTAACAAATCCCAAAGAGAGGAAATCTTGCCCTAATGATCATAAGTGTATTTACACACATCATTATCAAACTATGCTAACAAATCTTCCGCTAGGAGTTTTCAAACATAGATGTGGTAGCTTGTCAAATATAGGTTGTCGATCTAGGTGGGATTCTAAATATGTGGGTTGAAAGGGAAGCTTTGCCATTGATTACTATGAATTTAAATTGAAGTTGTACCATGTATATAGGTTAATTCAAATGAAAATGTAAGAGAGGGGGATTTAATAATGGGGAAATACTAGCTACACTGGGTGGTATATAAGGTGTTAGGGACTTGATTTTTGGATCTTCAGATTATAATACAAGTCTCCTTTCATCTTCACCTCTCTCACCAAGCTTTCATGGCTTCTTTCTCTCTCTTTCTGTCTTTCTCTCTCCTTTTCTATTCTTTCTCTCTCTTTTGCACTCTCCCTCTCCTCTTCTTGTCTCTCTCTCTCCTGTCCTCTTCTTGACAAGTGGTATCAGAGCTCTAGTTCTAATCCATTTAGTTACCTTACATCCTCAACTACCATCCTTTTCAATAAAAAAAAATCCAAGAAGCTTCATGTATAGACTAAGGACTTCTCGACCACAACAAGGCCTATAGGTCTACATTAATGGAGACTTGGACCAAGTTTGGTGGTAGGAAGGCTGAAGTTAGCAATTCGTTGGTCATTTTAGGCCATTTTTTGAAGGTATTTTTCTAAAAACAGTGGTAACAGGAGTAGAGGAGGGAGTAGTTACTGTTACTTTTTTTAAGGGAGAGTCTTTCTCTCTCTTTCTTCTTAGAGCTCCTCCATCTCGACAATCACTCACATTAGCAAGATCACTGCTGAATACGTCTGGACTGTGAAAGCCCCAGTCAAAAGCCCAAAGGACCTTCCCAAGTGGAACTATGATGGTATTTGGCATTGAACATGAGTTTACTCTTGTGCTTGGCACATGCAGTGGGGCTGCGGTGCATGGTAGAGTGTGCGCATAGGCAATAGCACACCAGCCCTGCCTTCCAATTCCAACATAGAAACTGGATTAGTGCTATGGAACTTGTCAACTGACATGACAATGTCAGGCCCTCCTCCTCCTCCATTGTTGTTGGTAGGCCCTTTGTTGCCATGCCCGTCAACGCCGTCGTTCTTGTCAGAGCCACATAAGCTCCCTGAACTCACCAACGAGGCAAGTTTTCTATCTCTTGAGTAGGAAGAGTCCTCATTGAAAGCAGAAAGCCACTCTGGTTATGAAGCAAGCTCATCAGGCGGCACACACAGACCATAAGAGGAAGCTTCTTGAGGGAAATTCTTCTTTTCGGAGGCATGACAAGACAAGCCAATAGGAGCTTGAGCTTCTTGTGATGCTTGTGCTGGAAACTCCTCTCTTGTGGTCAACAATTTGGATGCTTCTCCTTCTCCACTTCTCCAAAAGGAAGTAAAGTGGCCTTTAGGCTGGCTAATCAGGTCTGTACTACTGTGGGTAGGAGCTTTTAGCTCGGGGTGCAGATCGAATGCAAAGAAATTCATAAGGTCACTTGCTGCTTCCTGCACCCCCTTATTGTGAACCCGAGGTGATGCTCTGTGCGAAGCTTGGGCGGTAGCAATTGCGGCAAATACATCCCCATCCTTGTCTCCTGCAAAGGCCTTTTCGAGTGCAACAGATGCTATCCATGATTTTAGCTCTCCGTCAAGCTTAGTCTCATTTTGGAGATCGACAACACTATGCAAAAGAGGCAATGATGCTCTACGTGAAGCTTGGGGGGCAGCATTTCCTTGTCTCCTGCAAAGGCCTTTTTGAGTGCAACTACTTCCAAGACCTTCTGGGCAGCAAATGCTAACCATGATTTTAGCTCTCCATCAAGCTTAGTCTCATTCTGGAGATCAACGACAATATGCAAAAGAGATGATGATGTGGAAACCACAATTTTATCTTTTCCCAGCAATTTGCCCAATTCTTCCAATTGTGCAAGTGACACAGACAAATTGTTGGCCTAGATATTCCTTCCATCTGAGGTTAGCACACTAGGTAGGATTGTATTCCAAGAGACATGGAAAATCAGTTTTTGATCAAAGTTTTGTAATTCAAGGCTTTGGGAATGTTGGCTCCTGGACTGCTCAGTTACTCTTTGAGTGAGGAGTTAAGATCATAGCTATTAGTGATATAACTGGAGCAGTGAAGAATAGCAAAGGGCTAGACATTCTTGCCTTGCAAAAAAATGTTGAAAAGATAGGAGGAGTCCAAGGTTTTACTAGTGGAGATGTGATAGATGCAAACTCTATCTTGTTTGAGGAGTGTGATGTACTAATACCAACAGCTCTCGGTGGAGTGTTGAACCAGCAAAATGCAGGGGCTGTAAGAGCTAATTTTATTGTAGAAGCAGCAAATTGTCCAATAGATCCTGAAGCTGATGAGGTTTTGGCAAAGAAAGGTGTCATTGTACTTCCTGATGTGTATCAATTGTGGCTCTTGTTGCACTCTCTTAGATTTTCCATGGTTTGTCAGCAAAGCTTGGTTGCAAATGTATGGGAAAATACTACTGAGGATGTATTTGCAGACATGAGAATACATATGCAGTAAATGGCAGTGAATACGATGCTTGGAATGTATGGGAGATGCCTATGCATGGGGAATTGTGCTAAGAGATGCTTATGACATGTACAGTTTTGGAATAAGGCTGCAAACAATGAATTTGGATGACTAGGCAATGTATTATGCCATGTGGAATGACCCTTCAGTCATGCATTGACAAGTTGATCCATTGCAACCCCTTTCTTGACCCCCACAGGGTGTTGTAAGCAATTTGCTTGCATTTACAAAGGTATACTTACTCCCAAGAACTGAGGTGTAGGTCTTGCAGAGTGCCCACAGGTCCTACTAAGGGCTTTGATAAGTTTTGGAGCTCTATTTGGACTCTACAAGATACTTATAGGTCAAAACAAGCCCCCTACAAGTGTAGACATGGTGTTGGACTGCACAATACAATAGTACTTTTCATATTATAGAATATTCTGTATAAAACCTGGGAGTGCATGCTTATGCTTACTTCGAAGAGGGCATCCTTGGCTCCGACTTGAACAAAAAGTAGGTCAATCAAAGCTTGCTAGCTCAAGTTACGAGCAAAATAGTGATAGGTGGTCTAATGGGACTGCACCTAACCATGGCAGGGAATAAGGGAAAAACTACTCTCATTATGTGGGGAGACTCAGCGTGCTCACTAACACCCTCACTTCTCATGAGACGAGGCATGTTGAGAGGCATAGAGAATTGATGGAAGGCATTGGTCAAATGAAGACCACTATGGAAACCCTTGCTGCCCAACTCACTAAGTGGATGGAATTCCAAATGAAAGGGAAGTAACATGAGGATAGGTTGGATATGCATGCTGGCCCATCAGTGAATGCGGCAAATATGAACTCCCAAGGTATTTTGGGGAGAGCAGGCATCCCTAACGACACTTTTAAACAAGGAGAGCCTTCACATAGGCAAGAGGAGGTCATAAACAATGCAATGAGGGGTAATTTCCAGCCTTCGCAAGGGCCCATGCCATCTATGCGAGTACAGCCATCTTTTGGCAAGAATTACTCTAATAATGGATCATTTTTGTGCAGCTACATGGATTAGCCTCAGTTTGGATATATGGGACAACCACCTAATCATGAAAGAGAGTTGAGAGACAAGATTATCTTCTCAAAATTCAATGGTCAATTGTCATCTCCAGCTGAACTCAAAGAGTGGCTCTCCAAGCTTGAGGATTATTTTGACATTTTGCCCTGTAGTGATGAAAAGACCCATTTTGTAACCATCCACTTGGAAGGATTTGCATATACATGGTGGAGGTACATTAAAAGAGAAAATTAGCAAGTAAACTCGTGAGAAGCGTTTAAGGCACTCATGGTGCAAGTATTTGTCTTGCCAATAGAGAAAGAAAAGATTGCCCACCAATGGTATGGCTTTGGACAGGTGGTCTTGCTATTAGAGAATACACAAATCAATTCCTCAACCTTACCATGTATGCTGAGTCGATTAGTGATGATGCCAAGTTACACAAGTATGTATATGGACTGGATCCCCAACTCTTGGCTAATGTTTCAGCTCAAAATCCATCGGATTTGTTCAAAGCTATTGAGTTGGCTGAGAGGTACTCTCATAAGTATCGCCGGGATGCTTCATTTCAACATGGACAGCAAAGAGGGGCGTCTTAGCTAGTGTTTGGGTAGCAAAGAGGGCCTATGCAATCACATTTTGGGTAGCAAAGAGGTGCTATAAGGCCGGGACAGTTTGGGGCAAGTTATGGTGGTGGTAACGTGCCATTCAGCACTCCTAAGATCCCCACATACCGCACTTTTAATGCCTCAAGACCACAAAGTAATTTCAGTACAACAAACAGCCTAAGAATGGATAATGTGCTTTTAGAAATGCTAAGGCACTCGTTCACAACATGTTGGTTTTTGAGGACTCAAAGGAGGACCCCGAGGATGCACATGCTTTTATGATGACTGCTGAAATGGATGATGCTGATACAGTTTGATCAAGAAGAGTTCTTTGACCCTGCTGACTCTTTTCCTTTTGACCCCGGTGGTCATGTATCATGGGATATGGGTGGAAAGAATGAACTACATGCTGCCACTATTTATACCATATCTATGGATGCTTGGGCATGATTTAGAAGCCCTAATACATTGCGTATTAAGGGAAAAGTTCATGGAAAGGATGTGTTTACACTTGTAGACAGTGGTAGCACTCATAGTTTCATTAATAGAGCAGTCATGGACAGGCTACAGTGTTTTCCCACTGATTTATAGCAGCCATTGAAGGTGCAAGATGCCAATGGGGATGAAGAAATTAGCACTTAAGTATGCCCTACTATTCATATTCAGCTTGCTAAAAATTTTGGACAGCAAATGGATTTAATTGCATTGGAAATGGGGCTTATAGATGTTGTCTTGGGTTGTGATTGGCGAAAACTTTGGGCACTATAACCATGGATTTTTCCTTGCTATATATGGAGTTTGTTAGCGGAAGACAGCTCATTCACTTGCAAGGAATTCAAAATAACAATGAATTTCAGCTCATTACCAGCAAACAACTCAAGAAAGAGTTCAAGAGATGGTCCCAAATCTTTGCATTGTAGTTAATAAAGAAAATTCAGATCAGTCCACTAAAACAGTAAAGAATTCAGCATTGAGCACTCTTTTAGAAGAGTACAAGGACCTCTTCCAAGTACCTACAGCACTACCCCCTAATAGGGCAGTTGATCATCCCATAGATCTGGAGCCTCGGTCAAAGCATGTGAACAAGCCACCTTACACATTGTCTAGGTGTGAAAGAGAAGAAGTTGCCAAACAAGTCAAAGAATTACTGGACATGGGATTTATTGAGCCTAGTTCTTCACCATATGCTTCCCCTGTGTTATTGGTAAAAAAGAAGGATGGATCTTTCAAGATGTGCATAGACTACAGGGATCTTAATAAGATCATTGTGAAGAAAAGGTACCCCATTCCACGCATAGATGAATTTCTAGATGAGCTCAAGGAGAACAACATTTCGAACTGATCGAGGGCTTTATAATTTCTTGGTTATGCCTTTTGGGTTAACTAATGCACCAACCACCTTTCAGAGCTTAATGAACAAAATACTTTAGCCCTTTCTTTTCAAATTTGTGTTGGTTTTCTTTGATGACATCCTCACCTATAGTAGATCATTGAAGGATCACCTTTGGCATATGAGGCATGTGTTTGATGTATTGAGGCATCATAGACTCTTTGCCAAGGAGACAAAATGTTCTTTCATGCAGATAGAAGTGGAATACTTGGGGCACATTGTTAGTGAAGATGGAATTAGGGCTGATCCTAAGAAAGTGTACTGTATAAAAGACTATCCCACATTTGCAAATACCACTTCACTTAGAGGATTTCTTGGTCTCTCATCATTCTATCGCAGATTCATTAGGCATTATGCCACTATTGCAGCTCCCTTGACTGATAGGCTTAAGAAAGAGGCTTTTTTCTAGGATGCCATAGCTGATAAGAGCTTTAATCAACTCAAGGAATTGCTTACCTTAGCTCCCATCTTGGTATGCCCAGATTTTTTGAAATAATTCACCGTTCAGTGTGATACCAGTGGCAGAGGCATAGGGGCTGTATTGTCATAGGAGCATGGGGTTATAGCGTTTGAGAGCCGCAAAATTGCTAAAAATGAGATGACCATGAATGTATATGACCCAGAGATGCTAGCCATCCTTCATGCCATTAAGAAATGGCACAAATACTAGAAAAGGAGAGAGAAAGACAGAAAGAGAGAGGAAGAAGCCATTAAAGCTTGGAGAGAGAGGTGAAGATGAAAGAAGACTTGTATTATAATCTGATGATCCAAAAATCAAGTCCTTAACACCTTATATACTAGCCAGTGTAGCTAGTATTTCCCCATTATTAAATCCCCCTCTCTCCAGTGAAAGCTCTTAGCAATCTTGTCATAGGTTCTAAATATGCCCAAATGACCAACTGTAGACGAGGAATGCATCTCTTGCACGATCTTTTGCTTGAATGGAGAAGTGTATGGGATGGTAATCCTGCCCTGAAACCATAAGAGACAGTTCTTAAGCTGATATGGAGAGTTCTCTTCCACAAGCCCTTGCTGTAATTTTTGGAAAATGTGGTTGAAATCAGCATCTAACAAAAGGCCTCCTGAAGCTCTTCTATCCAATCATTATGAAGTTCCATGATGGCTGAAACTTTACATGCCCACATTCTAGATAATGAATCAACAACTACATTGTCTTTGCCCCGTGTATATCTAATGTCAAAGTCATAGTTCTGCAATGTAGCTACCCATCTGCGTTGTTTGGGGGTAAGATTAGACTCAGAGAGGAAATATTTGAGGATCCTATGGTCGCACTTAACCCTAAATCTGTTGCCATACAAGTAAAATCCAACATCCAAATCAGTTGAAAGGTGTTTAAGCCAAACCCACTCAACTGTAGCTATGAAAGCTACTTTGTACTTCACAACTAGAAGTAGCCACATTATGTTGCTTCTTGATCAACCACAATATGCATTGGTTACCAAGGATGAAGTAAGCACCACTCATGGATACATGAGTGTCATAACAACAACCTACTAAAAATCCAAAAAGCATGTAAATATAGCAGTAATGATCCCCCCTTGGGCATAAGATAGCCCAAGGTGCTTGAGTAGAACTCAAATAGTGAAATACATGTTTTACTACCCACTGCCAATGCTTGGTGGTTGGGCTATGCATAAATTTGCTTCATCTATGAGGCTATATAATAAATGTCAACCCTCGTAATGCACACACAAAGCAAGCATACAATAGCTTATTGGAAGAGAAAGATATCAAACTAACCTCAAGCATCATGAAGACTCAACTTCAAATATGTATTCATAGGAGTACCAATAGACTTGTAGTCTTCAAAAACCAAATCTCTACAATATGTCTCAACATACTTTGTCTAGCACAAAGTAATATCTCCATCACACTACTTGAACCAAATGCCAAAATTATGATACAATAGGCCCAAATCTAACATCTCAAAAGTTGAATTCAACTCATCCTTAAAATCATAAATGTGTCTCTCGCTAGGACCAATGAACAACATATCATTGACATAAATTGCAATGATTAGAGTTGCATGATTGTCATGTTTCACATATATAGTGCTCTTAGTTGGACTATTTCGAATACTGTGCGCAATCAAGCTTGCATGTATCTTCTCATATCAAGCCTAAGGTTCTTGCTTCAAACCATATGATGCCTTTTTTAATTTGCACACTTTGTTTTGATACCCCTGCTATACAAAACCACATGGGTAAAACACATATACCTTCTTATGAAAATTACCATTGATAAATTTAGTTTTAATATTCAACTAGTGCACATTCCAAGTATTATTAGCAACCAAACCAAAATATTACAAATTGTCATCATACAACAAGTGAGAGTAAAGGTTTCATCAAAGTCAATATCCTTCTACTAAGCATAACCATTTGCCACAAATTTAGCATTATAGTAATCAATATTCTCATTTGGCTTATGTTTCAACTTGTAAACCCATTTAGTACCAAAAATGGCCTTCTGCATGAGGCAATTCATATAAGAACTATGTACCGTTTTTTTATAATAGCACCAAACTCAAATTGCACAGTAACTATCCAATTTTTTTGAATTTTGTGCCTCCTCAAAAGAAATAGGCTTGTCCTCATTACACAAATTAGAAACAATAAATACACAATAATTTTGATGTATATGAGATATTATGAGAGCCAAAATGAGTATGACTGGACAAAGGTGCATCTAATTTATCATCACATAATATTTGACCAACAAAGTTGAATCTAATTTATTGTCACACAATATTTGAATCAACCATTTTGTTATAGACTTAGACTATTTAATCTCTTCTTTCTCATCAAGAAGCACATTATTCATATCTATATAAAAAATAGGCTAAGCTTTAGATTCATAAGAAGAATGCATAAGCTTAAAAAATTTCCTCATTTGATGGCGCTCCATTTGACTATCCACCACTAAAAAAAGGCAACAAAGTATCATAGATAACTTCTGAGCATAGATCTATCTATTTCATACACAAAAGTAAAGATTGACATATATATTTCACAAACACAACATTACAACTTACCAAAATATTGTTAGTGTAATATCTCCACATATATTAACACAAGACAACCTCTCTCCCGCATGAATGTAATATCTCCGCATACATTAACGCAAGACAACCTCTCTCCTGCATGAATGTAATATCTCCGCATATATTAATGCAAGTCAACCTCTCTCCCACATGGGAAACCCCCCTAGGCTCAAATTTTTCTAATTAGTTAGTGCAAATTTTTTTAATCTCCTCTCTCCTTGTCGACAAGATGTCGAGGAGAGAGAGAGAAAGAGAGGTGGACATACATGCCATGTAGGGGGGGAGGGGGGGGGAAGAGAAGGCCATGTGGCCCCTCTCTAAGCCCTCCCAAAGGGGTCGTGAGGGCCACCAAATGGGCAGCGGCATGCTACCCGTCCCCCCCACCTGGTCAATGAGGCGATCCCTCCTCTTATATAAGCTCCACCCTCCCCCTAGTAGGCAGACGTGCAGCACAACCCCCTCCTCCTCCTCCTCCTCATCATCAACAGTTTTGTCATCTTCAAAAGAATTTTTGTTGAGAAAAGAAGAAGTAATCGTTTTTGAGTTACAGAGAAAGAGAGGGAGAACTTGGAAGCTTCCAAGGAATCTTCCTTAAGGGGGTATTTCCCCCACACAGCCCGAGAAATTCCATCCTTCGTGCAAAAACAAAGGAGCTAGTGCAAATTACCGACTGAGTAACTTGCTGGAAATCCCTACGAGGTAGGGCATCTGCTTCCACACACGAAGGCCACTAGATTTTCGTGAAAGATGGCACCCAAGAGGCATGCAACTAGCAACTCTGCAGGTGTTTCTACCCAAGGTGGAGGAGTGGCCGCTAATGGGGTTTTATTTGTCAGAAATCAGGTCAAAGATCCTGCACCCCTTGCTGATGAACTCAATGTGTTAAATGATTATGTAACCTTGTAAATACAAAGTTCATGAAATACGTATTGAATAAATTCATAGGAAATTTTTGCATTAGGAAACTCATAAAAATTGTTTCATTGCATTGTTTAAGAAGGATCTCTTGAATTTAATAAAAAGTATAGCGCATGAGTTGCATGGAAAATTGGCAAACATGAGATGATTGCATGGGAATCAACTGCACTAATAGAACTTAGCATTACCTTCATGTCTCAAGTATATTAATTATGCTCCATCATGTATTGAATTGGAAATGGCATATCCTAGGGTCTTCTCTTGGGATTGATAGTGAAATGCATAAATTATCATAGTCATATTAGATACATGCAAGGAAAACATCTACATGCATGGGAAAGATTTTCGCATAAACAAGGTACATGTTAAGTCGCATGCATTGAAAGGACCTTCACATCATGTGTCATACAAACCTTTTGCATACATCGGAATGAAAACATGACATTAGAAGTTGTCGAAATAGGTCCAACGTTGTTTTGTAATCGCTATTTGTAATTGTCAAGAATGGTAGAATGTTGTCAAGAGAAACTAATGACCCATGATCCCCATGTCAAATCCTCAGTAGGTGATTCCGAGATGGATAAGAAAAGGGTTAATGCATGTGAGTGGTACTAAGAGGGCTTAAGACGGAGTAGGACTTGTTCTAAAGAGAACCATCTTGACCAACCATGCTCAAGGGGATAGACAATCTTGATCAATTAAGATCAGAGATAAAGGTACATAGGTACTTCAAGGGATCTAGGAGATAACCATCAAGTTGATCATGTGAAACCCTAAGGGGGAGAGTAAACTCTAGAAAGGTAGTCTATTATAGCCGAATACGACTTGATTAAGGATAAGCTAAGTTGTATCCTTGGAAAGAATGCAACGCTTACTTAAGAAACTGGTTGAAATGGTTTATCATTGATGTTTTCAATGAGGATTGATCTTGTTAAAGATGGAAAAGAGGGTGCTAAGCAGAGTGGTTACTTGCTGATTTGGAAAATGACATTTTTCCTAGTAAATGTTATTAGGCTGGTTGCTTTAGCTGTAGATGACTTTCTAAAGGGATAATTAAGGAAGGATGGCACTAGCTACCCCCGCGAACCGCCAAACCCTAACCAAGGGGGTTATGAATCCGCGCCGGGAATGTGGACCGAACCCACCGCGAGAGGTCTCTCCATGGAAATTACTTGGTATAGGAGGATGTTTGGGTGTTAGATGGGGCTCTGGCCATAAAATCCCAATGCCTCAGGACCCTATACAAGTGTTCTACGTGACTCGAGATGGGATCTCGAGGCCTTGATACTAGTTACAAGGCAGAATCTTGGTAGGATAAACCTTCAGGTTTTATTTCCGGGAGATAGAGGGCTTTTGGGACTCTACAGTTTCTTGAGAGTGCTGCAACTGACCCTCACTAATACCAAGTTTACTATCCGAAGTGACCATTTCTTCAAGGGAAATTTTTTTCTCAATCGTTAGAGATGCATTCTCCTCCCCCAATTTAGCGACCTTAGATTCTAGCTCTTTAATGGTTGCCTTTTGTGAATCCATTAAGGCACTGGAAACAATCATTTATTTATGGATACCATGAGTGTAGCCCTTTCTGAAGACAGATCCTCTAGTGCCTTACTCAACTGACTGGTTAGGGAATCCACCTTGTCTTGCATGGAAGTGTAAACACTTGTGTACAGTGTCTGAAGACAAGAAGCGAGGGAGGTTTCCAAAGTAGATTGGACACTTGAAACCATCTGTGGAAGCATGGGTCCAGATAATATGGTCTGTAAAGATAAAGGGATTTAAAAATCTAAATGTCCTTCTCTTTGTGCTAGAAATAAATTGGTACAAGAGAGGAATGAAGGAAGGACACTGCTAGAAACAGCAGGAACATATGCTTGTACATGGGAATCTAATACAAGAGGACTGGAAGGACCTTTCATATGAAGGCGTTTTTGTCGAAAAAAAACAACAGGGGACTCTTCATCTTTTGAATTAGGTTGCATGGACGGAGGAGAAGGGATGGAAGGTGGAGGTTGCACCGATAAAGGAGCAGGATTAGGCATTGGTACACCACCAAGAGGAGGTGCAAAAGTGATAATGCGCTGTAAGAAGGTACCATAGGAGACATTACTGAGTTGACCCTTCTGTACTCGTTGAAAATGTTGATCAATTTTGGATAGTAGAAAGCCTGCCCAATTGAACTTAGTACCCTCTAGAGTCCTCACAGAAGCTGTGAACAGTTCCTTGGATAGATATTTAGATACAGACTCACGCGACATAAATCGGTCTTGGAGGAACTGACATAGCTGCTTCCATATGGGAAAAGAGATATGGGCAACAGATACCCCTGAACCAGTTGATAATCAAGGGGGTAGAAGTTTCCTTCTTCAAGAGGGTGACAATCTCTTCAGCAGTAAGTAACTGGTTACCACTGGGCACAAATGAAGTAGAAATGGGCAAGCACAATGTTTCATTGATATTAGCTGTAGATAAACAGAAGGTGCGGTCATAAACTAGGTCATAAACCAGACCAGACTGGATTTTATAAGAAGCCAAGAAAAAGTAATAAAGCTTCTCGTCCACAGGCAGCAATGTGAGGGCAACAAATGGGCAGAGGCCTACATGTCGGATGCATTCTACCTCTAAAAGGAGGGAATAATCATGGACTGCGAGGGGAACATGCTGTACCACAATCAGAGGGGTAGAAGAAGGTGCCATTCAGACTACATAAAAAATCCACACACACGAAACCAGGAATAAAAAGAGAAAACCTGCAAAATCCACAAACAAAACCACCACTGAGTCCATCGACAAGAGAAATATTTATGGCAAGACTGACTGGATTGGACTAGACCATCCCAAGCAAACCACATCCTATAGAAAATTCAACATGACCTATGCACATATGCGACTGAAAGCTTCGTGATATGCAAACAATCAAGCACCTTGATCCCCGTAGACAAGCACACAACAGAAAAAAAAAGTGTCACGTATACCGTAACCTAGACACAGACTCAAAAAGTCATGACTAAACCAAAAACTCTAAATGAAAATAGAAAGAACACCAATTAGCCAAAGTAATAATCCCAAATCCCACATAACGTTCAACAATCTATAGTAGTGCGGTGAAGTGGGTGGGTGAAACTAACGACTCATTTTTTAGACGATCAATTAAGATTAGTTCATTTTGTTAATTTAATCTGTTAATGCATGGTGAGTTAGAAACGTAGCCCAACCCTGCTCAGGACTAGACACGACTTAACTTGACTAGGTCTCTACTAATGCAATTCATTTTTAGAATGAGATTATGTGTGGCACTTGAGTGCTTGTATGTGTGACTTCGAGGGATTCAGTTTAATTACAATTTAAATGTGTCTGTAATGCGTGTGCATGTGCACTTGTGAATGGTTGCTAATTTACAAAAATTAAGTGGGTTATAGTGCAAAGGTGCGTGTGCAACATCGGGGTGCCTTTTACAATTAATATTCGATTTATTTTATTTATAATTTTATGATGTGCATTTTGTTAATTTGGTGTGTGAAATGGTCAGTTGATTTTTATTACAATTAAATGTGTGTTATGGTGCAATGTGAGAAAGGGAAAAAGAGAAAAAACCTGGTGTTTTGTGAGTCTATTTGCAAAGTCTGATACCACGTCCTCAAAGATGGAATGCGCAATCCACGATAATCCACAAAAAATTGACAGAAGGTCGACTAACAATAGTTGTCCTGGCATACAAAAAAAATGGAAACCAACTAATACCTGGACCAAACAAAAAAATGATACCATGACCAAAATAAATGAAAAGATGGATGTTTTGGATTTTGTTTTGTATATTTTCATTTGTGTGATTTGGTTTTTTTTTTCCATATCATGACGGTATAGTATGGAGATGTTTTGTTTTTGTGTTTTTTGTTTTAAAACATTAAATGGAAAGAATTACTGGAAATATGATGGGATGGTTGTGTGTTTTTGTTTGATGTGTTTTGTTTTGTTGTTTTTTTTTGGTGAAAAATAACCAAGAAACGGAGGTGTCCCAACACAAAGGCTGAAAACCATTTTGTTTCAGATTTTTAGAAAATTGTCGATCATGGTTTTGAATTCTCAAAGGATTTTAAATGATAAGTACATATTTATAATTTTTTTTTCGTGAAAAAATTATGTCCCAAAAAATATGTTGACATTTTCCATTCCAAAAATTTTTCCAAAATGTGAAAGAATATACATGTGTTTTTTTAGTTTTTTTTGGATTTTTTTATTTTTATGTATTTTTTTGGGGAATTTTTATGAATTTCCAACATTTTTAAATGATTTTGGACAATTTTAATTTTTCAAAAATTATTTAATGGCATTTCTCATCAAGAAAAGTTTTCAAAATGTGAGAAAATGTTTCAGTAAATTTTTGTAAATTTTTGGGAATTTTTAATGATTTTAGAGAAATTTAAATGTTTTTTAATGGATTTAATGATTTTGAAAGGATTTTCAGGATTATAAAATGAATACTCGGGTATACGCGTACGAATAGCAATGACTTGGCATGCCTATGAACAAGTTGGACGCACATCCTCGCATGTGAACACCCGCGAAGACCACAAGCACATCGACTACACACGAAAAACCACACACAATCCTGCACAAACCACACGAACACATGTGCACGGTTGGAATGGAGGGACGGATAGAGGGGGGTGGCTATGAGGGTGAATGGGGGAAAGGTGGGAAGGGGGGCTTAGGAGTAGGTGGGTTTACTGAAGGGAAGGGGGCTTAGGAAGGGGGTGTGGGGAGAGGGTAAGGGTTATAGGGGGAAGGGGGGCCTAGTAAGGGGAGGGGGGAAAGAGTGGGAATGGGGGGCTTAGGAGGGGGGTGAAGGTGGAGGAGAGGAGGGCAGCAGTGGGGCGACGAAGTAGGTGGTGGACGAGGAGGCAGCAGAGCAGATGGCGACGACGACGAAGTAGGTGGTGGAGGAGGAGGAGGCAGTGGAGCGGGCATCGACGACGGCGGCAGTAGTAGCGGCAGTAACAGTGGTCGAGGTGGCGGCGGCAGCGGTGGTCGAGGAGGAGCAGGAAGAGGAGAAAGAAGAAAGCAGGAGAAGAAGAAGAAGAAAAAGAAGGGGAAGAAGGAGGAGGAGGAGGAAGAGGAGAAAGAAGAAAGCGAGAGAAGAGGAGGAAGAAGAAAGCGGAAGAAGAAGACAAAGAAAAAGAAGGGAAGTAAGGAGGAGGAGGAGGAGGAGGAAGAAGAAGAAGAAGAAGAAGAGGAGAAAGAAGAAAGTGGGAGAAGAAGACGAAAAAAGAGAAGGTAGTTGGGGGGGGGGGGGGGGGGGGGGGTGTCGCGGGAATTGGGAGGGAAGGGGGGTGGTTGTTTTAAAAAAAAAAGAATAAATAAAAGAAAACCATTAAAAAAAGGGTGGTGCGTCCTCGTCTCCTGCACGTGCAGGGCGGGGATAAAAATTTTTGCATCGTCAGTATCAAATGGGGCCACGTCGGCAGTGGGAGATCACGGATGCAACGGGGCATCTCAAGGCGTGTGAAATAAAAAACGTGCGTGTTCAGGTGCAAGGCGAGGCGTGCGGGAACACGACAAAACAAAGAAAAATTAATAACATGCAAACCGTGCATCGGAACGAAATTCCAAAAAAAGGAAAAATGGGTCAGGCGACGAGCAAAAGATGATGGAAAATTGAAACAGGGTGTATAAGGTGAAATCATGGCGTTCATGTGGGAAAAATGTGAAAAACGACTTGGAAAATACATACGGGGATTAATATAAAAAAATCTACTAGCTGAAACACAGGGTAGAAAGAAGGAAAAAGGTGCAAAATAACGCGCCCAAAAAACCTAACATGGTTCTGACCAAGATAGGATGCGTTCACATGGAAAAACCCAAAAAAGGACTCGAAAAGGGACTTGAAAATTAATACGGGAATAACAGAGTACTGGAACGAAGGGCACATAGTATGTTAGCGTATTTTTACTTCAAAGTGTTGATAATGTTAACTCTCTATATTTTACAAGTGTTATTGAGATATTAGGTTCACTCTTGTCTCCACTATGTGATCTCCAACTTGTCTCCACTTCTTTTGGAAATGAGGTGAATCAATTGCTCTAAAAATCTCTCTAACATAACCCTTCTTGCCATGATCTCCTAGAAAGTTGAGATGAGAGCTGCAGTGATTAGATCCCAATGCTAGAAGCACCTTCTGCACCTCCTCCTCTATAAAATGCACCGTCAAATATTTACTCATCCTATCTGCAATCACCTTTTTTGTGCTTTGCCATACTATCTCACTATCCCTCGTATCTTGGGGGCCTAGTAGTGGACCTGAGCAAAGCTATGTAGTACTATGTAGCCACTTGTCTTGCCTCCTGAGGGGCCTATGCAATAGATCCATATGATCTCCTAAGTCTCCTAACACGCTATCTAGAGTGTTTTGGAAATAGATCCATCTCCTCTTTGAAGTCTCCTAACACCCTGTCTAGAGTGTTTTGGCAATAGATCCATCTCCTCTTATATGAAACCTATACTCTAATCTATCTTCCTTCATAGCATCAATCTTTGCTCTTGTAATGTGCATCCTCTTAGCTATCCATCTGCACCCTAGCCATCTCTCCTCTCCCCCTTGTAGGGTAGCCAATGATGATGCTCTACCAGATCTCTTCTTCTCTAGAAGGCCCTCTCTCCTCCTCTTGGCCGCCTCCCTAAATAAGAACCTAATCTCTTGTAAGCTCTCCTTACTTCTTCTCAATTGATGATCCTATCAATTACCTATGGGTCTCTTATCCATGGTTCTTTTCTTGTGTAGATCATTAGCGCTAATAGCTTCATGTAGATTATAGTTGATGCTAGAGTGATTCAAACTTGAGTTTCTTACCATGGTCTCGTTAATCCTTTCATCATGGATGCTGTTAATCAATGCTTTAGTCATAGCCTTGGAAATTGGGTCTTTCTACAACATCATTAATTTGCTTAAAGAGGCTTCTTACTTTTGAGACATAGTCTCCCATGCTCTCCTCCTCTCATTGCTTAACGTGATGATGAGATTATTATGGTGGTCAGCTTTTATAATGCACTTGATAATGAGATCATTGAGATACATGAATAAGGCTTTTTTAATGATATCGAGCCCAGTGAACCAAGTTTGTCCCCTTTCTCCTAGGCATAGTTTGAATGTTTATGCCTACTTAGCATCACCCATAAGGTTATTCACTTCACATGCTTTCTTGAAATGTTAAGAAAATCTATGAGGTTAATCCCCAACCCACTATCTATCCAATTTCTTGGCCAGAAGAGGGATCTTTGCTTGAAAATCCTGGCAGTGCGCTTAGCAATCGGCCTTGATGAAGCAATACTCTTTCTTAATCATTATCTGTAACTAGACCCCCCTCAAGTTATGATGGCCAATATTGTGACTCTATGGAACATCTACTACTTGATTAAGTAGGGTAGTCAATTTTGTTTCTTAAGAAATAATGACCATCCAATCATATTTAACCTCTCATTTTTCCAAAGTTTTAGAGTGAGCTCCAACTATTTTTAGCCATCATATGTAACCAGTATCTTTGAAATTTTCCAATCATATATAACCATCCAATGGTATTCAAAGATTGTAGTCATTAGAACTCCTCTAGCCAATCATATTTAATAGTAGTGCCTCATACGAGAGAAGATGAAGAGGTTTTGATGTTGTAGAGTTACGACTTGTGGATCTAAAGCACACATGGCACAACATTGGAGATGGTAACAACATAAGAAAAAACAAGTTTTGGATTTGGTGGCACACATACACCACCTCCTAATGCACAATGCAAAGTCACATGTGAGTGACTTCAAGGTTGATGTACCCTCATCCTCAAAAATTGAACCAAAATGTTGCACTCTACAAGCTCAGCAAACGGGACCATTGGGTGCACTCTTATTATTTCAAGGGCATGATGCACGAAGGATTTATCTTTCACCTAGTCTACTCACATGTATAAGCACAACAAACTAATCTACTAAGAGATAGACCTATTTGAGGCAAATATCTCAAGCATACTTATTAATAATTACCAATTGTAGTCACAATGCATTGACAAGTCTCACTTCATGATCCACATGCATGATCCTTTGCTCACAATATTGCTTCTACTATTGCCCATGTAAGAGAGGAGTTGCCATGATAATGAGATTGAGGAGATGAAGAGAAAGAGAGAACTTTACATTGTTATGTCCCTTACACTCTCAGCTTCACACACTCACACTCAGCACTTAACTCACCAAGAAGATGGGATGTAGAACAATAATGTAGAATACGAAGAGCTTCAACACACCATGTCCCTCACTCTACACCTCACTCAGACATAGATAATAAAGTAGCAAGAAGATAGGAAGCAAAAGTTTGAACATGAGTAATGTATTGTTCCATTCATTTTCATCCTTTATATACAAGTTTTCAAGGATTAGGGTTTTCGTCTTCCCCTTGGGCATGTAGCCCATTTTTGTGGCCATATGATGGGCCTTCTCTCATTTGCATACACCTAAGACTTCCTCTTAATACAAGAATTAAATTGTGCATATTCTAACCTTATTGTGCCACTCAAAATTGTGTGAATTAAATTGTGCATATTCTAACCATATGGTGTCACTCAAAATTCTTTTGCACAAGATGGAGCTTGTCTCTCAATTGTTAACAAAAATATAAAGGAATGACTAGTAAAATAGTTGTGAAAGTCCTTCCATAAGATTTTTGGAGGCATTTGCACAATATGGTTAATAACAATAGGCAAGTCGAGACTCTCTAGGCATGTCTTTAAGGCCCTTAATGTGCCCTAAGTATATATGAGTGGGGCAAAGAATGGGGCTAGGGGGTTAGGGATGTAACCAACATATTGAGGCAATTGACCATACCTTACTTGAGGGCCCCTAGGTGTGTGATGTTGTGTTTGTGGGTGCATATTGTTTTTTATTTCTATTTCTTTTCTTTTCAGGATACAATGCAATGCAAGAAGGCTTTTAGCCTATATCAATGAGATAAATTTTAAGGATAAGGAGCAACTTCAAAAATGATTAACTTGACCCATGTTCAAAAAGACCTTGATTTGTGGTTCTTAGTACATGAGGTAGGGTATCTTGAAGAATGAAGCCTAGTCATTGAGGGAAACCTTTAATGTTTGATGAAGGCTTGCCTTCACCTTGGAGTTAAGTATCCTTATGGAAAGAAAGAGTAGTTGATAGCCATGCTTGTCCAAAATATACTTGCATATAGAGGATGGCCTTTGAAAATTATGGTATTAGAAATTTTGTTATTGCTTGGGTTTTCAACTTAGTCCGTTGCTTCTTTTGGTATTGTAGCTAGTGGTTCCTTGAGAGGAGCAATGGCATATGATGGCTTGGGGAGCCTCGATCCACTAATTCACTAACTTGTCTTACCTTGCATTCATTGGATGAAGATTTGATAGTATATGTAATTGATCAGTTTCAAATTAAACAAAAGATTTTGGATAAAGAATCACCGCTCATGTGGATTGAGTTGAATCAATTTTGGTTCTTGTTACATGAGCTTGATAACATGCTTCTGTGCTACATGTGGGGTTTTTCTTGCTTGATATTTTATTTATGTAGATTCACTGAAATACATTATCTATACATGTACATATTCACTTGTTATGGTTTTCTGTCTCCCTAAGGTGATAAACATCATTGTGAAATTCAATATTTTAATCGAGTGCTAGTAGCTTTACCAACAATGATAAGTATTATGCAATATAAAGTAGTAAGATTCCTTACCCCAATCTACTACTACCAACATGCAGATCCTCTTTTGATAGAGTTTTGTCAAGCAAGGGATATTCTAAGATTTATCTAACTAGTTCCATACCTTGCAGAATACCAAGTACATGGAGGGAGGTAGGGGCTATATACGTTGGATCCCTTTGAGACTTCCATATGTCTCATCTGTCCTCTAAAATAATAATAAGTTAACCCTAGTTTTCCATCAAAGCTCAACTATTGTACTAATGTTTCTCAAATTGGCTTTATCGCTATGCCTTTCATTTTGCAAATTTGATATTTCCAATAGGATTTTCTAGTAGAGTATGTCATTAAATGTGGAGTTTAAGTGGTGCTCCTCAACTTCTTCATCAAATATTTACTTCATGAGATCATCTAGAAGCTCAATGTAGTGTTCATTAATATGTTATTTATCCTCCCATGTTAGTGGCCATACTAGGTGTTCCTCATGTTCTTTTGGAAACCTAGCCATGTCAACGTGGATTTAGACATGTGAGTATAATCTTACCCTACCATTCAGTTCTCCTAGGTACTCTACTACGTCCTTATTTGCATTGCAAGGTCACTCCATTACCATTTCCCTAAGGGTTCTAACCATTGATTTGGGCTTTGGTTTTGTACTTTGGAGATCCTCTTGTATAGTCTCATTCATTGTAACCATTGAGGCTTGTCTTTTTTCAAATACGACGATTGCAGTTGCAATTAGTGGTTGTGGCTATTTTAATTCCACCTTGATATTGCATTAATAGCTTTGGTCGCATCACTAGTAGTTGAAGGTAACTCGATTTGAATCATTGGAACCCTTGGAATTATTCTTAGTTAATCATTATTTGAAGAAGTGTGTGTGGAATTATTTATAATTTAGTTTTGTGATACGTTCACTAATATCTCATCTTTACCCATGGACTTCACTTTGGTGGTTTTGGCAACAAGTTGTAATTGCTAATTTCTTTTTCTTCTTTTTCTTTTTTGGGCAATAAAAATTCAAACTTAGGAGACTCAGGGCATTCAAGTGATCGAGCAACTAAGTTGCTTGATTTCTTATCAACATTCTCTTTTTATTTCATCTCCTCATGGGGCTTTCACTCTTGAAGGAGCAACCCTTGCATCAGATGGTGTTAAGGAGGGTTGACCTAGTTGTTGCCAAAACTCGTAAGGCAAGATAATGAAGTCCAATCCCTCGTCAATGAGAGCATCAACTAGGATTTCTTTTGTAGCCATTAGCTTGAGACACAAGTATGCTAGTGGAATGTCGCCCTCCTCCTTGTCTAAATTGCTGAATGAGACCACTCGGCCTTGAAGGGTGTGCTACAATGCGATGTTTGATTGTGGCACAAGATTTATTTTCTTGCTCTAGGCCTTTGCAATAGTGTGGGGTGTTGTGAGGTTCTCATATTGCAAATGACCTAAGGGGGTAATATTTTTTTATTCAAATCCCATTGAAGTGCTTGATCTCCTCCTTGTTAAGAGTCCTAAGCTCTACATTTTTCGTTCTAGTGATGGTGCATACACGGTAGGGCACTAATCCTTCGAATTTAAGCTTTTGTTTATGCCCTTTTAGCAAATAGAGAATAACTAATCCCTCACTCAAAGGATTTCTACTCCACATGTTTATCAAACCATGCTTTCCTATGAGATTTATCCACAATAAGCACATGAGTGGCCAAGAGTCTCCGGTTTTTGTTAGGAATTCCAATTTGGAGAGATATTTGGTCTGGGCCTTGTTTCCTTCGCAACATGTACTACAATGATGCATAGGTTGGGAATAAGAAACTTTATAGGAATTATAGCATTTGTGCCATAGGTTAGCCTAAAAGGGGTATGTTATGTGGCCATCTTGTAAGCAATGTGGTATGCCCATAGTGGTGCCATTAGTTTGTTGTCCTACTCTTGACCTTAATCCTGACACAATTTTTGTCATTTTGTTGATTTGGATTGGCCATTTTCTTGAGGGTTGTAAGGTGCAAATTTCCAATGAATGATTAGGAATGTAAAGAGTAGGTTCTCCACTAGTTCATTAGTGAAATGGATTCCCCAATCACTTATGATCTCTATGGGGGGGAGTCAAATCTAGATTCTACTTGTTCCCATAGGAATTTACTAGTTGCCCTCACATCATTCTTCCTTGTAGCATTTGTGCTTTAGCCCATTTAGTCATGTATTTCATGGCAACTATGATGTATCTTGCCTCGAGTAAGTTACTCATGAATATATGTGTGCATCATGTGGGTTCAAAATAAGGTATTTTTAAAATACCATTTGTATATATTTTATACATATAGAAGGGTGTAATATAAAGGGGTTATTTACAGATTGCATATAAAAGGGTTATGTTTTATTTAGGAAAAAATCAAAGATAAGGATATTTACAAATAGGCCTTGAATGCACGTGATGTATAGGATATACATATAGTAACTTCCCCGAGTATCTTGCTTGCTAATATTGTGCATTGGGGCTGATCAGCTGTCCCATAAAATCAATTTTCCATTTCTCGAAGGGTTGATAAGAAAGTACAAACATGAACTCCATCATGCCCTTCTTGATGGGTATTTGGTGTGCTAGCATTCATCATAGTGTTTGACAAGCTTTGCTACATCTTTGAAGTATTGACAACAGTAACTCAAATGGTAAAAACTTGTGTGATGTGATTGTAGCATCAAAGTGACCTCTAGCTATTCCAGCATGAGCTTCTTGGAGCACATCTTTCATTTTTTGCTCACATACACATCTTCTTAGCAAACTATTTTGTCCCACTCTATATAGCGGCCTTGCAATCAGATCAAGGCCTTGTTTTTATCAGCAAGTGTGTAATTTGTGTCTTTTCAATTAGGCACTTAGACATTCCATTCATTATTCGCATGTCAACATGTCATTGGCCTAGTATGGCGTTATCTCAACTTTGAAAAGTTGAGCCTCTTGCTATAGAATAATCAACTAAAAATCTAGAAGATTATTATCAATCCTAGTTATGATGCTGATTGCCTTTCCTTGCAACAACATTGAAGTCAAATTCAAGCAATAGAAATAGCCATCTAATGATGTACCCTATGGCATAGGGTTTGTTCCTAGGATATAGCAAGGACTAATGATTTACGAAAAAGGTAAAAGGGTTATTAAGGAGAGAATGGAAGAATTTCTTCATTGTGTATACTATGCCAAGTCCCTCTCATTTTTTGGTCAAGTAGTTCATCTCAGTTTTCAAAAGCTATCAACTCACAAAGCTCACTAGAAAATCCATATTATTCTCTCTTGACTAGTAGAGCACTAGTTAAATAGCAATCTTGGATGCTTCAATGTGCACATGGAATGTTAGCTCCCAATCAAGGAGGGGCTTATAAGATAACTGTGCTAATTAGAGACTTCATCAAGGCTTCATAAGCCTTTTGACACAAGGGTCTAGTGATAGACATGCACTTCAGCACAAAGTGTCTATAGTAATCGATATGTCTGAGAAAGCACTACACTGCTTTGGCATTTTCTAGTTGTGGTAGCTATAGAATGATTTGAATATTTGAAGTGTTGGTACAATACCATTCTTGGACACAAAATTCTTGAGTATGATATCATTTTTTACCCAAAATTAACACTTGAGTGGATTTAAGGACAATTGATGTAACCTAAACCATTTGAAGTTCCTTGTGATGCATCAATAATCAATTAACACTTTGAGGTAATCAATAAACACTTTGAGATCCTTGTGATGCATGTCTTTCCATCCTCTATCCAACTTTTGAAGGCTTTCCAAAGATAAAGGGTACTACACATCAATAGTCTAAGTGAAATCGTCATGCTAGTTAAGGCTAGGGTGGCAACAAGGCCATGCTTCACGTTTTTATTGTGAAACCATTAATTTGTCAAGTTCTTGATCTATGCAAGGATCATGATGTTTTGACTCATTCTGGCCTCAAGTGGGCTAAAGGCCAACTTTCCTAAAGGCAAAAATAGTGCAGTCAATATCCCTAGACCATCCATTGTAAATGGATCCATAATTGGCAAGAAAAATGCCAAGAAAAGAAGAAAGAGGGTGACTGAGAGACTCTTGTTGCAAAGTAAAGGGGTCATAATGTAGCAAACAAACAAAACTATGTCCACTGCTAAAAGTGCAACCACTACCCCTTTTGGAATTGCTAGTTGTTGGTTTATAGTTGCTAGGTGCCAGAATTGCTAAATACTTGGGCCTAGAATAATATTGTGTACTACTTTGCTACTATTGGTATGGGTTGTTGCTGAAAGGTTATGGCATAGGGCAAGCACCTAGGCGCTTAGCAAGAAATTGCATAATTTCTGATATGCCCATAGTTTGTGCAAGCCCATAAAGGTTTGGAACACTCAGAAGGTAGAGGGTCACCTCCACAATGTACACACTGAATATTTGGGTGATATGGTCATGGTTTCTTTAAGGTATATGTGAGCCTTGCTAGCTCAATCTGATGTTTTTTAATGGTTGTGAGTAGGTCTTGTGCCATGGTTAGTTTAGCACTACCTTGTGAGGATGAAGTGCCACTTCCAACTCTATTCTTCTTGTCTTGATTTCTTTCTCTTTGAAGATAGAATCTTAGTTTGGTCCCTAGAGTTGGGGTTGCTCCTATTCCTACAAGCAGTGTATTGGCCACTCACATACCAATATGTATGGCAAACGAGTTATCAATCCACCTATGCTGTAGTAAGTCAATCTTCGAGTCTATATAAGACCATAGGAGGATGGTGGCATTTAGTAACAACCTCCTCATGTCATTCATTTCCTTTTTAATGTCCTTGTTTTTTCACTACATGGCTAGGGTCAAGTCCAACAACTTGTCCATCATTCCTTGCTCTATCTAGCTAGGGTACTATAATTGTCTTCTAGTCATACATATGACACCTCACTAATGTCATTGTTGACTATAGCTCAAAATTTTAAGAGTGAAAATTTCAATTCCTTAGGCACATCCTTCAAGAATGATTCCTTCTCCATTGTGGTAATCTTAGCAAGCAATATGCCTTAAGGTTCTAGGTCAAGTTTCTTTCAGTCTAGGTCAATTGTTCCTGTTGGGGTTTCCTTGTTTAATGCCTTCTCCTATGGCTCTAATGGGTCTCAAGAATTCCTTCTAACAATTATAACTCTCTCTTCAATTGGGAGCTTAACTCAACTGTGACTTGTGCTCAACCAATCTTTTGTTTCTTTTCACAAGTAATGTAATTAATGTAGAAAATTTATTTGTTGTGTGCTTGTGCTCAACCATGCTTTTTTCTTTTTCTTAAAAGAGTGTTGATGGTCCAAAAATGCAATGTGGCAAAGCTTGCTATTAATGCAATAGTTTCTAGCAAGGTGATGCCATAACATTTAGGTAATGTAAGTTTCTAATAGATTTTTTTTGCCCGTCTCTTTATGATTTGCAAGGTTTTCCTACAATGTTGTCAAGTATTTTTCTTGGTGCATTAAGAATTTATTCAAAAGCTTTATATATTTATTTTAAAAGGTAATATATTCTGCATTAACAGATTTTTAGGTTGACAAATGTTTTATTATTGATGGTCCTTGTTGACAAGTTAATATCCACAACCCCCTGTTAGCAAGTTTCTATGTCAATGATCTTCTAACAACTAACTGATTTCTAGCATTGAAGTTTCTCACCATTAACAAGTTTTTCTTGTCGACCAGTTTATCTCTATCAACAAATCTACATCGGCATGACGAGTTTCTCACAATCCATGAGTTTTAGCCACGAATAGATTTCTCACCACTAACAAGTTTGACCAGTTGGTTTCCTCATTGATGAGTCTTCTATTGGTATTGACAAGTTTTGATTTTGTGTCCATGCTGATGAATTTTTCATTAATAAGTTTTCCTTTGCTGATAAGTTTCCCTTCATCGACAAGTTGATGCTGATACCTTGATGTTGATATTGGCAATTTTAGGGTGTTGACAAGTTTCTTATGTGGATGAGTTCGTTCTTGTTGACAAGTTTCTAATTTTTTGACAAGTTTATTGCTTTTGATAAGTCTGGTTAACAAAGTCCAGCTAGTGGATTTAATGAATTCCATTGCATAATAATTTTTGACATAGAATAACAGTAGAGGTTATACAAAAATTCATGGACGTCAATAGGTTTTGGACCTTCTATACATACCACATCTACATTATCCTCTTTGGCTATTTATGTATGAGGAATGTCTATGTTTTCTCTTTAGATTTTTCTATATTTTATGCCTAGGTAGTAATCTTTGTTGATAAATTTATGTAGCAGGTCCTCTATCTTATGAATGAGAACTCTTTTTTTTTTGTTCATCTTGTGATTTCCTATTGATTGACACATAAGCCAGATAATCTATCTTTCCTCTTACTAAATAAGCTCGAGGAACAAGAAGGAAGGTTAGATATGTCCCACAAATCCCATATTACTTAATCCATCTACTTGCTAAGTTATCTCGTCATTTTATACATCAGAACATGGAAAGAACATCCTTATCACATTGTTTTATGGAATGACTCTCTATAAATACTTACGTACACATTGGATTTTGTGGGTTTTTGAGATATTTTCATCCTTCATGGATACACCCCTATCATGATATGGTATAAAAAGGAGGAAGCCAGGATATTTGTTCTGTCATCACAAGTTACTACTTAACAACATTGCTTACAATGAGTAGGGTGTGCTTACTCTCCTATCTCCTCTTCTTTCTTTTGGGCTATTGCCATCTCCTCGAGCATGCTTCTCCAACCTCCAAGTATGTTTGGGGAAATAAGGAGGAGGACAAGGACGAAGAAAAGTGGAGAAACATACAATATTTAAGTCAATTCTCAAATTTATTTTCCACCTTTAAGATCTATGAAAAGTCAAGTTGTGCATAAGAAGAACTATATCAAATCTTTCTTTTGCAAGAATCTAGGTTTGAGAAGCAAAGCAAAGCAAGAGTGACTAATTAAAATTCATCCACCTAGTCCTAACATACTAGAGATTAATCACACCTAATGTCCTTTGAACAAGAGGATCTTATTTCCAAAAATGGTGCTTCGAAAGTATTTACTTGAAGATGTTTTGTAGGGATTCAAGTCACTTACGGTTATGTTCCCCTCATCCAATACTCTATAATGGCCTATAACCCACCAAAAGACCATTTAAAAAGATTTAAAACCTTATTTGACTTTTAAAGGGATTTTTTTTAAAAACAAAAAGTAATCTACAAGCCTAATTATATACTTTTCTAATAGTAGATGAGTGATTGCTAAACAATGATTATTGAGACTCTATTTAAGAAAAATATTATTTCTCTTGTCGTGTTATGGGAAAGATTTTAATTAAACTTCACCTATATTTTCAAAATTTTAAAAGTCATCATCTTATGTGTCATATATAAAAGAAAGTATTATTGTATTAGATAACATGTATTTGTTTTTATTTATTGTAATACAACCGTTTGTAATATATAAAGAGGATTACCTAGATTTCAGCACATTCAAGGTGTTGGCATGTGTAGATGAATTATGGATGATTGATGAGGGCCCTACCTCCTTTGAGGGTCCCATCACATTGATTCATTTGCATGGTGGCATGAGGAAGGGAGTGAAAGGTTGGAATTTAAAAGAAGATGGGTTGCATAATGGATTGCTCACATTATTTGCCTCTGCTTTGCCTTGGTTGGCATTGTCTTTGCTTCATCTTGGATTGATAATGCTCTTCCTCTCTCACTCTATCTTTTACTTGCCTCTCAAGTTCTCTCTTTCTCTCTCACTCATGCTTTCTCATCTTGGGATTGTCTCATTCCTTGACCTTCCTCACTCTCTTCTTCTTCTCATGGTCTCAATTTATAGAAGTGGAAGAGGAGGGGGGGAGAGGGAAGAGATGCATGATGACCTCATGGCATCTCAAGTGTTAAGTGGTGGCATGGGGAGAGAGATGTTTTCTCTCATCATAAGGGGGAGGTGAGTTTGTCATGGCATGGGGGGAGCGGTAAATTTTTTTTTTCTACCTCTATTTCACAAAGGGGGAAAAGAGTTATCGCCTATCATGGGGAGGGAGAGAGAGAGAGAGAGAGAGAGAGAGAGAGAGAGAGAGAGAGAGAGAGAGAGAGAGAGAGAGAGAGAGAGAGAGAGGTTTTGGCAAAAATAGCCCCCCAATGATTTAGGGACGGTAATTAAAATTCATAACAATAATTTATTTACATTTTTTAATGTTGGGGGTGGCAAAAAAAAGGCTGATTTCTCCTTGTTTTACTTCTCTATTCTCCCCCCTTTCCATGGCCTTTTTCCAAAGAGGTTTAATTTTTTCCATTTCTTAACCATTGTTCACGTGCGGAGAATCTAACTTCTTTTTCAGCTTTAGTTTCAATTGTTTCTAGTCATCACACGTTTGTCAAATGATTGAATCTATTTTATCTAATTGGTAATGGATTTGTGGATTGTTTAATGATTGCACGAGACATTATGAAAAATTTGGACTCACTTTTGGCCAAAGCCTTATAAGAATTGCCATGTCATTGTCCTATTAGAAAAAGGGGACCCATGGATAACAATATCCATTTTATCTCAAAACTATATTGTGTAACATATTATTGGAATGGTCTTGATGACCTCCCAACCAAAAAGCAACCTCAAAAGTTCAGTAATGGTAGCCTCACCCTCATTTGTCCTATAATCTAAGGTATGTTGTGATTATTAAAGAATATCTTTAAGAGGCCTTAAGCAAGCATGATGCCAATAATTGTTTTTCCATGTTAACTTAGCGAGCATTGAAGCCTGTTGTTGTATTTGGTCAATACGAATACAATATTTTTAGCAAATTTGGGAAGATCCACTGGATTCCATGGTCGAGCTAGACAGTGAGTAACCTCAACACTATATTCAGTTATTTCATTCTATGCAAGTTCAACGCATTAGTTGTAACATCAAGGTGTCTTTGTAGTTGTGCAAAAAAATTGTGATGATCTACGAGCATCTAGTGTTGGAGGGGGGTTGGCGAACACAATGCAAATATAGCGGGTCATTGTGGTGCCCATCCAATCAGACACGTTCTCTTGTGGATGGAGAACCACTCTGAATGCCTCACTTTTATGCAGGCAAATTCTTGATATTCCTAATGTAAGTAGAGTGACTTATTCATGTTTATTTATATGTATGCAATGTGCATTGATAGGTAAGGTGCGTGTGTTGCTTTGTCCAAAGAGCTTAAAAGGCCCAAAAGTGAGTCCAACTTTCTCTTAATATTGATCATTGATTTAGTGATTTGAACTTATGTGGAAAAAGTGTTGGTTCTTGTGACAAAAAGATAGGTGGAGTATGCATGAAAGAACATGTATTGATGTATCTCAACAAGTGAGACAACATATTACAAGAGATTTCATTTTTTTCCCAATGTCATTAATAGGATAATATCCTACCTTTTTGTATCCTCTATATATTCAAAGGAGAAAATGAAGAAAAAGAAGAAGAAATGAAAAATGCAAAAAAAAAAGTAGTGAGCCTTACATAAGCAAACCCTTCTCATAGGTCAGATGCATAGGCATTGTTGTCCCAAATTAATAATGGCTGGGATAATTGAGTTTAATGGCTCATTTGTTAGCCCCCAGCCCTTTTTCCCACTAGCACTTTAGGGCCCTTAAATGAAGGACACAATTCCAACTTATCAACATCATTGTCTCCCTAGAAATAAAGCACACATAATAACTTTTACCCAATCAAATACTTAAGATTGAGATACACTCAAGGAGTTTGTCCACCTAGTGGTAGACAAACCTTCCAATTGCACATGCATGCAAACCTCCATAATACTTTAGAAATATACACCTTAGGATGAATCTTCTTTTCTTAGAAGCATAATGGGCAACCACCCCGACAACAACCATCACCACAAATATGCATCCACTTCACTTTAGACACATAGAACAATCCTCTAACCCTCAATCTTGTGTCAAAGGGACCAACACAATTCTTTGAGGGGAGTAATGTTAATTAAGCAGCATTGAAAGAGATAAAATGCATAATGGAAAAGAACATCAAAGAGTAAAGTAAGGCAAAATGGCAAAAAGCAAGACGCAAGAAGCAAAAAAGAAAAGAACCAAAGTGTAAGGAGTAAGCAAGTAGGTTGTTGCATGGAAAGTGAATATAAAGGAAACACTACCATAATGTTTAAAGAAAATGATTCTTTTGGCCAATCTAATTATTCTTTGCAAGGAGCATGTAGGTTGATCAACATTGAGGTATATGGAGCAAACTTGGTGAGAATATGAAGATGAAGATGATTGTGTGGTGGTTGAGAGGAAGAAATGTTGTTTTTTGAGGGTTCATGTTTGTCTTTGAAGATTGAAGACCGTACTTGTTGCAAGTAGGAGGTAACCTTGTCTTTGAAAGCCAAGTGGTAATTACTAGTGTGGAGTCACTAGGCCCCCCTAAGCATGTTCCCTAGTGAGTTGATGTTTTTGGATTCCTTATGTGATCTTGGTGTTTTCTTGTCTACAAAAGGTGACATCCTTAAAAAATAGGAGTGTCTCCATGGTCCCAACATAGTGTGTGAATGCCACATTTTTGGTTCCATTGCCAAGACAAAGACACATTGACCTCAAGGCTGCTCACATGCCTTGCATCATGCAATAGAAGGTGCCATTGTATCAACTCTAAAATATATATGAGGAGTTAGTCAAAATCATTATCGTTGTCACTTAGTGGATATCATGTGTTGTGAGTAGTAATGAGAACTTTGTTATAAGAACTTGCCATTGTGGGTAAATTTGGAGATGTGTGAGTAAAGACCTATCCTTGAATAAACCCTTAGATGTCTAATTAACATGCCATATTTTTTTAATATATGTGTCAAGTTACTATGTGGTTCATTGTGGTGTTCACAAGTAATTTGAATTTGCCATAACTATTCCTTCTTACTCTACGCATATGACTTAATATTAATTTGGACCAATCTTATGAAAGTGAATGGAAAACTAGTGCTTGCAATCTCACCTAGCCACATGTCTTCCTCTCCAACACAAATAATTGTTACAACTTGCATGGGATCTAAGCTTGATCTCAAAATAATATTACAAATAGTTACATAATTGTGGAAATCAATTGAAAATTATTTCAAAATAGTTAAATAACCATGGAAATCAATTGAAAATTATTTCATACATACCTAAGCATCTCAAGAGGATTAATCCTTCAAAATATTCTCGACACATTACACCTTTGCTAGATTTGCATTGTTACTTGCCTTTTATCTTTTGCTGCATCCACCTTGGAGTTTTCTTGGATTGTGATGTTTAGAGATCTTGAGAAATGGATCTTTTATTGCTAGATTGGGGCTGGATGGAGATTCTTGAGATATGGATCTTTTATTGCTATGTTGGTTAGATCTGAATGGGGTTATCAGAGCTTATTATTGGTGAAAGATTTTAGCTCAGGTTTTTCCCTTTGACAATTAAATCCTAGTTACTCAAGGACAAGTTGTACAACTCTTGAAGTGGAATGGTGCAAAGACCAAAGATCTTTCAAGTGCAAAGGACAACCTAGTTAGAGCTATTTCTAAGATATGGAGGCTAGGCTAGAGGCATAGGGGACAAGATAATAGATTGTCACCAAGAAACAAGCTATTTTGAAGGTACTTTGGTCAGTTACTTTTTTGAAAGCGTATTTCTCTCTCTTCTCCCTTCAAGCTCTTTCCAAGCTTTCATGGTGTACATCCAAGTATCTTCACCTCCTGCTCTCTTGAAGCCATATCTCACTCTTTGATCTTGGGGAAGTGTTCTTCAATTCTTGCCAAGCATTTCGACCACCATTGTGCAACCACATTGCCTAGGGAGCTAGCATCAACCATAAATAGGTGCAAAATGTGCTGCTTGAATAGTATGCTTCAATAGTTCCTAATCATTGCTCTTTGATCTCCAACTCTCACAAGCATTGGATAAGCAAAGAACCTTCTAAACCTCATTATCTTTACCTTTCTTCTTTATCCTTTTAAGATTCGGTACTTTCCAACCTTCAAGGCTCTCCTTTAGCCATTATATTCCAACATTGGCATCAGGATTGCAAACAATTAAGGGGATTCAACATTGCAAGCATTATGGATCAAAATTTTGGAACTTTTATATATAAAGAATTGTGTCTAAGCATTCAAAAGGATTGAAGACACTTATACTTCAAAAATCTTATGATTTTCAAGCATTGGATGGGCTGATTTATGGAGCTTATTGACTATGAAGCATTATGAACCACATGGAACAATCTCTTCTATTCAATGGATGAAGCTTGATTCTCTTTGAATCATCCATGTTCTTCTAGACTTATAAAGGTAATCCATTCCCTTTTAATATTTGAAATATCTCTTTATCCAATTGCTCTAATGTGATGGGAGATTATGGTTTATTTAGGCTTCCAATGAACCATAAATTAGAGATTAATACCTCTATAGATTGATCAGAGCTTTTAGATCAATTTTAAACATTGATTTCATTTCAATTGCAATCATAGCTCCAATATTTCATGCTTTTATTGATAACCATAATTTGTGCCTTTGATCTTATTATGCCCAAGAAATAATTGTAAAAGGGTAAGCATTGCAATTATTGGGTCACTGCTTTGCAATGGTAAGACCCTCAATCCCATCTCCATCTCCAATCTTCTTTTATTGATCAATCCATGCATCTCATTAAAGACTAAAAGCTCAATTTAAAAAAATGCATTTATTATGCTTTATAGAGCAGTATTCTCTTGCCATGGATATTCCCACCGAGAAAAAAGGTGGATGTGAAAGAAGATAGTGAGACTAAAGAGAGGTGACCCTCTCTCACTATTAAATATCTTGAAGAGGGGTGCAACCAATCAACCTAGGGGGAACTTTCCCCACAAACTAATGATTCAGAGTCCATGTAGAAATCTTGTCCTACCATTTTATCCCTCATACAGATATTGCAAGTTATTGAAGATTTGACGACCGCAGCTAGAGAGCATTAAAATAGGGTATTCATTGATTTGATTACAAGGATTACAAGTGGGTTACATGTCCTTTTAGCCTTTAAGAGTAGGATATAGGTACTTACAAGTGAAATACGATACTTGGGCATTTATTGGGGATGACTTTTATCCATTAAAAAGTGCTACAAAATATTCCAAGTTGTATATAGGTTGCTTATAGGCTATTACAGTGAGACAGGGTACTAAGAGTCACTTCGAGAGAAATATCCACTCAATTACAAGTGTTGCATGTTATTACAAAGCTTAAAAAAGTGCACTACAGGTCATTGCATGTGGTACTTAGTACGTACAAATCATATGCAAGGTGTCACATGATTTTGAGACCTTATTTTGGACCTACACGTAGTGGAAATACCAAAACAGTGAGTTTATGGGGTGTTTGACAGTTCTATACAATAGAAAAAGAATATTCTCAAAATATTTTGATATGATTCTAAGGTGGTACTTGATAGCTTATCTTGAAGAGCTATTTATTGGTTGGCTTTGATTTGAATTAGAAAGAACCACATTTGGCTATTGTAGTCAAAAGTCATAGCCATTTTGGTGATAGGGGGTTTGTTTGGACTACACTTTGATAGTGAACAAAAATGGTAGGAAATAAGGGAAAGAATAAAGAAAATGAGGATATTGAGCAATAAATGAAGGAAAAACGTGATGCAATGCTTGAGCACATCATGAGGAAGAGGAGTCACAAGAATATGATGCATATAGTACCTTGAATGGCACACTTTGTAACCATGAGACTCGATATTCAATCAGACACATGTAACTTGTTTCCAAGTTAGATTAGGTGGTTGAGCAAATGATTCAGTCCAATGCTCAAACCAATGAAGTGATAGAGAAGATGGCCCATCCCACTAAAGACTCTTTAGAGAAATTTATTACTTCCACTAAATAATCTTTAGATAAGCTCATTGCTCAAATATCTATGCTTATGGCAGCATAGATGGTAAATAAGGAAAGTAGGGATAAACAATTATTTCAGCCTTCTAATCCTAATCAATAGCTTGGTATCATTAGAAAGAAAGGCATACCACACACTACCTATGAGATACATGAGACATATTTTAGGAATGATGAGCCAATCTTGAGTATTCATGCGTCCAACCCTCTAAGAGCTAGACGTTAGCCACTTATTCTTCCAAGAAGATTCCAAATAAACTATTATAGGGGTGTTTCTAATCTTTTAGCTCCCATTGGTAGCTACATAAACATACATTCCCAAGCTTCAAATGGGTAGTAAGGCTTTGTAGAAAAATAACTCTGTGACAAGATAGTGTTGATGACTAAATATAGTGGCCGTTCATCTTTCCCATCAAATTTGGAGGAGTGGACATCCAAATTAGAGTCTTACTTTGATATTTTCCCTAGGTCTAATAATTAGAACATCCATTTTGCTATGCTTTAAAGACCTTGAGTGCTAATTTGCTCATACATGGTGGAGGTACATTAAAAGAGAGAACCAACAAGTTCAATTGGGAGGATTCCAAAGCAAAGATGCTCAATAAATTTTTACTTAACTAAAAAAAGATAGGACCTTTTGATAATGATGAAATAGTTGCACCAATTATCATATCCTTGAGTTCCTTATGTCTAGTATCTAAGACACTGGTTATACATGAAACATGCAAACCTCTTCTGAACAAAGGTACTATGCCTAGAACTAAGTAATTAAGATGAATATATTAAAAATCCTTTTTAGTTTTTTGTATAAATTTTAACAAGGGAAAAAAAGAATAGAGGTTGATAATCTTGTGACGAATCTTCTATGGATATTTATCATGGTCTTCAATGTACATTATAGAAGCTTGAAATTTGAACATAATTTTTTTTTCTCAAATTTATGCGTATGGGGTGTGTGTATATGTATGCATGCATGTGTGTGTGTGTGTGTGTGTGTGTGTGTGTGTGTGTGTGTGTGTGTGTGTGTGTGTGTGTGTGTGTGTGTGTGTGTGTGTGTGTGTGTGTGTGTGTGTGTGTGTGTGTGTGTGTGTGTGTGTGTGTGTGTGTGTGTGTGTGTGTGTGTGTGTGTGTGTGTGTGTGTGTGTGTGTGTGTGTGTGTGTGTGTGTGTGTGTGTGTGTGTGTTTATTTATGTATGTATATTATGTAAAGATATATGTTATATAATTGTTGATACTAATAAATATATTAATATCTATACATAGACCTATATATGTATTATGTTCTTTACACACACACACACACACACATTTTTATTTATATAGTATAAAAACATACTAATGTATGATACAACTTATTACCAATATGTTTGTTAAGATTAAAATAATGAAAATAAAATATTGATAATATAATATAATAAGTTAATTATACTAATAATTAAATTTATTAGTATTATATATATTAATAAATACTCATAAAATAAGTAAGTAATTATTATTATATAACTATAAATTATATTATGAATATAAATATAAATATAAATATACTTTTATAATTATATTATGTATGATATAAGATATTATTTGTATGGCTATTAAGATGATAGTGATGAGAATCATCATCATCTTAACTTGTAAAGTATAATAATTTATAAAATTTAGTAAAATAGTGTACTATATTAATAATTAAAAGGTTTGTTAATAATTATGTATGTTATATGTAATTATCATGACATATGATGCACATTGTTATTAGTATAATATATGTATTAATTAATATTATAAAATATCATTATAATATAATATATTATAATTATACCTATAATTATGTTGCATGTGATAATTATAATTATATATGATATATTATTATTATTATTGTACTAATAATAGAATATAACTACAATAACATAGTATAATCAAGTAGTTATAATGATGTGTGTGTGTATGTGTACACACACACACACACACACACACACACACACACACACACACACACACACACACACACACACACACATTTATGTATGATATTACGTACAAGTAAAAAAAGTTAAATATAACAATATTATATAATATAATACTTGTAATTACATATATATCATTAATCTTATGTATATTCTACTTAAAATGTGCATACCTATAATTTAATTACATTTATATACTATAATTAATTAATATTATGAATACTTAATCTATTGTGTAGAGAGAGAGAGAGAGAGAGAGAGAGAGAGAGAGAGAGAGAGAGAGAGAGAGAGAGAGAGAGAGAGAGAGAGAGAGAGAGAGAGAGAGAGAGAGAGAGAGAGAGAGAGAGAGAGAGAGAGAGTGTGTGTGTGTGTGTGTGTGTGGTGAAGAGAAAAATAGAAATATACTTTTTAGAATTAATACTTGGAGCCACATTCACCCTTAGTATATTTGTATAAATATTACATTAATAATTGGAGCCACACTATCCCGTACATAAAGGTGTAAGAGATTCATTTTATTTTTCATCACATGATAATGCATTTCAATCTCTTTATCTTTCAAGCTCTTGTCTTCACCTTTCATGGCTTCTTTCTCTTTCTCTCTCATAATCTAGTATTTCCTCTTGTTTTCTCTCTCCTATAGTTCATTTCACTCTCTTTCTATCTCACCTTCTTAGAAGTGGCATCCGAGTACTAAGACGATAGAAATCTTATTTTATTCAAGAGCTTCAATTGTGCTAGTTTTGGCTACCTCTCACATAACTTGTACATCTCTCTCTTTCAACTATTTACTCATTCATTTATCAATCTCCATGAACAAAAGAATGTGGAAAATGATGAAAGGTGTAGTGATCTCACCTTCTTAATTTTGCATTGATGCTATGAATTGAAAACTCACAGGTGGCTCCATGATTCAAGTAGTGCTCCTTGATTCACCTCATCTACTCTAATGCTTCCAATCCAATTTTGTGAGTGCTCTATCTCCAATATAAAACGTAGAGAAGAGAAGAAGAAATCCAACCTCTCCCCTACTCCACCTCTCATGCAAGAAGAAGATAAAGAAGAAAAGAATACGAAGAAAAAGAGGATCTTTGCTCCTTAAGTCCCTCACTCTCACACTCCTACCCTCCCTCCCTCTTGAGATGATGCATAAGAAGATAGAGTAGAAGTAAGAAGGAGAAGAAGAGAATTTCAAGATTGCACACTAGCATCCATGCACTTTTAGATTTTTAAACAATGGGTTGGGTTGGGCATCCTACCCTTCTTTTTGTCTCTTGGCTAGTCCTTCTTACTGTATACATATAAGCTTTAAACTAATTTGGACTCATCTTTTGAAAATGAATAGAGAGCTAGTGCCTGTAACCTCACCTAGCTATGCGTCTTCCTCTCCAACACAAGGAATTATTACAACTTGCATGAGAGTCCATCATGTCTCTCAAAATAATATTACAATAGTCACATAATCATAAAAAGTAACAAAATTTTATTGCATGCATATTGTGACTGGCACGAAAGGATTAATTCTTCAAAATATATTTGATACATTATGCCTTTGTTGGATTTCTACCTTTTTAAATATTTTGCCTTTTGTTATATCCATCTTTTACTATTTTTATTAATATTATCTCCCTTTTAGTCAATTGTCAATCCCATGGCACTCTTGGTCGAAGGTAGCATGGTTTAGCTTGCACTGTGGATGAGGGATGTTAGAGATGATTGTGTGGACATTGCAATGAGAAATGACGGTTGTTGTTGGAGGTTGATGTGGTAGTTGGAGTTTCCTTTGATGTCAAATGTTAGCAAAAGTGGTGATTGGGGCTAGATAGGGATCTTTAGATGGAGATATTTTGTTGATAAGTTGATTAGATCTAAATAGGGTCATCAGAGCTAGTTATAAGTGGAACATTTTAGCTTAGAATAGAACTTGTGAACCACCACACTTGTTTGTACTTGCAAGGGAAAACCTCTTATGCTTTCTCTCCCTTAGGGAGTGCTAGTATGTTTTTGTTTGTATAGGATATTTTGTTGAATTGAAACATGTATCCACAACAAACTTCAAGCAAACCTAGTGATGGGTCAAACTTCAAGCAACCCTCTAACATGTTAGTGAGTAAAGACTTGCCACATCATTGATGCATGTAATAGATTCTAACATGTATATATATTTACACTTACATTGGAAAACCGACGGAAGAGCACATAAAGTTCTTAGAAAAGCCATTAACATGGGATGATCAACAATACATTTTCTCCTATGTTACACAGCCAAAAAGAAAGTTATGCCAAAAGCCAACCTAGAGAGTTGCATTTAATTCCCTCTTTTTGCACCACCCTTTGTGAGATGAACAAAGGAAAACTAGAGGCAATATAATAGAAAGGAAAGGACAAGGTACCTTTGAGCATAATAGCATTCTAGCCATAATCTGGTAGCTAAATTGGCCATCAACTAACGACAATGGTTAAGTAGGCAAAGGAAAGATCTTTGGACCTCCTTGCATGAACCCACATATGCCACTCCTATATCCCTATGAGTACTATCAATTGTCCATGATTTCAAGTTTTCAACCATACTATCTAACAATATCCTTTGTATGATAAGCTCCTCATAGAAGAAGAGATGCATGTGGCTAATAGGCTAGGAGTAGGAAGAATGGTGCTTGATGCTAGTGCATATGTATTTTTCCTTATCCAAGACCTAACAATTTTGGATGGCTATGCTTCACTTCAGTACAACCCTAACTTCTTTAAGTGGTTTAATCCACGGATATGTGATATGAAACCTAATCTATCTCCTGATTTTTTCCTAGTGCAACCCACTCCTTCATCTAAGGATGCAAAATAGAGTGAAATACCCATGACCTTCCCTCACCATGATAGAGGAGAAAAGAGTAGTAAGCATGAGCATCTAGATCAAGAGTATGTACCTCCTAAAGGGACCCTTAAAAGAGACTCTAAAGGGGAAGAATCTAAATCCTTAAAGACATTCCTGCAAGAGACCAAAGTTACACATGAATCTCTTAAGCCCAAGAGTCCTTCTGAACAATTCCGGGATCTAATACAACAATTTCCCTCAATCACTACCAATACTAAACCCACTAATTCAGTAATTACTACTTCCCATCAAGATGAGGAAACACAATAGTCACACTTCCCAATTGCAATTAAACCTCCCAACTTTGTCAAGGAGCATACTCCCAATGCCTTACAAAAGAGTGATACTAGCACAAAACCAATGAGCCTAAGAGAATCAGTAGCTCTCAAGTCAAGGTCAAGTGGACCAAAGCCTCTAGCTTAGTTGAAACCTAACTTAAAATTGAGAGAATTAAAGGACATTGTAGCAAAAATGGCCCAAAATGAAAATTGAATAATAACTATCGGTCTTAAGGAATTGAGTGATAAAATCATGTTCCTTGCTTAGATCTATACCTAGGCTAATATTGGAATCCTACCGATTCTTAGCATGCCCACTATCATGGGAAGAGCAAAAACACCTTAGCGAGCAATATAGTGACCATATCAATGACTTCTAAGACTCATCCTTGATGAGAAATCTGAGGAACACATTGTGCCCCCAAACCATTGAGAAACAAGAGGATGTAAGCTCATTTGAGCAAGTATGGTAAACTATGAGAGCCTCAATGGCTGAAATTGAAAGTTAGATTTGTGATGACCATTTCGGAGCAAAGATGAGCCATATGAAAATCCCAAATTGACCAATGTATATAGCTCCAAATTTCCTCTAAGTACTTGCCATTGTACAAGGAGTCACACTAACTAAACCACTCTTAGACCTTTCCTTACTCAACAGAATCCTCACAAAAGAATAGCTCCAAGTTGCAAGTAGATTAAATCAAGGAGGTGTGGTACTTGATGTTGCAGCATATCTAACCCTACTTGCACAATTGCTATAACTTCTTAACACATACACTTGACTTCAATATAATCTTGACTTCTATCAATGACTCACATATTTATAGAGTAACCATGTACCATAATCCACAACACGTACATTACAATTTTATACAAAAAATAATTTATATTTATTATTTTTTCAAAGAAAACTTAAAAAATACATACACACCATACTATCAGTATCCCTACAACTCTCAAAAGCATTGCAACATTTTTTGTGCTGGAAAGGGAGCAAGTGAAAGCAAATGATTTTTAACAATATGAACTGGTAAGTGATGTTAAATAACAATTCTAAAAAATTTTAAATCCTCATTAAACTTGATTGTATATGCTCTCAATTTTTATCAAGTGAATGTAAACTTGATTGTATATACTCTCAATTTTAAATCCTCATTAAACTTAATTCTATTTGCTCTCAATTTTTATCAAATGAATGCAAACAAACAAGCGACGAATGATATGTTTGAGACAGCAACAAAAGAGCAACAAATTAACAAGCTATGGAAGAGCTCATGGACACAAGAAAGATTGAAGACATGGACGTGTAGGATCCTCAGTAAACTCCAAGAGAATATAAGAAGAAGCCAACATCAAGGAGCCAATTTTATCGAGAAAACCTCACCTACTACATTAAGCTCTCTACCATTCCAACATGAAGTGTAATTGCTACCAAGATATACAATCATCCCTTAAACTTCAAACTCTTTATCAACAACAAGTTCTTCACAACATGAAACCAAAGCTTAAGAATCGAACACCTCTTACTCAATCTATGATGTCAGGAGGCATATTCCACGGTGGATTCCGTGCCACGGTGGATTCCGTGAGGTTTTACGGTGGATTCCGTAAACTTAGATGACCGGGGCTCATACGCAAAGAGGATTCTTTGTGCGAGAAGTTGATGGGGACGCCTGTTCTTTTCGGGTGTTTCATTAATTTAGTGTGTACATGGGTGATTCCATAGCGGGTGATTCCGCAAAATGCATATTAAATTAATAAACGTTTATGAGTTTAGAGTGCGCACTCGTGATAAATTAAGGTTAGGATTTATTTCTAACCAGTTGATTTATTTATGTAGCTGAAGACTGCTAGGTATTCACTTTTGTCGGTTTAATTGTATTATTTTACTAACGATTGTGAATGCTTCAGTTGATGTGTAGAGATAGCAGCAGTGGCGGAGAAAAGCATTGGAGTCTAGCGGGTATTCGACATTTGGACTATATTTTGATAGGCGCCACGCCTATATTTTGTTATATCTATTGAGACATTGATTATCGATTATTATTTTGTATGCGTTTATGCGCCCAGATATGTTATTTCTATTTGGACATTGAGATTGGGCGTGCCAGACACTATGGGCACCGTCCATTAGCTTTATTTTCCTATTTTTGTAGAAAGCAAACTCAAAAGCTAAAAAGCTTGTCATATTTTTGTAATTGGGCTATTATTGAGCATGAAGATTGGAAATATACATTAAATACATGCTTTGTGAAGCGCTCACACAAGGCATGGGGGAGATTGAACCCAATTTGTCTCTTGCCTCTTGTCGTGCATGCTTTTACATGGTTTTTTGTGCAAAAAGGTAGAGTACTTTGTTCTTGGGGACCTTCCGGGATTCACCACGTGAGCTATCTGCGACCGATCTGCGCACCAGTGGTATCAGAGCGGAGCAGAGATCAAGAGCTTCCAATCGCTACCAATCTCGGGCGAAGGCGGAGCTCCAGGAACAAACGGGCTCTACAGTCAATCTTGTCGTGAACCGTCGATACAGGCAGACTTCTGGCGATCAAGAACCTCTGTTTCCACTGTTAGATCGCGAAGGACCAAGCTTTGCAGGCGGAGGACCACGCAATCATCTCCATCAACAAGTCGTTGAAAAACAGTGAGACAATTCTTAATCCTCTTCATTAAAAGCTTAATCTTAAGCTTAGAAGCTTAAAAGAAAGCTTCAAACTCCACAAAATTGAGTCGTCGTGTCAGGAAGAGCCCCCGAAATTTCCGCGAGGAAAAAAAAAACGCCCCCCCCTCACGAAATCGACGACGGCCTGTTAGTCCTCCTTAAGCTTCATAAGCTTAAGCTTAATCACTTAAGCTTAAGGCTTCCTGCAAGTTACACAGGTCAGATAAGTCGGCAAACTCCGGGTCTCGCACTTCTGAAGTCAAGTTCCGTAAGTCGACGGTAATCAAGTTCTGCAAGTTCTGCAAGTCGGCCTAAGTTCAGCAAGTCAACAACTCTGCAAGTCTGCTAAGTCTGCAACTCTGCAAGTCAGACTAAATCAGAACTGACTAGTGCTTAAAACTCATAGAAGACTTGTTCGTATGCAAAAACTCTGAACTGGAAAGTTGTTCACAGCAAGCTGTTCTACCTATCTGCAAGTTCGTTGAAGTACTTTCAGCAAACGGAGACAGAAATATTACAGAATTTCTGAAAATTGAAGAAGAAATACCCAAGAATACATAGCCTTGTAACCCCAAATTTGAGCTACGCTCATCCCGCTAACCTGATTTTGAGTGAGAAAGGTTTGTTGAGTTTTACAGGATGACTACCCCACATATGGATGATCCTATGGCTGAAGACGACCTACCTGAGCCTACCATGGAACAAAAGCTGGATCTAATCATGCTACAATTGGAAGAAGAGCGAAGAGCTAGGCAAGCCTTGCAAGCGCAATTGACAAAGCTACAAAGAGCGTCCACTGATAAAGAAGAACCTCAAGCTGAAGATTTGATTCGCCGTACCATCGACGCCACCCTTGAAGCACAAACCATTCGCAAGGAATCCAAGATAAGTAAACGAAGTTTCAAGTTTCGCACTTTCAATGGCATAAGAGAAGGAAAGACTGTTTTATCATTCATTAGCCAGTTTGATGACTATTTCCATGAGGAAACTTATCCCGAAAAAGATAAAATCAAGTGTGTTACTAATCATCTGATAGACAGAGCATCACTTTGGTGGACTGTAGTCCGCAAGAGTATAGAATGTCCTGCTACTTGGGAAGATTTCAAGAAGAAGTTCATGCAAAATTTTCTTCCACCGCAATTTCATGAGAAGGCTATCAAGCAATGGGATTTACTTCAACAGCGAGATCGTGAGCCTATTCCACAGTATACAGAGCGTTTTTGGAATGCACTCCTACAGCTACGCATGCTTGAAGACGTACCAAAGACGACACATAAGCGGAAGTACATGTCTGGACTTCTTGGACATTACTACGCTGAAGTGAACATGTTCAAGCCTGCTACCCTTGAAGACGCCATCTCCTTAGCTCACGACACTGAAGATAAGTTATGCGGAAGAGATCGACGACCACAACAATTCCAAGCAAACGGTAATTATGGATCTAAACAATTCAATTCCAATTTTAGAAGGTTTAATCCAGGTCGTTTCTCATCACCATCTTTCCGCAAGAATTGGCCTAAACCATCTGCATTACCATCCATTGTCAATCCAAATCCAAAGCCTATTCCACAAGCAAATCCAAACATAGATTATTCTACGCACACAATGAATATTAATTTTCAAGAAAAATCTATTACATTATATGGTATGCATGCATCTCATATTTTTCCACTGCTTTCGCATACTCAAGCAAAACGTGCACTACGCAAGAATACTAAATCATATCTCATTTGGGTGAATGAATTGCACGCAAAGGAAAATCATATGCACCCTAGGCATAATGAATTTCTTGCATATTTTAAGGACTGTTTTGCAGAAGACCTACCACCAGGTTTACCTCCATCACGTCCAGAAGACCATAAGATTGATCTAATACCTGGCACACAACCACCTTGCAAAGCACCATATAGGCACAATCAACTAGAGCAAAAAGAAATCCAGAGTCAAGTTGAAGAATTACTAAATAGAGGCCTAATTCAACCTAGCAGTTCTCCATTCGGTGCACCTGTGCTCTTAGTCAAGAAAAAGAATAATACCTATCGTATGTGTATTGACTACCGAGCATTAAATAAGATCACTGTAAAGAATAGGTATCCTATACCTAGAGTTGATGACCTTATGGACAAACTGCAAGGATCTTCTATATTTAGTAAAATTGACCTTAGTCTGGATATCATCAGGTGAGGTTAGATAGATCCGACATATTTAAGACTGCATTCAGGACACAGTTTGGCCATTATGAATTCTTAGTCATGCCATTCGGATTAACTAATGCACCTGCTACTTTCAGTAGAATGATGAACCGTATTTTTCTGAAATATCAGTATTGTGTGATTGTATTCTTTGATGATATTTTAGTGTTCAGTTAAAGTGAAAAAGAGCATTATGAGCATTTATCATTAGTTTTTCAATTACTGAAAGAAAATCAATTGTTTGCAAATCGTAAAAAGAGTGAATTCTTTAAGACAGAAATAGAATATTTAGGTCATATTGTATCAAAAGAAGGAATAAAAGTTGATCCTAAGAAAATTGATGCAATATTGCATTGGCCTGTTCCTAAAAATATACATGAATTACGCTCATTCCTTGGTCTTGCTAGTTTCTATAGGAAGTTTGTACGTAATTTCTCATTACTTGCTTTACCATTGACCAAAGTTCTTAAGAAAGGAATTGCTTATCAATGGACTGAAAATCAGCAGAAATCCTTTGATTTACTCAAACGTGCATTAACCAATGCCCCTGTTCTACAATTGCCTGACTTTAATAGACCATTCTTTCTAGTTGTGATCGATGCTAGCGGATTAGGAATATGAGCCGTATTAATGCAAGACAACCATCCAATAGCATATTCTAGTTCTAAGCTGAAACCCTTTGAGCTCAAATATTCCACTTATGACAAGGAACTCTTAGCAGTTGTACAAGCATTAAAACAATGGAAGCATTATTTAATGGGTTCAGAATTCATGATAAAGACCGACCAGCAAAGCATTAGACATCTACTTAGCCAACCCCAAATTTCTGACCGTCATATCAAATGGGCTTCCTTCATTCAAAGTTTCCATCCTATCATTCAATACCAACCTGGAAAAGAAAATGTAGTTGCTGATGCATTGAGTAGAAGACCTGCAATTCATAATATTTCTATCATATCTTTTGATTCTTTGATTGCTATGAAAGACACATATCACCAGGATATTACTTTTCATTATGATTGGCAAAAATTAGTTCAAAATAATTTCATTCCTGTTGATTCATTGTCATATAATGATGGATTTATGTTCTTTGAAAAGAGACTGTGTGTTACTATTCCATTCCGATCTTTTGTTTTGAATGAAATTCATTGTCCCCCATATCAAGGTCATAGAGGTATCATTTCTACATTACGCATGTTAACTGAAGATTTTTATTGGCCGCATATGAATGCAGATGTATCTAATTTCATTTTTGAATGTTTGATTTGTCAAAGAATAAAGAGACATCATGGTAAACAGTATGGATTATTAATGCCTTTATCTATTCCATCTAAACCTTGGGAATATATTTCTATGGATTTCATTACTGGTTTACCAAATACTAAATCTAACCATGACATGATTTGGACAATTGTAGATAGATTTAGTAAGCAAGCATATTTCATTGCATGTAAGAAAACTTTAACAGCATCACAAGCAGCACAGTTATTTTTGAAAATTGTTTTTACTAACCATGGATTGCCAAAAGTGATTATTTCAGATCGAGATTCTAGATTTTGTAATAATTTTTGGATTACACTGTTTGCAAATCTAGGCACAAAGATTGATTTCTCATCTGCATTTCATCCAGAAACAAATGGACAAACAGAAGCCACAAATAGCACCATTCTAGATCTTTTACGTGCATACACTATCTCTAAACCTCAGACATGGGATACTCATTTACATTTATTACAGTTTACATATAACAATACACCGCACACATCTACAAAGAAAGCACCTTTTGAAGTTATTTATGGATATAGATTATCTACACCTGTTGCATCTTTGTCTAATAGAATACAGAGTGCCGATGATATTGCTGTTATGCATAATAGTATTTTTGATGAGGTAAAGGATATGATTGCTAAAGCCCAACAATCATATACCAAACAAGCCAACAAGAAAAGACAAGCCATGAATTTCAAAGTTGATGATTATGTTTGGCTTAGAATAGAAAAGCGTAGACTGCAAAGTGTAGATAGACATCCAGTTGTCAAATTAGCTCCTAGATTCTATGGACCATTTAGAATTATTCATAAGATTAATGACAATGCCTTCAAGTTAGAACTGCCATCTCATTGGAAAATTCATAATACATTTCATATTAGTCTATTGAGACCATTTAGAGGCCAATTACCTATCCACCCTGTTTATGAAAACCCACCTTTATTAGAGGAAGAGACTGAAATACTTGAACCAGAAGCCATCATAGACACTGACTACATGACCACTAGAACTGGCCGAAGGTACTCTAGATATCTAGTCAAATTTAAGAACCATCCTGTAGAGGAAGCACAATGGATGCACGCTAGAGACTTAAATGCTTTCCCCACTCTGTTAGCTCCACATTGAGCTAATAGCAATTGAGATCAATTGCTATTCCACCCCGGGGGTATGATGCCAGGAGGCATATTCCACGGTGTCCTGGCATATTCCACGGTGGATTCCGTGAGGTTTTACGGTGGATTCCGTAAACTTAGATGACCGGGGCTCATACGCAAAGAGGATTCTTTGTGCGAGAAGTTGATGGGGACGCCTGTCCTTTTCGGGCGTTTCATTAATTTAGTGTGTACATGGGTGATTCCATAGTGGGTGATTCCGCAAAATGCATATTAAATTAATAAACGTTTATGAGTTTAGAGTGCGCACTCGTAATAAATTAAGGTTAGGATTTATTTCTAACCAGTTGATTTATTTATGTAGCTGAACACTGCTAGGTATTCACTTTTGTCGGTTTAATTGTATTATTTTACTAACGATTGTGAATGCTTCAGTTGATGTGTAGAGATAGCAGCAGTGGCGAAGGAAAGCATTGAAGTCTAGCGGGTATTCGACATTTGGACTATATTTTGATAGGCGCCACGCCTATATTTTGTTATATCTATTGAGACATTGATTATCGATTATTATTTTGTATGCGTTTATGCGCCCGGATATGTTATTTCTATTTGGACATTGAGATTGGGCGTGCCAGACACTATGGGCACCGTCCATTAGCTTTATTTTCCTATTTTTGTAGAAAGCAAACTCAAAAGCTAAAAAGCTTGTCATATTTTTGTAATTGGGCTATTATTGAGCATGAAGATTGAAAATATACATTAAATACATGCTTTGTGAAGCGCTCACACAAGGCATGGGGGAGATTGAACCCAATTTGTCTCTTGCCTCTTGTCATGCATGCTTTTACATGGTTTTTTGTGCAAAAAGGTAGAGTACTTTGTTCTTGGGGACCTTCCGGGATTCACCACGTGAGCTATCTGCGACCGATCTGCGCACCAATCTATAATCCTTTGTAGCCTTCCAAGTCTTCACCATCCCTCTAATCTCTACTATAGGGTTGAAATCTTCATTATACAACATTGTTGTGTTATTCAAAAAAAAAGAAAAAAATCAAAATAAAAAAATCAACACGGCACCTAAGGGTTCTTAAATTAGGTATGTCTGGTGGCCTTAGTCAATCAGCTTCATCCCTAATCCCCTTGCCCTTTTGTTCATTCTCCCTATACTTAGGGCATATCAAGGGTAGGACATACCTAGGGAGCATACCCTACTTATGGTTAGACATGTCAGCTTGAGTCACTTGGACATTTCCTTCTCTATATCATAGCAATGCCATTGACAAAGCAAGGTGAAAAGCACTAGAAGAGAAGATCATTCTCTTCAATCTCACTAAAAAGTAGCTACACCTACTAAAGATCCTTATTCTTAGGCCATTCAACCATGATACATATTATCTAGCATACTAATTATATATTTAGAACCTTCTTCAAGTGCATTTTCAATCAGCAATAACATTTTCCTCTTCTCTTCATCAACAATACTACTATAAGGAACTAGAATGACTATAGTCTAACTAAGTAATACCTAAGTATTCATGTGCACTCAAGTAATATCTACATCACAACCTATACACAATTTGGGTCCTCAAATGTGGAACAACACTTCAAGTTTGACCTGTCTTCCAAACTAACAAACTATGTCCTATGCATGATGAAAAGACTAGCACTTTCCCCTTTGGAGCAACTACATGAGAGGGTTTTTATTGTAGAAGTAAAGATTCCAAGGAATACTCCATTGGCTCATCTTCAAGTTTTTTTTCTTCCAACCTATTATTTCTTCCCTTCAACCTACCATAAGAACTCACCAATAGAATGATCACCATCAGCATCACCAAGAGAATCCTAAGAATACTCTGAAATTTAGTAACAATATCACTTACCATCATTACAACCATAGCTTACCTTATACCAAAAAGCTTTTTCCATCAACAGTTTGAAGGACTCCTCCAAGGACAAGACATAGTGGTCCCTGGCATCCACCATTTTTTGTGTGAGCTTGCATGCCATCTATGATAAAGAGTGGAATTGGCATTTATCTAGGAGGGAAATAATATTAACCGCAAGAAGTAGGCAATGTGTAACATGCAAGCAAGCACAAAGAAGGAGCCTAATTTTTCGATTATTAGCCAAAATATAATGTGTATGAAGCACTTGCATATTTGAATTGCCAAAGGTTACCTCAACTGTATTAATTTTTCATGTAAATCCATAAGCCACATGTGATCCCATGAAAATTGGAATGTAAGAATAGGCTCTCATAGTGATAAAACTGTAAAGATTCTAATTTATTCTCACCATAGAAAGAGCATGCAATAACAGATGATCAATATTTTGGCCCAAAAGATGGGCTAGATGTCCAAGAGAGATGGGAAAATCCTAACCCTAAAAAGGTATATAAAAGGTATGAGAACAAATAACACAAGCTATTCATGTGTGTGCAAACTTCTAGTACTTGCTCTTTTGCTTTTGTCTTTGTAAGAGAGAGAGTGTGAGGAATAGTGTAATATTGAGGAAAAGAGAGTGAGAGGGTGAGGTGAGGAACCAAGGGGATGAAGCCTACACACATAATTGAGATGAACCATGCTATCTCATAACCATATGGCTACTCCATATACACTTTTTCTTGCAAAATTCATCATGCAATACCCATTTGATGTAAGGCCCAACCTTTTTTTGTGACCACTACAATGATGGCTTTGGTATTTGCCATCTTTGCCACTAGAGAAAATGTCTCCATGTAATCAATCCCATAAGTCTATACATAACCCTTGGTAACCAATCTTGCTTAATACCTACTCATACTTTCAACTGGATTATTGACAGCAACCCTCCCACGAACATAATCAACCACAAAACTAGGGACAAAGCACACAAAATCTATGTGTATGGCTCTGCCATTAATCTCAAAAACTGAAAAGAAACCATAAATCTTCCACTTAATAATGAACAAATTCGTTATCTTCATCATCTTCATCCATAGCTTCAACCATTATGCAAGAACAAAAGCGAAAAGAGGAATTTCAGTACAAAAGATAGAGGAGAGAGGAGAGAGAACAACTTTTTGCACCACCAAAAAGAGAATATGCGATTGGACAAGAGAGGGAAGGGAAAGAGGCACATAACCACTCGTGCACTCCACCCCACCTCTTCCCCAAAAAGCACACCCCTTCCTGTTTTTATTATTTCTTTGAAACTTTGATACATTTGATATTATAAGACCTTTGGCCTTTAGTTTTGAGTATTTCTACCCTTCACAAATGCATGCACGTAACACTTTTGTGTATACCATTTATTTAAGATGGTGGATGTAGATGTGGTCCCCTCATATCTCTATCTCCTTTTGGCGATTTTGTAACAACGTAGTATTATTCTCTTGACAAAAAATAAAAATATGATGCATGCTTGGATTCTTTTGTGCCTTGTTTTTATGCTTCTTTTGAGTGTCATCAATTATGTTTTACTCTATAAATCAACTTACACCTATAACTTTCTTTCCCTTAGGCAATGGCACCAAATCTTAAGTCTAATTTATATCCGATCCAGTCATTTCTTCATCCATGACTTTCTCCCAATGGATAGGGCCAATAGCTTTCTCAAAATAACTGGGCTCATGTGATTTCATAACATTTACCATATATGCATAATGGCAAGCAACATAGCCATCATATGTCAACCAATTCATAGGATACCTTACTCTCGTTGACGTTCGCACTTGCATAGTACTTTGTAATTTCTTTATATCAACCTTGGTTTTTGTTATACAAGGTATATGAAGACCTATAATACAAAATTTCTCATTCGTTCTCTAATCCAAGCTATTAGACTCACCATCTATATGTGAATAGTTTATAAAAACCTCATACATACTAAGTGGCTCAACTATATTTTCTTTTCCTTTTTGTGATACATTTTTTGCACTTGTTTTTGTGTGCAATTTGCCACTCTATGGTCTCTCTATAGACCTAATAGAAGAGGATTCTTCTAGTCCACTCAATATTATTCTTTTATATAGGATGAGGTGTAATATTTAGACCACATTTTTTATGAGAGTGGGATTAGATGGACCCAAAGAAGGTGTAATGTGTCAAGAATCAGCCTAGCCCTATAACTTTTACATATTTGAGAAGTTTACTTGGATTATCTTCTTTTTACTAGTGGATTATTAAGATTTATGCTCATTTTGCAACTCCATTAACTGACAAGTCGAATAAAGAATCTATCTTTTGGGATTCCATAACAAACAAAAGCTTCAATGAGATGAGGACTATGTTAGTTTCAACACCCATTCTAGTGTGTGTAGATTTTTTCAAAGAATTTACTATATATGTGAATGCCAGTGGAAGAGCTAATTTGAACTATGCTTTATCAAGATCATGGAGTAATTGATTTTGATAGTAGAAAATTGGATACAAAGAAAATTTAAATCGATATTCATAACCAAGAAATGTTAGACATTTTACATGCAATTAAAAAGTGGAATCACCACATCTATTACAATCATCTTAAAGTCAAGAGCAATTATAGAGTCCTAAAATATTTTCTATCTCAATTCACTTTATCTCCTAAACAAAGGTGAATGTGATTGTGGGCCCATTTTTTTGCAATCACATTTTCTTTTACATCATTTGCAACAATCCATTTTTCAATAACATACCAATTTTTTATATCCTAAAATATCATATTTTTGCTTACCTATATCTTACATGTAAAAGAATTATAATATCTATAATATTTTTTCTTAAGAGAATAGCCTAACCAATAAATATATACTTTTTAGCTTTTGGATCCAACTTTTTTCTTAGCTCATCAGACATATATACATATATAATGTATCCAAGTACTCTAACATGTGATAATTTTGGTTTTTTATCAATAAACTTCTCCTCTAGTGTCACATCATGCATTATAGAAGTGGAAGTTCTATTTATAATATACATAATTATAGAGATAACTTTAGCTCGATTATGTTTTTTTCAACCACAAGACTTGTGGAATTTTTGTAATGTGCATATTCTTTCTTTCAATAACACCATTTTGTTGTGGAGTACACTTGCATGTGAATTACCTTAGAATCATACTGTTTTTAAAAATGACTAAATTCATTGGAGAGGTACTCTCCTTCTCTATCTAATCTTAGATACTTAATTTGCACATTTATTTGTTGGTAAACCTGATTTTTAAAATTCTAAAAGTGAGAGAACACCTTACTTTTCTCCTTCATGAAAAATATCCATACCTTGTATGATTTTCAATAAAGGTCATATAACACTTACATCCATTCATTCATATAGTATTTGTAGGACCCCACACATCTAAATGTACAAAATCAAGTAAATTCTTGTTTACATATTTATCAAGAGAAAATACATGCCTAATTTGTTTTCCAAATTGACATGCTTCAAATAAATTTGACATATTATAACTACTTTGAACTTAGACAAACCTATCACAATTTCATGTCATTGCATACTCTTCAATTGCTGTACATTTACATGGGCAATACATTCATGTCAAATGTCGAGATCAGCCACAACCCTTGCACCTTGTGTTGGGGATAAATATACCTATGCTTATGCTCCCTTGTATTTACTTCACACATTGTGATTGTATACTTGTCATTGCAAGTGGTGTGGGCACCATTACTATCACTTCATTCTTTACTCTTTAGTGACTATTGAATAAGGGAAGGCTGTTACACATTGTGATTGTTGGAATTTTCACATATCATCTCTCTCTCTCTCTCTCTCTCTCTCTCTCTCTCTCTCTCTCTCTCCATCTGCCATAGCTCTTACTTTGCTCTTGCTTTTGCTGGTGTGCTTCTACTTAGGCTCTACCTTTGAATTGGTATCAAAGCCAACCATTTGAGGAGCTTCTTCATCCTTTGATTCAGTTCAAATTCAAAGCTTTAGCTCAAGGTTTTATGATAGACATTGTTTTTTCCTCTTGAGATATACATTGATTTTTTCCTTGAATTAGCTTGTTTAGCTTGCTCTTGACTTGTTAAGGAGCTTCTTAGAGTTTAGATGAGTCTTCCTTGTTGACTACTTATTAAGTTGAGGGAAAGTATTCTATCTATTTTGAGTGGATATAAAACATAGCATAGAAGTCATGGACAACTATGGTGGCTCAACAATACTTTTATATTTTAGCCATAACTTTTACACACAATATCGAATTTAGGTGTTTTATAGCTAGAAACAAAGATCATAATAAGAGCTATAAATATGAGCACTCATAAAGTTGAGTAGTAGACCTTGGTATTATTGTTACTCCTATATTGCATCGAGATTCTATGCGTGCTATCAGCTAACTAAGAATTCAACCATTCATGCAAAGACAAAGCACATTGAGGTGCACTGTTACTTCATCAAGGAGGTGGTAGAGGATGAGTTTATAGAGCTCGATTAATGAGAATATTGCAGATTTGCTAATTAAAAGTCTCTTAATGGAATGTTTGCCTTCCTTAGGAAGGTGATTGGTTTGGAATGCTATTCTTCATCATATTGTACTTTATATACATTTGTACTTTGTCATTTTTTTCTTGTTCTCTACTCCCTCAAGGCATATTTTGCTTTAAGTGGGAGGTTGTTGGGGGTAAAGGCACATGTGCGTATGTCACCCTATATTTATATCACACATTATGATTGTACACATGTACATTATAGGTGGTGGTGCCAATTACTCTCACTTTATTCTTATTTTTTAAGTGACTATCAGATAAGGAAAGACTAGTCTGACTATTGGAGTTCCCACGTACTCTGTGTGTGTGTGTGTGTGTAAGTGCCATGGCTTTTGATTCCGCTTGTGTGCTTCCACTTGAGCAATTCATCCTCACTAAGTAGTAAGAGATCTATAAGGAAGTGGCACTCAATGTCTACACTTTGTAAACTAATGATCCTATGGAACTCGAGGTCCAACTTGGAACAACCAAAAGCATGTTGGAAGGCATAGAACAAGTCAAGGAGGTTAACCTTATGACTACAAAACCAGCTAGACGAGACCTCATACATCACCTATAGCAAAAGGGATATGGGGACTAATAACTACATGCCTTTGGACTCCTACATGCAGAGTCTTCCCCATTAGCTCTCACCTAATTCCAATGTTTTTGAAGGAAATCTCTTGGCTTACCAAGACCATTGTGCCATTGAATAGATCTTTCAAGAATAGTCTCAATCCAAGACTCATTGGGATACTCTCTTACTCCATAATTTCTCCAACTTTTATTCATCGATCTTAGACTAGGTCATTCTCACCCTAAGACTCTCTCTTCTACAACTAAGAACTTCCACAAAGCCCTTCATCAAGCACCATCCCTATCAAGGATTTCTTTTTCTATGGAAGGATGGGCCTCAGGTATTATAACCAAAGTTCCACACATTCTTGTACCACCATAAGTGCTGAACCTTCCTCACATGTTTGACCTCTTATCTATGGAGAGTCTACATTCTATACGCTTATAAATTGGCTGGGTGTAAGCCACAATGGCAAGAATCAAGGGAGAGCTCATGCCAATTCATCACATTGCCTCATACGGCAAGTCTGTACATAAATCAATATTCTAGATGATTTATTTTTATCAAATCACAAGTATAAACTAGGCATATCCATGCATAATTAAAAATGCTAGGCTCAAACAAATTTCCAACAAGATTCATCTTAAAAGAAAGCTTCTAAATAATTTATTATTTCTAGTCTGAGCAAACCACACCAGAAAAAAAAAAACTTCTAAGCATTATCAACAAACAACCTTTGTGACCCTATCTTTTTGGTCATTATGTTTGACTAAGCATAAGGTATAAATCAATATACATTCGAATGTATTTGCACGTGATGTTGATATGATTTGTTTTTTAATCGTCATTTCATTCTATCTATTGGATATTATTATTTACACATGGTTGATAAGTATTTTGACTTCACCAACCCTAAGAGCCATTGACCTATAATCTAGATCTTCTATTTCATGTTTTTACCCAAATGTAGCTCAGAGGATTTGATAGTTTTCTATGTTTTAATGTCTACTATCGCATGCATGTTTCAATTACCATAGCATGATCCCTAAGGTTTCTTCACGACTTATTTAGATGCAAGGTAACTTATCTTATTCTATTATGGCTGTACTAGATTCTATTTGGCATTATTTTTTCTAAATACTTATGCATTAGTTGTCGTTCTCTTCAATTCCTTATTCTCACTAAATTGCCAAATTCATTAAAAGGTAAGCTTCTACTAAGAATTGGTCTAACATCCACATCCCTTTCAAATTGAGTCTTTCCCTAGCATTGTTATTCCTATCCTTTTTCTTTGAGGGTATGGATTTCTAGGAGTTTGTATGAACCAATATTCCTTTTGTTGTCCTTACCTTATAGTTTCATCTCATGTTACTAACTCTAGGAATCCAATTATAATACATTACTTTAATCATCTTCTCATACTCCATTGTTTCATAAATCCCTTATCTTTTATGTGTACCTTGCCCACCTAGGCTTATCATAATTCTTTCTCTTGGTTGACAAGTTTACATAATACTTTTTATTCCCTTTTCTTAATCGTTGCATCTTAGACTAATGCCCTTTCAATGGATGTTAAGTTTGAGTAGCCTCCATCTCTCCAAGTATCTCTTATGCCCTATCATACTCTAGTTCCTTTAGGATTAGACATAAGTGACTTTTATGTGTGTCCTATGGAAAAGATTAGCCATATCCAAACTACTTGCACAAATTTTACAATTAGTAAGAAGTACAATAAAGTAGGTATGCATTTTTCCATGAGCATATCTTTTGAAACATTAGATCCCTAGCACACCCATTCACATTCCAAGGGCTACTTCTATTTTCTTATTATTTACATGTACATTAATGACTTCTATACAACTTCACTCTTCTTATGCATTACCATAATATTTGTACAATTTAATCTTTTTTTCTAAAGAAATACTATGAGTGCATTAAATCCATGTGGATGCTAATGCCAACTTATAGCCATTTCTTCTTATTTCATATGTTTTCTACCATTAATGAATGCAACATCATGCCATCCTTTATAATGCAAGTGTCTAATCTTGTTTAACTCCTATAGAAAGTATGACATTGCTCAACTAATTCCCTTATTCTAATCATCAATGCAAACTTTTAACAATATATAGCTAAGTTATTTTGAAAATATATGAAAACCCTAGTTTATGTGAAGACTATATAAGTGCTCAGCTCATGTTCATGGATAGCCTTGTACTGTCCTCTCATCATTGCAGCGTCACGGGAAGTATAAAAGGATAGGTGGGGATGGAGCGTTGATACATGCACCTCGAGATGGTTCTTTTGTGTTGCCTCTATCTCAATCTCTCTTTCTATAAACTCTTTTCCTTCCCTTCCCAATTGATATTGTCCCCCTAATTTTTTCCAACTCTTTCCTTCTTCTTTCCATAAGGTGTTATTGGCATCCTCTTGCCATGCTCTAAAATGTAAAAGAAGAGGGGGGGTTTGTCATGTTTGTAAATGCTTGAGGGGAGGAAAGGTGTTTTTTTTTTTGTAGGGGGATGAGGGAGAAGGGGAAAAGAATTTTTTCTAAAATGATTAGTGTGAGGTGTCTTCTCTAATAGACCCGGAGGAGTCCTCTTAGTAGTCGACTGAAATAATTCATATCCATGCACATCACCATCTCCTCCCCATGGAAAACCTCGGACTTAGTTAAACATCGGAATCTCAATTCTACTTTTAGAGGGGAAGCATGGATAAGTCACCCCTAATACCAATCTAACGCCCACCTAAGAAATACCACTTTGTAATCAATCAAAGGCAAAAGTAAGGTCAACACCGCACTTTCTTCTTTCAACATTAATCACCATGGTTGACACTAATAGTGAGTCTAATCGCTGATTTAAGTCTTGTGGAGTCTCTTGCAGATCTAGAAGCTCCATCTCAAGTTCAAAGACACTTGGTGACATCATTAAGCTTGTAAGAAAGTTGACTTGTAAACATATACTATGAGATGAGTGCTTGTAAGCACTAATGCTACATCTCATAGTTATGATCATGTTTCTTATCAGTATATGGAAGATGTTTTACCCTACATCTCATTCTTAAGGAGATTAATCCCTATCTTAAGCATATTCATCAAGTGCCTAACTGTCATTGTAAGGCTATGTGTAGGTTATAAATACATAGACCATTGTGCTCATCCCTCATCTCATTTTGTAACATATCACATTTCAGCCTACCACTTATTAATTGTCTCTTTTTCTTACGCAATTATTAGCCATTGTGTAAAGGACTATACACTGCCACTACCTAGAGCAATGGGTAAGACCTTCCTATCACGGCCATGGCCTATTTTAGACCTCAAATTTATAAGTTTGATGGAAAAGACTTTCATCCATAGTAGATATTAATAAAGTATAAAATGATGGAACAGGGCTACTAGCCCTTCATCAAAGAGACCAAGGTTATTGATCTATCAAACTCACTTGATGTAGAAGATAATGAAAGAGCCCAAGCCATAATCACGCTTCATTTAGATGAATCCTTGATTCATCACATTAACCAACTCTCCACTGCCAAGGAGAAATGGGATGAACTTTAAAAGCTTTATGGCGCTAAAGGAAAGAACTCTAAAATTTTCCTTAAGATCAATTTTTAAAGCTTGGAGTATAAATAAGGAGAAGACTCAGGTAACTTCATTTCTCACATGAAGGGGCTCATGGCACAGCTTTATCAATTCAAGCTCCAATCAGTTTCCAAAATGGCCACAGTTTCATAGAGCGCCATGTGCACTCGTAGCCCGCCCAAATAAGACAACATTTGTAGAGTTCCAGATACCTCTCAGGACTATTGCCCTGAACACTTTCCAATACTACCTCACCTCTTCCTCGTTGAACTTACCTTGGTCGCCCAAGTGAAATGCAAGGCCAGCCTCTTGCAAGGACTTGGAAACCTCCGACCAAACCCACCTGGACCTCAGCACAGGTAGTTTGAACTTGCAAGAAATCATAATAAGATTTTTGAATCTGAATGAAGCCTAGAATTTATCATTATCATATTAAATCGTGCCATTAAGTGCTCAGACAAAGCACAGTATTAACATTTGCAAAAGTGGAACAGAGGTAGCAGTAAAAGAAATTGAAGCCAGAAACCTGAACAGATGTAGCAGTTTTTGTGAAACCTGCGACATCCTAGCAACTCTCATGAAAATTGGATATGTGGCCAGCCATCATGCATGACCAATATATAAATGACCCATCAGTTAAATTGGTAAAAAAAAATGATTGCTGGCACTGGCCACCACTCAAGGTGAAGGAGCAAAGCCAGGGTGTGCAAGCAACTGCACATAAATTTGCTGACGCAAATTGGACATAGCCGAAGGTGCTTACATCACAACAGTTACTAGAAACTGGGTATTAGGAGTTCATACAAGAAGTGTACGTCCGTAACTTATTAGCTCCAAAAGGTAAAGCTTGACCAAACCACATTTGCATATTTGATTTGAAAGACCAGACCAACGATTGCTCATGATAGCACTCCCCAGTCTCACGTCCTTTCTCCATATGACTTTCATACTATTTGCTCACAATCGACAGCCGGCATAGCAACAGACCATGACTCGTACCTCTCAATCAGTTATGTTAAGGCTCTTCAGGATGAAAGCATAAGTAAATGCATCTTCCTCCAACTTGTCAAACCTGCAAAATGTTTGAGAAATCGTGTTCATGATAAAGAAGCACAGAAACTCAACCCAGTCCCTAAGTTTATATTGTGCTTTTTAAATTTCAACTGCATTCGTTTAAAAAAAGCAATGCATTATATCTTCTGCAAAATTTACACAGGCTAAACTCTTTCACATCCCATGCCACCTGAAATCATCATTTCATGTCATTCAACGTACCACTTAAAAGTGATTGAATGACATGTCATCAGTACTTTCAACTCCTTAGTACAAAAGAGTAAGACAACAACACCAGGCAAGATGAAAATCGCATATGCAGCCAGTTTATTGGCGAAGTAGATACAAAATTTGGAAGAATGTAGCTCACAGCTACCCATATAGCACATAAGACACTTAAGTGGCAGTCACCAGAAGCACATTGTATTGGAGTGTACTATTTCAAGCTTTTCATATGGCTGGTTTTGAGACATTTCATAGCACTGCTGGGTACGACACACAGAGAGCACCTGAATGTTCATTGATCATAGATCCACCTTTCACGTGTTACGTATGATGTACAATATACTTTTTGGAGTTAACCACATGGCTCATATCTGCAAGTTATATTCAATCTCTGACCATCTCTAAATATGTTGGATGCATAAAATAACTAAAATCAAACCAATCAATGTCATGTGTTTCATATTGCAACAAATCATCTGGCATTAGACCATTTGGGTTACTAGGGGTCACGACATGTGAACATGTCCTAGGTAGTTTTGGGTTAGGGCAGTTAAGTTCTATAAATAGAACCCAAGGTCTGTTTGTGCACTTTATTGGATAATCACCACACTTGGACTTGAGACACTAGGTGGCTCTACACACACACACACACACACACACATTGATGCGGGTCCGTTTGTGGTGCAAGCCACTAAATCTTGTGGTAGAGGCCTTTCCCATTTGCAACTGGCTTCCAAGCTTGGGGATTAGAAGTTTGGCTCTATGGCTGCGAGGTGAGTTTTGAGTCCATGATCCACTCATCATATTTCTTTCTATGCTTGTATGGTTTGTGGCATGTCATGTCCACATGTTGGAGATCTATGTGGGAATTACATTGAGAGTAGGTAGCAACCCTCTTTGATACCAAACATTGCAAAGTGGGTGCACAGAGAATAAGAGACAAACAAAGCGAAGTTGAATTCAAAGACTCACACAAGAACAAGTACAATCTAAAGAAAAAATGCTAGCCTAGTCATACACACTAAACCCTCAACTTAACCCTAAATGACAACCTTTATGGTTAGGAGGAAAAGTTGTCCCTAACCGTATTCACGTTGACAATGCCACATAGGCATTTATTATTTCTAAGAAAGCTAGGGTATTCATAAACCCTAAAACCTAGACATAACTCTAACTAAGTGTTAAACTACTCCACGCAACCTCCAACTATGGTTACTAGCAAAGCATGTCCCTAACCCTTTTCACACTAGCACTACCACATTGGAATTTAACCTTTCAAACCCATGGATTGATCCATCTCATTCCCAAGGGAAGCGGAGATAGATTGAAGATCGTAGTGGAGAGAGATTGGAGATCATAGATAGTGGAGACTTATCATCTTGCTTGGATTTTCTAAGGCGATAGGGCTCAAATTGTCCCCTTCGATGCCAAATATCCTTCACTCCACTCAAATAGGTTTTGTTTGGAAGCAAAACATCTTGGGCAATATCCGAATATCTATCTCTCTTGCTTGCTCTAGGGATCAAGACCTCATTGTGCTTCTCAATTTTGAGAAAATTTTAAATAGATTTGATTGAGAGATCTTGGAGCACACATTGTTGAGATGAGATTTCTAGAGCATTGGGTCAACGAAGTTGCAGCTCTCTATTCTTAAGTGCATAGCTAGGTTCTTGCCATCACGTTTAAAGGAGAGGGTTCAACATTCAAATGTCTGTGAGATAGGGATGTTGGCTAGCCTCTTTTCTATGGTAATTTGTAGAATACGCCATGAGCTCCCATTGACAGATAGATCCACAAGTATCCCAAGGATCAGGTTGCTCATTCTAGAGTTGATGAGCTTCTTTATGTGGAGTCCATAGATGACACAACGGTATAGTTAGATGGGGATGAAGGCAACTTCAGGACCTTTGTAGCAGTGAAGAGATTTGCAGCAAAGCTTTTGTTGCTCTCATTACTTGGAACAAACTTTAGGGTTTTTGGGTATGTGACACTACACAGCTAGACATGAGACCCTACAAGGACATCACTTGGGTTTCTTGCAAAAGAGGATAAGCATTACTTCATAGCAGCGGTTGGCCTTGGCCCCTCTTCTTTTGAGTATAATGGCTCCTTTATTGGAGCATCATGAGACTTTCACTAGTTTAGGAGTGGTGGTTGCTAATTAGGTTCTCCTTGCAACCATCTAGTGTATCATCTACTATTGGGCATTCTTTAGGTCATGTATTGGCTCGGTGAAGCCCCTCAACTAGTATTTCATTTGGTCAGGAGGAGACCCAAGTACAACCACTGCAAAGTTGGCTAGAGATGTCATCATTCAGCTTAAATCTAGAGGTGGTTTGGGCATCATTGATCAAAATTACTAGAGCATATTTATTATGTGAAGCTTATTATTAGGGATCTTCTCCAATGCAAGGAGTTGTGGAAGAAGCTATTACTATGGAGATTGGGGTCCATTATGACTACAAGTGGAGGATCATCAAGCTTTGACATTCATTGGATCGAGGAGATCTAGGCAAAAGATATTGGGAGGGGATTTGAGGTCAAATTCATAGCTCTTGTCATTAGAGCTTAGGGATTTGTTTCATCTCCTCTAGCTATCATAGTTGAAGTGAAGAGGCAACCTCTTCTCTTCAACCATCACTTGAGGTTAGAGTTTGGCCATATCCCTTAGAAAGAGGACTCATCTTTCTTACTAAGATCCTCCATACAAGTTTAATCAACAATGGGAAAGTGGTTCACATTTCAAGATTACCATATAGAACCTATCTAGCTGCTCTAGGGGAATTCCATTCAACTGCTTGTACGCCCAAGAAAACTTCAGTGAGCCATCGCCCTGTGGAAGTTGGGTCCCTTTTGACATCATGGCCTCCTCCTAGGAAGATGAAAGCCTCCTAGGCCTCTTGCTTATCATCAGTTATACCTTGGAAGTCCATGCCCTCGAGGTTGTTAATTTACCCCGACAATCCAAGAGTGCACCTCAAGCAGTCTAGCCACAATCTTTGTCCAAAATCAGCATCTGTCAAACCTCGATAGGTGCATAGACATTGAGGATTGTAATGCAAGAACTCCAATATTTAGCCTCATCCATGAGGCTTTACCTACAACATAAGTCCCATGATCCCACACACAACAAAATAAGTTTGTGCAAATTGAGGCGCATGCTCCATTCCGACCACTGGTATTGATAGAGTACTCCCAAAAGATGTGAGGCCCTCTTGGAAGCACCTTCCCAACTCCGTTGGCTTGGAAGGGGGAGCTTATGCTCTTGCAAAAGGATGTTGATGTGTTGCAAGCATTAGTTGTAGCTCTTGTTGGACAATTAGTTTCCTTGGACATCATGCTTCATTGAAGCAGAGGTCGTTCATGTTCCAAGGTGCTTGGTTTTACACTCATGGGGATAGTTTAAGATTTGTCAAATAGACTTCTACTCAATGTGGTTAAAGATGAAGATGGAGAAGTGCGCACATATAGTGGTGCTTGGTAGCTGGTTTAGAGTGGTAACTCTACCTGCCCCCATATTGGCCCATGGGCGTAAGGGCGTAATGTTCGCACCTTAAACCATTGAGTGTGCCTCCAAGAGCCATGCTATGATGGAAGCCATTGAGACCTAATTGTATCCAATGGCGTGGGCTAGTGGTGACTTGATCACATCCAATGCCAAGCACCACTCTTGTGTGGTGTGGATGAGGATGTCCAAGTGAGGAAATTTTGCACCAGATCGCCAATTGATGACCATCATGCATTTGGGTAACTACTCTGAAAGCAACTCTATCCTTGCATTTCCTAGCTAGTAAGGAACATACTCCATGACTGGTCATGTATGAGCTCCCTCACCTGGGCCTCAGATCATCTACCAAACTGGGAAGTCCCGAGGTATAAGTTCAGCCCATCTACAGGAGCCAATGCATGCACCTTGCCGTTCCAGGACTTACGAATCATGAAAGTTCCCATTTCCAATGAAAGTGGGAACTCTTGATGACTTCCAACTCTCATATACGACCAAGGCACACAATGATAGAGAGTTTTGTGGCAAGAGTTGGGCACAATGGGGAAAAGTATGGCCTATTGTGGGGGTTGTGATGATTCCCTTGGAGAGGGAAGGGATGCTTTATTGTCAAGGAGACATCATGGGGGGGGGTATTGGGCTCGTCATTGCCTATGGGGAAGGACCAAGAGTGAGTGAGTGTTTTGGTGGGGGGGCTCATGGGGAGGTAGTATCAGGGGGTGGAGGTGGGTGTGAGATATTGGCATGTGAGAAGGCAATGCGCTTTGCTATGGGCCAAGTTGTGGGAGCTTAAAACTTGCATATCACACATGAGATTAGACTCATACAAGTCTAAGAGGTACCTACATTTGTTCTCCACTTGGGAGACACTCCCTTCATACAATCCCTATTATAGATGTGACACCCTAAAGCGATCTCTATCTACGAGTCCTCAAGACCACAAGAAGCTTCTCCACACCAAAGGCTCCCTCCAGGCACTTCATCCACCCTATGTGATGCAATTACTAAAATAGAAACCATTAAATATACTTGAACCAAACAAACATATGGCCCTCTTGGCCTAAAGAGATATACATTTCAAACCAACAAACTAGTCCTCTTGGACTAATGAAATAAAACATTAGAACTCGTTAGAGATGGCCCTCTTGGCCTTGAACATTTGGAAATGGCCACACTACCTCATCATTCTCCATTCCTTCTCTCTCTGGATGCAGCTGCTTCAGTGCTTTAGCCCTTGACCTCCATTCAATTTAGATTTCAAATTCGACTTACCAGCAGAAGGAGGTGCAAAGACAATCAAACAACTCTAGCCCAGGGATTGTAGACAAGGTGGAAGAGAACCTGGAAGAATTGAGCAAAGATTTGTCAAGGGGCAGCAATCCTGCAAGGAGGAGAGCGGCCTCCAATGGGATTTGACAACGATCCGTTGTTAAAGGAATCCCCAAACTATCGCACCCTCCATGCCCAAGAGTTATGGGCATGAGCAGCTCCAGCTAGCTTGGGGGGACACCATGACAGAGTTCTCTTTCCCCACCTTAGCTGCTTTCTGGGTGTAGACAGGGATACCATGTGCAGAGAGTTCTTCCAGATGCACCAACTTCTCATCTCAGCAAACGAGATACGTAACTTGCGTGATCATTACGGGAGGGTAATTTCCTATCCTTAGGAGGTGATAGGGCTTGTCACTGACTTTACAAAACACCTTTTTCAACAAGAGACAACCTTGGTTGCAGTACTGGGCTGCAAGGGATGTGTGGGATTCTATCTCATCCCTAGTGACACAGGAGATGGCACGGTCACTCCAAATGTCTCAATGATGAGCAGGAGATGTTTTGTGCTCTTCAATAACATATTGGGCAGAATTACCTTGGAGAGGATGGGCTATCTAGGGCAGCTGAAGTTTCCCATGCTATGGGCATTCTTGGAGATCTTTAGCTCTAGCAGGATGCTAGGCAGTTTGTCCACTCGTCTAGTTTGTCTCCTCCCCAAAGGGGGGGACCACCTAGAGCTTACCTAGTGGTATCCCATCACCTTCCCTTTAGGGACCTAAGTCATTTGCAAAGATGACTAGCAGCTGACTTCATCCCATCCTTCAAACATCATTCATGAGACATAGACAAGCTTTGTCCACAATGGCTCTAGACAACATCTTCACCTTCTTTGAAGCTAAAGGGTTGCAATGCTCCTTTTGGACTTCGAGAAGTCCCATGAAAGGATAGATTGGGCCTTCTTGAAGGATATCATGGCCCGATTGCACTTTCCTCAGCAATGGATTAGTGGTCTCTCTGCACTTTATGAGTCAGCTAGCAACTACTTGATTATAGGGGGAAGGAGAGGTACAGAGCTCAACCTAAAGCAATCAATTAGTCATGGTTCCACTCTTGCTCCTTACTTCTTCTTGCTCTTCGTAGAGGCAATGTCCTATTTCTCTGATCAAGAGTCAGTGGTATGAGAGGGGTCAAGCTGCCAATGTGGACAAAGGTAGAGCTGCTAGATTCCGAGTATGCACATGACATGACCCTCTATGTTGAGGATGATGAGGTGATATTAGGGAGAGTGAGACTAGCACTAGAGATGTTTTGCATGGCAGCAAGTGCAGAAATCAACTGGCATAAGTCAATTGGTTTTCTTATAGACCCTTACACTAGAACTAATTGGGGTATCCACTTGGGATTTGCCTAGGTGTAGACAGGTAGGCACCTTGCGTTCCAGGTGGGACTAGACATCACACCAGCCCAACACTTCGTACCACTGCTAGACTCCATCTAGCAAAACCTAACCTACTGAAGCACGGCCCACCTCTCCCTTGCCGACCACCTGGTATACAACTTACTATTGGTGTTTCTCCCCATCCTTTGTTGCACAATTACACCATTTAGCTCAGAATAACTTGTGGTTCAGCTCAAACATTGATCCAAAGCTTTAGTGTCAAGCCCTGCTGGGCAAGTTAGTGGTGCAAGAGCTCCCTCTAGGCGGGCACACCTAGAGACTTCTCCTTTAGACAAGTTTCCAAGTATACAAGTCTTGTTAGGGAGGAGAATGGAGACAGTCTATGAGATGGATTCTCACCACAAAAACGACCAAATTACCTAAATCATCATTTCCTTGTAGTGCTACAAGTCTAGTGGAGTTTGCATGTCCATCATGTTAAGAAGAGGGCTAGGGTTTGCACTGAGGACACATAGAGTGTACGACCACGACAGAAACACAAAGACACAGATACAAACACAGAGGGGAAAACTCAAACCCTAAACGCAAAACTCAAAACTCAAATAGAAACAGAAGAAGGGAGAGAGAGAACACAACTTTGAAGTAAATGAATACTGTAAATGAATGTAAGAGTGTACAATGTGCTCAAGGGCAGAGCAATGTCGGAGTGTGATGTCCACCGAAGACGGATCCCAAGTTTGTAACCACCAATCGAAGTGTAGGAGTGCTGAATAGTGAATGGCAGCAGGTTGATCACCAAAATGCAGCAGTCTGGAGGCTGGAAACTGGTAAACGCAGCAGTGTGCCACCGATTGGGGGCTGGAAACTGTGCACAGTCTGTTGTAAACAGCAGGCTGAAACAGTGTCCGAGAGTGTCAGGGCCTGCAATGCTGAAAACGCAGGCTGGCTAACCCTGGAGATGATGGACAGCAGGCTGAACAGCAGTCTGGGACAGTTTGGAGCAGTTGCCAGCAGCTGAGAGCTGTCGCCTACAGCAATGGATAGGCTGAAGATGATGTGGCTGCAATCGATGATGGCTGGACAGCAAATGGAGGTGGGCTGCAGGCTGGAAACTGGGCGCCAACAGCAGCAGAGGGTGTGTGGGCTGGTGTAACCTGTAAAACAAGGATGATTGCTGAATGGGGGCAGCCTGTCTATTTATAGATGTGGAAGGGCGCCCCAAAAATTAGGGTTTCCACTAAACTTTCTCGAACCGCTCCCCGTTTTAGGGTTTTCACTGAACTCTCTCGAACCGCTCCCCGTTTTAGGGTTTTACTCTAAAAGAGCATTTTTAGTGTGACTTGGGGCTGTTTAAGAGGCTAATCAACAAGTAATGCATATTTTAGCTCAACACATGACACTTTACACACATATAGAACATGACTCGTGTGACATAGGTAACACACTACACAAATGAAAATTCAATATAACCTACATAATTATGTGCATCATAGTCCATTGTCCATGACCAACATTAACTTGAAATATAGAAGAAGCATAGATGGACAACAACTCAAAAAAAAAAACATGCAATCAATACCAATGATTAATAATAATCCATGTCAACATATCAAATGAATCCATGCAAGTGTCAATTACAAGTGTTCAAAAACTTATTTACAAACGAATCCATGAAATGGGTTTCGTGGCAACTATGCAAAAGAGTGGCATCTTTGGATGTGGACCTCTAGATGAGTGGACTAGAACCAACACAATAGCTGTTGGGAATAAAGGCCTCGTGCCTTGAAATGTGCTTAGGTGTGAACACACCCTTAGCACTTGTACTTACATATATATATCTATCTAAAAACCTAAAGTAGTACACTTGTCATTGTGCCTAAAAACGTGCTCACTCTCCACTCTGCTCTCTCTCTCTCTCTCTTTCGCTGCGCATAAAGACTAATTGTCTTGATCTTCGTGCCTACCCCGTCACTACAAACTGGTATCAGAGTGAGCAAGAGACAGCTCAGGTGTTATAGGAGTCTCAGGTGGACTCGACAAGCAACAGTCGACAGTCGACAATCGACAAGTGCAAAGATCAGTTAGGTGAAAGACCAGCGGACGCCTGCTAGCGTGAGAACATGACTGACGGGTCAACGTAAGTCAACCGAGACCAATGTGGCGGTCAGGCAGCCCATGTGGGACGTTCAACGGACAGCCTAGTTCGCAAGCCTGACGGGCTGCGGACGACCACACAACTGCAGGCGACCAGGAGACGACCATGCGACAACAGACAGCCAGGTGCACGATGGACAGGTCTAGCGGGCAGGCAACACTCGCGTGACGGGCTGGCGACATTTTAGTGAAATTCTTTAATTTCACTGTAATTAGTCCACACAGGACTTGGAAAACTTAGGGATTTGTCTAGATTTGGTGCGAGCAAGATGCAACAGTGAAATCTGTCTCAGAAATTGCAAGAATTTGTGACATTTTGCCTCTGACATTTGGGGCTTTTCATGTACATGCACAAATTGGGCTGAAATTTACCCAATTTCTCGACATTGATGCACATTGGACCTCGTGCAATTTGGGGCTTTTGCAGTTTGGGCAAAATCTGTGCAGCATTTGGTCAGATTATGTACATGCAGGTTGAGTTCCACGCAATTTGAACATCAACACTTGGTAAAGTTTAGGGGTTTTGCTGAAATTGCTCTATTTTGGCAAAATTGGCCTATTCTATACATGACATAGAAAATGCAGATGTGTGGTTGATGCTTTGAGCACAAAAATTTTGGGCCTTTTGACCGTTCGTGTCAAATCTTATGCCCGTGGGTACATGTAAAACAGAAATTGCAGCTAAAATTTGGGATTTCTCATGTAATGTGATGTATATGCCCTTGGAATAGCTGTAATCAGTTGTGGAATGCTATAGCACATGATTTGGTGCTTCTGGAAATTTATTTACAGATCTGAAATCTGTGCTTCTATGTGGCCATTTATTGCTGGTTGGTACTTGTTTGTACCTTGGTCACTTGGGTGATAGTTTTGGGCCTGCATTTGCTGATTTTTTTGTCACATTTGGGCTGAAAATCATGGCTGGCAGCAATGACAGCAGTAATTTGATGCACATAAAGAAGCTTGAAGGAGCACATAACTTTTCAGTTTGGCAAAAGCAGTGCTACAATATCCTATTGCAAAAGAAGCAGGCAAAGCCGATCAAAACACAAGGAGCAAAGCCTACTGATGTGGAACAGGACGATTGGGATGAGTTAAATGAGCTTGGATGCTCAACCAAAGAGCTCTCGATTTCTGATGCCTTACTGTTCAACATTGAAGGTTTGGATTCTGCATATGCTATATGGACTAGACTGGAAGAACTATATGCACAGAAGAGTGCTACAAGCAAAGTGTATTGGCTGAAAAAGCTTAGGGATTTGCGTATGCAAGAGGGTACAGCAATGTCTACTCACTTGAGTGAGTTTAATTCCATTTTCAGCCAGCTAGTTGCCTTGAAGTTTATGATTGATGAGGAATTTAAGGCTACTTTCTTGCTTTACACTCTACCAGAGAGTTGGGATACATTTAGGACTGCTATGAGCAATTCTAATGTGATCCTTTTGTATGCTGATGAAGAGAGTACTCTACTCATGGAAGAAATGAATCGGCAAAACAATGCATCCACTAAATCCTCTAGTGCTTTGCATACTAGGGGTAGATCACAACAGAAAGGAAAATATGATAGCAAGGGACGCAGTAAATCACGTGGCAAAGATGTTGAATGCCATCATTGTAGCAAGAAGGGTCATTTTAAACGTGATTGCTACAAATGGAAGAAAGAGAAAGGAAAAGGCAAGAAGATAGATGATAGCAAGGAAGAGAAGAGGACAATCAGCCTAAGAAGAGCAACGTAAAAAATTGAAGATGTGTATGTAGTCACTCATGACAGTGATAGTGGGAGTGACGTACTCTTTGTCTCTTCACACTTTGGTGCACATGCTTTAATTGCAGATACAGATGACGGCATGCATACCTGGATTCTCGATTCACGTGCTTCCTTTCATGTCACCCCTCATCGTGAGTGGTTCTCGGCCTATACAGGGGGTCGACATGGTGTTGTCCATCTTGGGGACGGTGAGATTGCCGGTATTAGCAGTGTGCAGTTACAGTTTCAGCATGGCTCTGTCTTTACACTTCAGAATGTACGGCATGTACCTCAGCTCAAGAAGAGCTTGATTAGCACAGGGCAGCTAGATGATGATGGTTTTCATACCACCTTTGGTGATGGAAAATGGAAGATCTGTAAGGATTCAAGAGTGATTGCCAAAGGTTGCAAGAGTGATACTTCGTATCCACTTCATGTATCTAGTGTGCATGACCATATTGTTGCCGTCACCGAGTAGCCAAGCGTTTCTTTATGGCATGGCCGGTTGGAATACATGAGTCAAATAGGAATGAAAGTGCTTTCTCGTTTGGGTTACTTGCCTTGTCTTCGTTATGCTGATTTTGAGCATTGTGATCATTGTATTTATGGTAAAGATGCACAGACGTCTCATTCTCTTTCTTTAAAATCTTCTCCTCTAGAGTTAGTACATTCAAATGTATGTCAGATGCCAGGATTCTCTTTAGGGAGAAAGAAATATTTTGTCACCTTTATCGACGATACTACACGAAAGGTATAGGTTTATCCTATTCGTAGCAAGGATGAAGTGCTTGACAAGTTTAAAATATTCTTGGCATTGGCTGAAAATCAAACAAAAGACACTTGAGTGTCTTTGCTCTGACAATGGTGGGGAATATGTGTCTAAGGCTTTTCAAGCATTTTGTGACAATAAAGGGATAAAGAGGGAGCTCACTGCCCCCCATAATCCACCCCAAAATGGAGTTGTAGAGCGTATGAATCGGACCATACAGGATAAGGTCCGTACTATGCAGTCTCCTACTACATTACCCCATGGTTTTTGGACAGAGGCTGTTATGACAGCCATTCACTTAATTAATCGGCCACCAAAAAGGTCTTTGGGGGGAGGGGGGAGTTCCCCAAGAAGTGTGATCGGGCAAGCCACCTTCATATGCTCATCTGGGAGTGTTTGGCTGCGAGGCTTTTCTGCACATTTGTAAAGAAAAACGTAGCAAACTTGAGCCAAAGTCCTGTAAATGCATTTTCCTAGGATATGGTGACGAGGGTGAAATGGGGTATAAATTATGGGATTCCAAGAAAAGGAAAGTAGTGCGCAGCAATGATATTATTTTCCGAGAAGATCGCATGCATAACACCCTGAAAAGACTGAGGAGGTCCGTAGGGTTGTATTCCGAGAAGAAATACATTTTGGACAGCAAAATGTGCCCGCTGTACAGTAGCAAATACCTGTTGTAAATAAACCTGTAAATGCAGAAAATAATGTTGGAAATGATTAGCCAGCCATTGCCCATGATAATGAGCCACTACATGTGCAGGAACAGCTAGGACAGCAAGCTGTTAATGCTGATTTGGAGGTTGAAATGCTAGGACAGCATGCTGAAAATGGAAATTTGCAGGAACAGCCAATAAACAATGATCATTGGGTTAGGAGATCGTCTAGGGCTACTAGACAGCCTAATAGATTTGTTCCTGGTGCCAATAATGTGGCTCATTATGTCATGTTGACAGATTGTGGTGAACCGTCTTGCTTCAAGGAAGCAACGGACAGATAGCACAGCAAGAAATGGTATAAAGCCATGTTGTCAGAAATGGAATCTCTTGAGAAAAATGGCACTTGGGACTTGGTGGAGTTGCCTAGAGGGCAGAAATTACTTCCATGCAAATGGGTTTACAATATGAAGGCCACTTCTAGTTCCTCACCAAAGTACAAAGCAAGATTGGTTGCGAAGGGGTACAAGCAAGAACATGGAATTGACTTTGATGAGATCTTCTCTCCTAAACAAGATGACTACATTGAGAACCATTTTGGGCTTGGTTGCAGCTGAAGATATGGAGCTCATACAGATGGATGTAAAGACTGCATTTTTACATGGTGATCTGCATGAAGACATGATTATGTCATATTGATAGATTGTGGTGAACCGTCTTGCTTCAAGGAAGCAATGGACAAACAAGAGAGCAAGAAATGGTCTAAAGCCATGCTATTAGAGATGGAATCTCTTGAGAAAAATGACACTTGGGACTTGGTGTAATTGCCTAAAGGGCACAAAACCCTTCCATGCAAATGGGTTTACAAGATGAAGGTCACTTTTGGTTCCTCACCAAAGTACAAAGCAAGATTGGTTGCAAAGGGGTACAAGTAGCAACATGGAATTGACTTTGATGAGATTTTCTCTTTTGTAGTCAAGATGACTACATTGAGAACCATTTTGGGCTTGGTTGCAATTTGAGGATATGGAACTCATACAGATGGATGTAAAGACTGTATTTTTACATGGTGATCTACATGAAGACATATATATGGAACTGTTGGGTATTTCATTCATGCCTCACTTATGCCTACGCTCACATAGGAGTGCTGGTGATCAGTAGGACAATGGGGCACTTTTTACTCTCGATAGGAGAGGTTTTTTCCCCCAAACTTATGGTATTATTTCGTATGTGCTTATGACACACACTTACGTGCACTTAACGTGTTCGGGTGTGAACATCCCTCTACAACCCTAAGGTTTAAGGGTTGTACCTTGTATTTTCAGTTCACACTCTTTCAGTCTATTCCATTGGGTGTCGTGCTTCACTCTCTATTGTCTACTGGCTTTCTCTGCTGACCTTCGATCCTGTCCTCCCTCACATTTGGTATCAAAGCATTGGCTCTGTTCAACTGAGACTTAGTTTTGCTCAGCCTCCGGGAGCATGAGGCTATGCGTAGGGATGATAGTCACTCCTGGGAGAGGGCTATGCAGTCTGAGATGGACTCCCTACATAATAATATGACTTGGGATCTTGTTGCATTGCCTCAGGGCAAGAAGGCTTTGCCATGCAAATGGGTGTACATGCTGAAAAGTACCCCTGGGCACCCCAAGCTAGCTTATAAGACAAGACTTGTTGCTAGGGGTTTTAAGCAGGAATATGGAGTTGACTTTGATGAACTCTTTTCTCCTGTGGTCAAGATGACCACCCTACCCTTGGTTTTGGCCGTAGTCACATAGCTTGACTTGGACATGTATCATATGGATGTTAGACTGCATAGCAGCCCATTGGTTTTGTAGTTGAGAACTTGGAACACTTGGTCTACAAGCTAAAGAGCTTTGTATGGTTTGAAACAAGCTCCTAGAGCTTGGTATGCAAAGATAGATGCTTTCTTGCTTGGCCAAGGGTTCATAAACAACTCATCAAAGTCTACCCTTTACGTATGTAAAGAGGGGGGATCCATGCTGATCATTTGTCTTTATGTTGATGATCTCTTGCTTACAGGGACACATGCTCATCAAATTTCAGCATTTAAACAAAATTTGCCGCAAACTTTTGACATGTCAGACTTGGTGTCTTTGCATTATTACTTGGGCATTTAGTTCATACATGATGCTAGAGGTATTGGGTTATCACAGTCAAGATACATTGGTAAACTTCTTGAGAAGTTTGGCTTGCAGGATTGCAAGCCAATTTGTACACCAATGGAACTTGGACTTAAACTATCATTACATGATGACAATGGTTTGTTTGATATACACACATATGCTCCAGCAGTTGGATGTCTTATTTACTTATGCAACACTAGGCCAGACATACAGTTTGAAGTCTCAGCCCTGAGCAGATATATGCATCAGCCACACATGTCACATTGGTAAGCTGTTAAGCGCGTCTTCCGTTACTTGCAGGGTCCTAGATCTCTTGGATTGCTTTATGCCAAGGGGGGACCACTGCAGTTACATGCTTATAGTGATTCTAATTGGGCTGGTGATTATGATTCATGTCACTCTACTAGTGGCAATTGTTTCTTTCATGGCTCGTCTTGCACATCTTGGCTTAGCAAGAAACAGTCCACTGTTGCCACATCGTCATGTGAAGCTGAATATAAGGCAGCTTTCACTACCACAGTTGAATGCGTATGGATTAGACGCTTGCTTGCTGATCTAGATGTATTTGTTACGGAGTCTACTCCTTTGTTCACTGACAGTTAGAGTGCCATTGCAGTCTATTGTCCTACCACTAGTAATGTGGCAGACATCTTCACCAAAGCTCTTCCTCGTGAAAAATTTGAAGCATTTCACCATACTTTAAATTTGATCTCCTTGGGTGGCAGATGATCCATGTACTCTTGATCACTCTTCACTCTAGGGGGTTTATTCGGTATTTCACTCACGCCTCACTTACGTCTACGCTCACATAGGAGTGTCAGTGATCAATAGGACACTAGGCCACTTTTTACTCTCGGCAGGAGAGGTTTTTTCCCCCAAACTTATGGTATTATTTCGTATGTGCTTATGACACATACTTACGGGCACTTACTGTGTTCGGATGTGAACACCCCCCTATAACCCTAAGGTTTCAGGGTTGTACCTTGTACTTTCAGTTCACACTCTTTTAGTCTATTCCATTGGGTGTCGTGCTTCACTCTCTACTATCTACTGGTTTTCTGTGCTGAGCTTCAATCCTGTCCTCCCTCACAGCAACAGCCTGAAGGGTTTGTGGAAAAAGGGAAAGAGAAGATGGTATGTAAACTCAAAAGGAGTTTATATGGGCTGAAACAAACACCAAGAGAATGGTATCATAAGTTTGATACATTCATGCAATCTCAAGAATTTTAAAGAAGTCAAGTGGATCATTGCATGTACACCAAGAAGGCAACAAATGGCAGCATAATTATCTTGGTTCTCTTTGTTAATAGCATGTTGATTGCTGGCAGGGATAGTCATGCCTTGGATTCATTGAAGCCAAGTCTTCATGGTAGCTTTGATATGAAAGATCTTGGTGATGCAAATCACATTCTTGGCATACGAATACTCAAAGATAGATCAAAAGGCTTACTCTATCTATCTCAGTAGGAGTACATCTCCAAGGTTTTGCAGTGTTTCAATATGGAGGGGGAAAAACGATTAGGGTCCTATTGCCTCCATATGTGAAACTTAGTGCAGAGGACAGCCCTACATCTGATGATGAGAAGGCTGAAACGGCCAAGATACCCTATGCTTCAGTTGTTGGCAATTTGATACATGCTATGGTTCCTACACGTCTTGACATTGCCTCTACAGTGGGAGTGGTTAGCAGATACATGGCAACCCCTGGCAAGAAGCATTGGGATACAGTGAAAGGTATTATGAGATACCTCAAAGGCACAAAGGAGTTGTGCATCTGCTTTGGGACGCAGAAGGCATTTGTTGTTGGCTTTTCGGATGCAAACTATGCTAGTCATGCGGATTGTAGGAAATCCACTTCTGGGTATGTGTTTACTTTCACAGGAGGAGCAGTCTCTTAGATCTCCACACTACAAAAGTGTGTTGCATTGTCTACTACAGAGGCAGAGTATGTAGCTACCACTAAGGCATGCAAGGAAGCTTTATGGCTTTCACGTCCAGTGGGAGAGCTTGGCATCACAAAGTTACCTGTTCTCCACTGTGATAGTCAGAGTGCTATCATGCTAGCACGGAATCCTATCTTTCATGCAAAGACAAAGCACATACAGGTGAAGTACCACTTGACAGCAAGAGCATTGAGCTTGTCAAAGTGCATACAGATGATAACCCTGTAGACCTTCTCACGAAGGGTCTTCCAGCAGAGCGGTTCGCTCATTGCCGACAGATGATGGGAGTTGGATAGATATATGTATTTCAACTTTGTACATACCTAGACTTAGTTGATTCTTTTCTCCTCTTAAGGCACATTGCCTTTAGGTGGGAGGTTGTTGGGAATAAAGGCCTCGTGCCTTTAATTGTGCTCGGGCGTGAACACACCCTTAGCACTTGTACTTACACGTATATATCTATCTAAAAACCTAAAGTGGTATGCTCGTCATTGTACCTAAAAACGTGCTCACTCTCTACTCTGCTCTCTCTCACTCTCTCTCACTCTCTCTATCTCTCGCTGTGTGTAAAGATTGACTATCTTGATGTTCGTGCCCAACCCATCACTACAGTAGCTTTGACTAACCTAAACAATTGCCCAAAAGTAAAAACTTTGCTTACACAGTTGTGATTGCCAGATAGACCATGTAGGACAACATGGAACAGGCGCCATTATGCAACAAACATTTCGAGCACTAGCATAGCATCACAAATGCTTTCCACCCAAACCTTCTAGCCATGCCTATGGGATTGTTGGTGAGCAAGAGCATCTCCTACTTCCTATGGCTTGTGGTGCACAAGCGTCTAATAAATCGATAGCTGGTTGGCCCACATGCAGCATGATGGAGTCTGCAAGCGATGACCACTGCAGTGCCTAGAGACTCCAAAGCACTGCCTATAGTCATGCGAGGTAGTGTGGAGAGGTGCCCACTATCTACTCTGTGGAGTAGTGCCTAGCTTAGGGTGTCTCATGGGCCTTCTACTGGCAGTCAGTTAACCGAGGCCACCACTTATTGTATAAGACACAAGTCCAGGATATGATCTGCATCAAGGCTGACTCATGAGTGGTAGGTTTTGCCTAGCTCCCAAGTGCTGGAGTCTACAAGGTCACGGTCACGAATATGTGAGATCATTGGGAGACTCGCAAGGTGGCACATTTGGAAGGTACACTGCCATCATCCACTCACTTTGTGACCACCGGAACCAGCTACAAGGAGATTCTCAACACCTATGGGAGCTTCAACAATAGTTTCTTCACACTTGGGGTGGCCATGGCCTGTTTTTCACCTTACAGGATTGACATCCTCAGTGGTGCTACGTTCCTCCTCTATGGCTTCTATCCCTCCATCCTTCCCAAACTGCCATGGAGGCTTGTATATGTAACTTCTGCAGATGGCTCCAACTTGGGCTATTGAGTATTTGTGCTACTTTCTAATTTTCTTCCAAGTAATATAGCAATGCAAACCTTTTTACCGCAAGAAGGGCAGATGCCTTGGTTTGGCCTATAGTTGAGCCTCTTGATACACAGAATGTGGATCATCATATCATGCAATGAAGTAGAAACTTCCAGATTTGTAGGGAGCACACAAGTGCCTCTTTGGCTGATCACAAATTTACAAGAGAGAGAGTTTGCTATCCTATTACCTAATACAACTCACATGTCAGGCAAAAGGGGTCACTATGCAAAGTCAACTTGGCTAGGTACCTTCATGGATGAGGAAGGGCCTCATTTTGAGGAAGCACAAGATAATGCTTATCGAATGCACACCATGCAAGAGATATTAAACTCCATTGAGAAGTAAAAAGACCACTAGTAGTAACAGTAATAGTAATGGGTATTTAAGATCAAGCACAAGCCCGATGGTAATATTGATAAGTATTAGGTACAAGTTGTGAAGGGTTATTAAAGGAAAAAGGCATGGACTATGAAGACACTTTTGCTCCCACATCCAGCATGACAACCATTCAATGTGTGGTTACTATGGCTGCAAGTTAGGCTGATTCGAAAGTGCACCAGCAGGGTGGTGACCTTCAAAAAGAGGTATCTATGGTGTAGGCCAAGAAGCCCTAGGATCTATGGTGTAGGCCAAGAAGCCCTGGGGCTTGTTGGCACCCACTATGGCTGTCCAAAGCTGCTCCCTAGGGTCCCACTCCACCTCATCAAGAGGCTGGCTCTGCCAAATCCATAGGCGGCATTCCCAAAACTGCCTCCAACACATGTAGGGGTCCACAAGCCACGTCTTTCCCTGGAGTCCAATGACACGAATCCTCCTCCGGGGAAAAGCTAGAAGCGCCTCTTCATGTTGACCTCTGTTGAGGCTAGCCTTCCGCCGGTCTAGACTGTGAACAATACCTCATGCTACGTACAACCTGTAATGGGATGCCAACTGGTGAGAGCCTAGCCCACACCTCATCAAGCAGCACTGGTTGACAAAAGGGGGGATCCAACCAGTCTTGAGAGATCGTTGTCTCAATCGCTCTCCTCCTGATCTCAATTCCACGCTTCCAGCCTGATGCCTACTATAAGGTCGCCTGGTCAGCCAGCCTATAAACCTCCCTCCTTACTCTAATAGTACAGGCAAGACCGTGCCCAATAGACATGACGGCACTCGCCAATCTGGATCCTGTCACGATCTCGAACCTAGGGGTTCCAGACCACCAGCCAATGATATATCTCCTCCTAACAAGCTGAAGGCTTTTGAATCAGCCCTAGGTGGGGTGATCTATGCCAACGTGAAGATTCATCTCAAGGATGGCCTGAACTCCTGAAGGCTCTCAGGTAGAAGAACCTTCCATGTCTAGCCCCCCCTGGCGTGAGCACATGAACCACCAGCTTGCCTAGGAGGGCCACACACTGGTACTTTATGTCGATGATCCCCAAACCTCCCTCAAAGCGAAGTCGAATAATAGTCATTCATTCCACCTTGGCACGGGAGTCCCTAGACCCATCTGAACTAGTCCAGACGATATTCTGCACAAGGTGACTAAGTTTAGCCACACAGGACAAAGAGAAACACCAACAAGAATGTACCAGGTTTTCACTCAGACGACCTTGTTGAACACCAGGGCCTTGCCCACAACAGAAACGCAGGTCATGCTGCAGTAGGTTAGCTTCCTTCTGATGGAGTCAAGTACTAGGAGAAACTATTGGGCTGGGTTAATGTTGAGGCCCACCTAGAGACCAAGGTAGCGGACAATTTGTCCCTTGCTCAACCATCTGAAACCCAAGTAGATGCCCCATTCAATGCTAGACTCTAGATCTCTAAGAAACCCAACTAGCTTTTGCCAATTAATCCTTGCCCCCTCCAACTATGCAAAATACCTTCAGTACCAGTCTCACCCTCTCCCGTATCAACTCATCATCCTCCACATAAAGGATTGTGTCATCTACATACTAGTCAACCAACTCTATCTCCTTTCATTGAAAGCCTCAAGCGACACAGACCACTCACCCTCAAGCGAAGAAAGTAGGACATCGCCTCTACAAAGAATAGGAAGAGGTCCCAAGGGGCTAGAGGGCAGTCATGCTAGAGCAACCTCTCCAAGCAAAACTCCTCCCCCTTCCTACCTCCTACAAGTACCTTGTTGGTCGCCGACTTTGTACAAGGCAAATACCCCTCTACTCCACTCTTGGGGGAAGCCCAATTGTGCCATGGTATCTTCCAAGAAGTCTTAGTTAAAATCTAGTAGAAGCACTGCCATCCTCTAGCCACTTTGTTGAGCCCAATTAGTAGTTGTTGAGCTAAAACATGCTTTTCAGCTGATTAGCATTCTTAAACAGCCCCAAAACAACTTAATTAATGAAAACCCTAAAAAGGGGAGCGGTCCGAGAGAGTTTTAGTGGTCTCCCAAAAACCCTTAGTTTTGGGGGCACCCTTCTACATCTATAAATAGACAGGCTGTCCCCATTCAGCATTATTCCGTCTGTGCAGGTTTCACACTCTCCAATGCAGATTGCAGTCATCAGTCTACCTCCACGTGGCTGTCCAGCCTTTGCGACTGCGGCCACCTCTCGCTCCAACCTCGCAGTGCCCTGGTGCCTTCTTTGAGTTGTCGCCCATTGTCTGGCACCATCTCCCAGGCTGCCTTTGGCCTCGAGCTGCCATCGCCAGCATCTACACCATCAGGTGACATCCTACAGCTTGTGTTTGCACCTTCATGGAGCCTCCTGGCATCATCTCTCCATTCTGTAGCTGTTGCCTCTGTCTCTCGCAGCCCGTGGTGTCAGCATTTTGCAGTTTCCTCTCTCTTCACACTCCGATTGGTGATCACAAACTTGGGATCTATCTACGGTGGACGTCACTATCCGACATTGCTCTACCCTTGAGCACACTGTACACTCTTACATTCATTTACAGCATTCATTCACTTCAGAGTTGTGTTCTCTCTCTCCCTTCTTCTGTTTGTGTTTGAATTTTGCATTTAGGGTTTGAGTTTTAAGTTTTGCTTTTTGTGTCTGTGTCTGTCTCTGTGTTTCTATCGTGGTTATACACTTTATGTTTCCTCAGTGCAAACCCTACGAGTTTTCTTCACATGGTTTCAGAGCTAGTGCTGTTGTAAAGAGTATCCTACGTATATTGTGGAGAGCTAGTCTTTGTGTGAGGCACGCAATACGACTCGTAACCGAATCACAATGTCCCAGACACCTTCTTCTCCAGTTCCTATGATGTCTTGTCAGACTTCTCCATCACTGGAGGCCCTGAGATGGCATTATGGACTCAATGAGGAGGACGACACTCCACTTTCACCTTCACCTTATTTTTCTACTCCTATTCCAAATTTCACTAATATGATAGAGGAGGACTTTCAGGACTACTATCGCAACAAGTACGGTGATGTTTACACCTCTCCTACTAGTTTTGCTACCACATTCGGACAGATTGGTGAGGCTAGCCACCTCTCCGATATGGAGGACATACGGCATTTGGAACATTTGGTGATCCATCTTCATAATCTCAGCCACGTCCAATGTCACGTTTGTACAATCCTTCTAAGTTGCATCATCAAAACCCTCACCTCTTTCTTCTTTTGAGGTACAGGATCCGAATGACTTTGCATATGTGAACTTTAATAGAGGGCGCTCACAAAGCAGACGGAATTCAGGTACATCTATAGCTTCTGTTTCATTTGAGCATGTCACACACACTTCTCACTTCCCTCCCATCCCACCCTCTTCTATATCACACCTTGATCACCTCTCATCATCTTTCCAAAACCTTAAATTACACTCCACATCTGCATCACACAACCTAGGGGTTGGATCTTCCATCTCTGCTCCTAGCACCTTCTCTTTCTCTACCCCATTCTTTACCTCTTTGCACCATGGTACTTTGTTAGGGGGAATGCCACCCTTTAACACAGTGCCTCTCACCTTTCAACAAATGAGCACACCCATAGCTCCTAGGTCAACTATGATGGGCATCCCCCTCACTATCCCCAGCTCCACATCTCATATGACCACTCAAACGCAGGGGTTTCCATCCTCAGCTTATGGTGTGTCTTCACACTTCCCTTGGGTTACATCTGCGCAGGGATTCCCATCTTCTGCTCCCCGTGTTCCCATCCCACCTCCTTGGGTTACTCATGTGGCTACCATGCCCATGCCTACTCAAACTATGGATCCACCTTGCACACTACCCGCATGCCTAGTGGACACTCTGGGGTCCATCCCGAAGTGTACTCCACTCCCCCATCGTACCCACACTACACTTTTTCACACTATCCACCTCCAAGCATTACCACTCCTATTGTAACCGCCGAGAATGACTTCACGGATAAGACACGTTTTAACGGGTCGAATTTCACCACTTTGTCGAATTTCATGCGACAAGTGCTTGAGTCTCAAGGTCTTTGGGACCTCGTCATTGGTCTAGAGCCTATACCGGCTAGCTCACCCTGACTACATCCGTCAATGGAGAGCCCACAATGCCACAACCATTGTTGAGCTGATGCACGGATTGCTTCCTGAGTTTCACTCTCAGTTGCAGCACTTCCTGCTCGCGTCAGAGCATTGGAGTTACCTTCTCAACTGCTATGCGACTTGAGATGGTACTCGGAACATCAATCTTGACTTTCAGCTTCAAGAGTTCTCTATTAAGGAAGGGGATGATCTCAAAGTCAAGCTAGCTGAATATAGGCGGTTACCGAGTTCGCCACTACTGGCACTCCAAAGTCAGATGACGATCAAATTACATTCTTCCTGAATAAGTTGTCCAAAAATTACTTCTATTTCATTCAACACATCATCTCCCAACCTCCATTTCCAACCTTCTATCGAGTGCCAATTCTTGCGTTACCCAAGGCTGCATGATCAAGTCTACAAGAAAATCTCATCACATCCTTATTCAGAGCAAAGGGGGTTGATTGCCTCTTCTTCAAGAGTGAAATCCGCCAATGGCAAGAACTCACAAGATGCGAAGGCAAGCCAATCAAAGGGGGACTCCTCTTCCTCAGATGGAACCAAAGAATCTAGATCTATTTGGTAGCAACTCCCTAAGAAAAACCGGTTTTGCACACACTGCCAAAGAGCAGGCCATGTGGACGAGGAGTGTCGCTCCAAGGCCCAAGGTCTTTCACCTAAAAAGCCTCAGCAGATTGCTACAACTGCATAGTCCAGTAGGGCTACACCTTCCGCTCTTGCTTCATCTCCTCCTTCAACACTCGTTGCTGCTGCTGGACATGTGGCTCGAGTACAGCCTCAATAACCCATCTGCTGCTAGACGTGTGGATGTGTAAGCTTGTACTATTTTGTGATGTGTTGGGTGCATCCTCCCTACTCCCTTTTTTGGGTCACTATTACTCAATCGGCCAAATCCCATAAAATTTAACTTACTTATTTTTATTTTATTTTAACAACAAAAAGAAAGTTCAATGTGGTTCCATCCGCTTTTGTAGGACTTGGTAGGCCATTGGACAGTCGAAATGCATCCTTTGTCCAATGCTCTGTCCTCTCTAGGGTAACTACTTCGATTCCCTTGGTAAGATAACCATCGCCTTTGTAAGTCTTGGTAGGCCACTCGGCAGCCGATGTGTACATTTTGTCCGATGCCCTAGGTACTTTGGGGTGGGATGCCTTGGGGTAAGTTAACATCATAGTGATTGGCCTAACCTTTTGCTCTTTTTTGGGCCTGAGAGGGGATGTTGAGCTAAAACATGCTTTTCAGCTAATTAGCATTCTTAAACAGCCCCAAAACATACTTAATTAATGAAAAACCCTAAAAAGGGGAGTGGTCTGAGAAAGTTTTAGTGGTCTCCCAAAAACCCTAATTTTTGGGGCACCCTTCTACATCTATAAATAGACAAGCTGTCCCCATTCAACATTATTCCGTTTGTGCGCGTTTCACACTCTAGTGCAGATTGCAGCCATCAATCTACCTCCACGTGCATGTCCAATCGTGATTGCTGCCACCTCTCCCTTCAACCTCGCAATGCCCTGGCCCCTTCTTCCAGCTATCGCCCACTGTTTGGCGCCATCTCCCAGGCTCTGTTTGGCCTCCAGCTGCCATCGCCAACATCTCCACCATCAGGCGACATCCTACAGCTTGCATTTGCATCTTCCTAGAGCCGCCTGGCATCATCTCTCCATTCTGCGGCTGTCACCCCTATCTCTGCTAGCAGCCCCTGGTGTCAACGTTTTGCAGTTTCCTCTCTCTTCACACTCCGACTGGTGATCACACTTGGGATCCGTTTGCGGTGGACGTCACTCTCCGACATTGCTCTACCCTTGAGCACAATGTACACTCTTACATTCATTTACAGCATTCATTCGCTTCAAAGTTGTGTTCTCTCTCTCCTTTCTTATTTTTGTGTTTGAGTTTTGAGTTTTGCATTTAGGGTTTCAGTTTTGAGTTTTGCTCTCTATGTCTGTGTCTGTATCTTTGTGTTTCTCTCAGTGCAAACTCTAGCAATTTTCTTCAAGTGGCCTCAAAAAGGTAAAAACATTGTCCACGATGCTCCTATCCTAGACGAAACCTATTTGTGTATCATGGATGATGCCTAGGAGAATGGGGTGAAGCCTCCTGCCAATTATCTTGGCCAAGGATTGATAGGCCAATGACAACAAGGTGATTGGGCCATTGCCATTGCAACACCTCCAAGTAGTCTCCCCGTTTGAGGAGGAGACTGACTAGTCATGTTGACAAGCTGCCCGGCATTCGGCTTGAGCTGAAAATATCCTAAAAAGCCTAGAATAGGGGGGCTTTCACCACCTCCCAAAAAGTGGTAAAAAATGCCCTAGATAGACCATCTTCTTTGAGGTATTTTGCCCATCTTATGTGTAGAACACCTCGGCTTATTCCTTCTCTACGAATGGCTCAAGGAGTGCCTCTCCCATCCCTCAGTCACAAGGGACAAGATGCACTCCCACACCCACTCTCTATATTGGATAACCTTATCTGATGCTACCTCCTATAGAAAAGGCTATCTATAGAAGACTATAGTGATCTCCCTTGGTTCCATTGGGCAAGAGGGGACCCTCCCATGGTGGTCACAGAGACTTTGGATTTGGTCTCCTCAGGTGCATGGCTAGTGCACCTAGAAGAACTCTTTGCACATTGTGTCCCCCTTCCGCACCCAAAATGTTGTTGAAGTGCAAAACAAGAATGTTGAGAACCTATCCTCTAAGCCCGCAAGGGCTGCCCACGCTCTAAACTCCTACATGTGCAAAGTGGGATCTCCAAGTGCCTCCTAGAGCAATCTGTGGATGGCTTCTAGGTCCCTCCATGGTGGCCTCTCTTTCTCCCAGCACTATTGTTGAGCCTAGAGGGCTGCCTCTTGGCAAATCCTGCTCGACTCCTCAAGGCATACATGCACTCTAACCTCCTATGTGTGCAAAGTGAGATCTCCATGTGCCTCTCGGAGCAATTACTGTGTGGCTGCTAGGTTTCTCCAAAATGCCCTCTCTTCCTCCCAGCGCTATTGTTGAGCTTGGAGGGTTGCCCCTTGGCAAATCCTACTAGGTTTCCCAAGACCCTTTACCACCTCCTTTGCAATCTAGTCACCCCTTACCCAATCCCTAGCTACTCAATCTGACTCCTTGCCTCCTCCCATCCATAGCTAGAATCTAGGATGCAGCATGAGCAAGTTTCCACTACAGAGGCCAGAGCCTCTAGTGTGAGTAGCATCAGATAGTGGCCCGAAAGGGTAGTCCCAACCAACTGCCCAACATGCCCTCCTCTCAAGCACCCCCATTTCCCAGCATAAAACATGTTGAGCCACTCCAAGAGGGTGCCACCCAGCCACATGTAACCCCAGGAAAACTCCAATGAACCGTCTGGCCTGTGGAAGGTGCGGTCCCTCCAAGCATCTCACGTTCGCATTGAAAGAAGGAAGACCTCTCATGCCTCCTGCTCCTCCTCTGCAATGCCCTAGAACTCTCCACCACTACCCTTATGATCCTCTAAAGTCTCTACCACTACCCTGATGATTTAAAAGAGAGCATTAGGGTTGTTTTAAGCTCGGATTATTGACCAATTGCTTATGAGGGCCAAACACTGCAAAATGCTAAACAAAGTTATGGCATTAATGAAAAGGTCCTTGCTATACGATAAAAGCATGATTTAATAGGTGCCACTTCCATATCTAGACCAATCAATAAAGTCTCTAGTATTTTCCACATAGAAGAAAAAAATAAGGTGGGAAAATTCTTTATCTATGTTCCATTTCAGCTAGATCAATATAGGCCACTATGCTTTGAAAACAAAATGTCATGGCAAATATCTCACCACAAAGACTTGAAGTTAATGTAACTACTACAAGAAATCATATAGACTGCATGTTGATAAAGGACTTGCGTTCTACAATGAGTTTCCTCAGACTTGGCATTGCTTATAGTTGGGGATATTTAAATGCATCTTCACTTTAAAATGAAGCATCATCATGAGGCCAAAAAGCATCTGTGTGCTCATGGAATAATAATCATGTTTAAAGCTAGTTCCCTTAGTCTGCCTTAAGCTGATGGTCAACAATTGTTTCCTACAACTTGGATGATTGACAGACACTTTTCCTGGTCTCTTATGGCAAAGGACATCAACAATCATGTTATGAGGATGTCTCACTTGCCATAAAGCAAATAAGATGTGGAAAGTCTGCACATCATTAAAAGTATTGTCTTAGATGTCACATGTCAACAATACCTTGTGTACATGTGTCTAGACATACATTAATAAAAATTCCCTGTAAGTGTAAACATAATTGGCACCTGCCAAGGACCCTTGGTGTCATTCTCCTCGGCATGTGGTATGTGTTCTAGTGGCAAACACATAATTAAGGTCTTCCATTTTAAAGGAACTCCCACACAATATAAACATAAGACTTGAAAGAGAACAATTGCACTCTCTTGTCATTACACAAATTTCAATTCTGTGTATTTTTCCATGGCAAACCCCTCAAGTTCATGGGTTAAGCTACATTATACAATGCTGAACAAGCACCATGCACCAATGCAGTCAGATCTGCATAGTTTTGATTAGACAAAAGCACATCTACATTGGAATACTAACTAACAGTCTTAAGAAAGAAGAATTCACCAAGTGAGACTTCGATACAAAGGAAACACGTGATTATACCTTCCTGACTTTGAAAAGTGACCAGCTCCCAATTCACATTTAAAGATAAGTACATTGCTATCTGTTTTCTTTTCCCTCAGCTTTGCCACATATTTAGCAGGTTCCCAGTATGCGACCCTGGGATCTGTGATATATAATGTACCAGTTCAAATGCAAATGTAAGTTACATACCTCACACACATCTCATAGAATTGCATATGAAGTTAAAAGAAATTATCACTGACCATTGAGACCAGCAGTAACCAGAATATTCGGATACTGCTTAACCTGAACCTGCAATAGAAACACAGGATATGTCAATAAAAATATTCAGACAAGCACAAAAACAACAATAAACGAATAGACTTATTAACCAAAACAAAAACACCCCCCCCCCCAAAAAAAAAAGTGCCAAAAAAAATCATTGGTTGTAATTTCCTGGCAACAATATCACTTTTTATTGAAAAGCTTACTTGTATTAGTTGACAAAGATTTTACAAAGGCACCCCTATGAAGTGATGCTGGGTTTGCTCTAAGAAAACACAAAATGTACGAACACAACTAAAACAAAAGAACTTGAGCAAGAATGCAATAAATGCAATAAATGCAAAAATACAAACATGAACAAAGAAGAAAGAGAACTCTAATTTGAATGGATTAATGCTGTAAATGAATGAGAGAATATACAAGATGCTCAAAGGCAGAGAAATGGGAGTAGTCAGAGAGTGACTCCATCCGAGACAGATCCTGAGGTCTGCAACCACCAATCAGAGCTGAGAAAAGGGTGCAGGCAGCAAAAATGCAACCTGTAGGACTATGTCAGAGATGAATGCAACCACTACAAACAATATGGCAGCTGAAACAACTGATCGGGCTGAAAGCACAGTTCTCTATCAAATGTGAATGGGCTGGGCAGCGATTGGAAGCAGCCCGTCAAGTGCTGAAGTGGTCAAGGGAGCCGTCCAATGCAGAGAAGATGACCAGCAAACTGTCCAGTGTCGTCTAGCTGCAGAAGACCAAAAGGCAGGCTGAAACAGGTCACCGTAATAGGTTGACTGCTGATGTCAGCTGGGCAGCAATAAACACAGCTGAAGGGTACCTCCTTACTCCTGAGGACTGATCGCCAGCTGAAAATCAACTGTCCGATGTCACAACAGAGGGCTGATGGCTTGAACCTGAGATCTGCAAGAGAAGGGATCAACCAAGTGACTGGGCAGCCTCCTATTCATAGAAGTAGATCCTCCCAAAATTAGGGTTTTGGCTTATGGGACAGAAACTCTGGTAATCTTTGAGTTTTGGGGCTGTTTTAATGAGGTAATGAAGATTTGATGTGTAATGCATCTTTTTCAGCTGGCCAGCCCCATGCTAGTAAAGAGCGAAACGAAGAAAATAACCACTACCACTTGGTAGGTCCCTTCGCGGGGTAGCTAGTCTTTTGAAAAAAGGGGGATCTATATAGCAGAGGAAACAGTAGCAACAACCACATCCTCTCATGATGTGCGCTCCTCCCGCTATTAAGCAAGGCTACATTGGGCCAGAACTAATGCTAATTAATGTTGAGCAAGGCTCAATCAGGCCCAAAGAAAACACTAATTAACAGCCCCAAAAATGCTTATTGGGCAGGTACACCTGCCCAACTCTATTAAAGGAAGGTGGGAGGTGCCACTCTGAAAGCCAGCTAAGCCCTAATCCTTGATCTTTAGTATAGCATCTTCTCTATCAGCCTTCCATGCCAACCTCTGTTACCTGGCCTAAAACACAGCCTTTGGTCACCAAAACAGGTCCCTTCTATTCAACAACAGTGTTCTCACATCATCAAGTGCTCCAGATTGTCCATGTTATGGTTCTGTATTAAAATACAATTGTCTGCTGCTCAGCACCAACCTTCATCAGCCTTGCCAGCCTATGCTAATCCAAACTGCTCATACAAGCAATACACAACCTCTGCAACACCAAACACAGGCAGTTCCTGACCCCAGAATGCTGCTGCCAGCCAAAATGCAGATTTCCTTCACCATCAGCATTCAAAACAGTCCAATATTCGTACCTATGAGTGCTGGTCGGCTACTCATATTCAAGATCTAGAGTGTAATAACACATTCCAAATTGTTGCTTCTGGCAATCTTCGACTATACCTTCATTGGCACCTAACCTGGACCACCTCCTCCAGTATCCCTAACCCCGGTGTACCATGTTGAATTTCAATGTCTCCTGCTCCATATTTGGGGCCCAGCTTGTTGGGCAGCGTTTCATTCAAGCACCACTTATGCCATTAGTCATCTGTGACCAGGCCTTTTCAGTCACATCAGCCAGATTTTATCCTCATTTAGCGAGTTGCTTAGTCTTCTCCCTCTAGCCTATTCAAATATGCATCAGAATTACATACTTCATTATCACATTCAATATTCCACACCTTGGCTTCTCACATGGGTCATTCATCAGTCTCTCTGCCATCTTTCACTTTCATTCTCTCTCATGCCATTCACCTTCCTATGTGTCTTTCTTTCCATCGTAGCAAGAGAGCACAAAGTCTATCCTCACTATTGATGCTTCCATGGAAGCTGTTTGCAAGTTGGTAGTGGACATGTTGGCTACTAAACCTGTGTTTCTTGCAACACAAGGCTTCAGAGTTGATTGTGTTTGCTGGTGCAGCAGTGTTAAACACTTCAGCCATACCTAGCAACCATTCATCACAGGTGGTGGTGGCACTAGCAATAGATTTCAGACCTGCCCACATTGTTATACGCAGTTTGAGGCAAAGGACTGCTGTATTTTTGCTAGCAGCAATAGGTTACATCATTCTATCCCTATTTTGTGCAATTTTCTACCAATTTTCTGTACCATATCTTGTTTTGGAAAGGGAATTTCAACATAGTAGGAGATTTACATAGCAAAATGCCCATGATTAAGAATTGAGTTTTACTCAATTCATTAGTGGTCTACTTCAATCATTAACGAGAAAATGTCAAGTCAATCCTGCATATTGTGATATGGGGACCACTGAACACAAGGATACAAGTGTATGAGCCTTCACTAAAGAAGGAAAATCAAGGGATGTTCAAGATGGACCTGAGCGGAATTATTTTGGCTATTAATCTACAAGTGTAGAGCATGTGCCTAGAAAGATCAAGAATTGAGTTCAGTCTGGGATAACAAGGAGCTAACAAGATTTGAGTCTTGTCAAGACACGATTTAAGGATGTTTGGAACTACATCATCCCATGCAATAAAAGTCAAGTCAATAAAGCCAAAAGACTTAAGATGGGAGAACTTTCCCACCCACTAGAAATTCATTCAGGAAAATGGAAGAGCATCATTCCATGCATTTTATTGTTGGATCACCTAAAAACATTTTTATGGGGTAAGGAAACAAAGACAAAAACGCAAATGAAAATGACAAACGCTAGGAGTTTCCAATGACTAGAGATGAGACAATGGGCAAACAAAAAGGATTAACCAAATTCCAGATGATATGCTATAAACATATTCAATTGGACTAAAAATAATTGGAAAGAATACTTGCCTATAGTGGAGTTTGCATATTATAGTGCCAAGCACTCTTCCATGGTATATAGTCCAGTTATATTACTTTATGTGTTCGGACCTAGAGCTCCTTATGTGATAGAATTGCAAAAGGAAAAGGTCCAGGCAGACAAGGGTTCTTAGAAGATATGAATAAAATGTTAAAACATGCATAAAGTGGCATTAGGAAGGTAGAAGATAGAGCCAGGGCCTATGGTGACTCACATAAAACATCTCCTATTTTCTAAGGAATGCAAGTTTATCTTAGCGTGCATAACCAATCTAAAACCATGATTGTCTTTAGAGAAGATATACAGATTGTATGGCCTTCCAACAAGTTCCACACTAGGATAGAAAGTTTTATAATCACTTTTGATTGGGAGGCTAGGAGGCCCGATACTGAACTTAGCATGAGCATGCTGGATCATCTGCCCACAGATCAACAAACAAAAAGGATTGGCCCAAAGCCTAGATGATATGATACAAACATCTGTAAGTAGATGGCAAACTAATTGGGAAAAGTGCTTGCCTCTAGTAGAGTTTTTATATAATAGTGCCAAGTACTCTTCCATGCTTATAGTGCATTTATATTACTTTACAGGTTTCAGCCTAGAGGTCCTTATGCAGTAGGATTAAAAAAGAAAAATGTTCAGGTAGCAATGGGTTTCTTAGAAAAGATGCATGACATGTTAAAACTTGCATAGAGCCCCATAAGGCATGGTTTTTTAACAGCTCCTACCAACGCGCTGTTGTTCCATCTCCCCCGCCATCTCCAGTGCGCCCCCCGCTGACCCGTGGCATGCGACGCCAGCTACCCGCCACCATCCTCAACACCCCCCCCCCCCCCCTGCACGCCTCGCCTCCCCTGCTGCAAACACGATACTGCCGCCCCCACCTGGAAACCTGCCCCCCCCCCCCCCCCACCCGCCTGAACCCGCGATGTGTCCTCCCGCCTGAGGAACAGCTCTTGGCCGTCTGGGCCACAGAGTTGGAGCTGAAAGAAATAGCGATCTTTGGTCAGGTCGTTGTATTTCTTTCTTTGGTCAGGTCGTTGGACATTTCCCATCGAGAGCCCAGTTGTGGGACTGGCTCCACTCCACACTGCGCACTGGCACAACGCAGATCTTGGAGGCAGTGCTAATGGGCCGAGGGATCTTCATGGTTCGACTCACCTCTGCGAACCAGCCCGTGAGTTGGTGGAGAGCTCGCCCTATGCCTCCACGAAGGGGGTCATCTACATAGTTCCCTGGTATAGCGGCTTCAGAGTGGAGTCATTTGCGGCCCACAACAGTTTTCTCAAACACCCCGTCACCCTACTTTTTCCTGGACTGAGTTAGTGGAGAACTTTGGACGGCTTTTTGGCACAGTTCTCCCTGCTTCCTTCGCGGATGCAGTGAGAGCTGCAGGAGTCCCAAAGGTACGAGTGGCCGTGAAAGACACAAAAAGCATACCAAAGTTCCTAGAGATTGAGGCTGAGGTCACTCCTTTAGGCAGTAGGTCATTGTGACTGGGCAAGTAGGGCAGTGCCTACGCTGCCATGACTTTGGACATCACGCAGTAGACTATACGCGTTTCGGGGCCAAGGCGGCTCCGGCGACGGGCCACAGGTGGACGCCGACGGCTTCACAAGGGTCCAGAGACGATAGAGAGGGAGACGGCAAGGAGGGGCCGCAGCCAGCGCCTTGGTCACAGCCTCAACAGTAGGGCGTAGGAGGGTGAGCCACACCCCCTCGACAGAGCACTCCGCAGCCCCCCCGCCCGTCCCACCCGGCAAGACCGTAGTCTCCCACAGCCACCACTCGCGCCACAAACTACCCCACCTGAGATCCCGCAGCCCCCACACCCACCCTCCACCACCTCCCAGGCTTCCCCCACTGACCCTAGCCCACACCTCCCCCCCCCCCTTCCAGGGCCACCAGTCCCCCCGCCCCCACACCGGCCACATACTTCCGACCATCCCACCATCCCTCAACCCTCTTCCCCCCCACCATCTCCCTTGTCGAGCACCCCCCCTGATCCGCACCCGTTTCAGGTAATCCCCCCCAGATCCACTCCTGCTCATCCCACAGGAGGTGATGCGCCACGCATACCTATATCCTCCTTGTACCACCAGTCTTCCCCCTCCCACACAGCCACCAGCTCATCTGCCCCTGCCGCCCGTCACACCTTCCCAAGACACGCACAGCTATTGCCACAGGAGTTTTTCCGCAGTGGCCGTGGTCCTACCTGAGAGTTGCGAAGCGCAGAGAGTTCCCACTACCTCTAGAGTTGGGGATCTTCGTGGTTCGCAAGTCAAGGAGGAGCAAGGTCCATCTACTAGCACCACCAGATGGACTAAACTACTCTTTCTTCTTTCAGTCCTCTCATTTAGGGGATTGGACGACGACAGAGATAGAGGAGGAGTTGAAGAGTCAGGCGGCGGACCACATCTCCCAGTGGATGGGAGAAGAAGGACAAGCATTGTTTGCACAGCAATGGCCTGGTTGCATGATGGACATTAACTGGTGGGCTGGTACCGAGGTCCCACACTTGAGCATTATTTTTCGAGCCCCTCCACAGTGGAGAGCTCCAAGGGATGTGATCGAGTGGCCCTTGGCACAAGCGGCCATACCCATGATGCCGGACGCAATATCGGTCAAGTAGCGACCGTACCCTATCTGCTAGTGTACGGAGTCACAACTCTCAGCATGGCTGATAGGTGCATTGATTGTACCACCTGGAGCATCTAGCACCCCTATGGTCCGGCTAAGGGCCACCATGGGGGACTGGAGTTCGCCATCTAGACCCGCAGCAAAGAGTACCTGCATGCCCCATAGTTTCTCATCCTCATCAGCAGCTTCCACACCGAAGAGATGTCTGTTCAGTCGGTCGTAGGTTTCCCCATGAGCTTACACCTTGCATCCTGGAATGTGAATAGTCTCCACTACAGTGGGGCACGTGGATCCAAGAAGTTGATTGTTCGGCAGGAGCCGCAGCTTGCCCTTGCCGAACGGATCGACATTTTACTTTTACAGGAGCACAAGCTCACTCCCTCCCAGGCCCAGCGGGTAGGGAAGGTACTCCCGGGCAGCTTGCACACTTACTGGGAGCACGCCATAGGTGCCCACGGCAGGAGTGGAGGCGTATGCACCTCTATTGGCCAAAGTCTCACCGCCTATGTACGAGACCACAGGACGATAGTGGCAGGGAGGATTCTATGGATCAAACTGGATATTGGGAACTCGTGCCTTGGAGTCCTCAACGTCTATGCCCCTACCGAGGTTAGGGCACGCAGCAGGTTCTCGGTGGAGATCGCGGATGGACTCCCAGAGGTGGACTCTTGGATCGTTGGAGGAGACTTCAATAACTTGGAGGCTTTGGAGGACCAGTAGAGCAGAGGCAGAAACTATCAGGGCATGACCGGGGAGGAGCAGGAGGCATTGGAGGTATTTCTATTGGCATTAGGTGCATATGCCTTCCACAAGAGGGAGAGGTCGTTGGATTTCTCTTGGGGATACAGGCGGCTAGGTGGAGTCCTGCTGGAGCGGTTGGATAGGTTTTATGTGGGAGAGTGGGGAGGCTCTCGTGGGGGCCAGATTGGGCAGTTGGCGGGCACCACGTTGTTTGATCACTGTCCGGTTCTCCTGACACTAGATCCCCCAGCATCTGCCCTAGACACTCGATCCTGTAGGATCCCTGCCTCGATCTATAGGAGAGAGGAGGTGATGAGGTAGATAGAGCAGCTCTGGACTAGGGAGTGGGGCAAGAGGGACCGGATCGCAGAGGAGGTTCTAGAGGTCCTAGCCGAGTCGAGCAGAATCTGCCAAGAGGCAGCCATACAGGCCAGGCAGTAGAGCTAGGAGAAGGAGAGTGCGCTCCGGCAGGACCTTGCAGCCACGCAGAGATTACTTCAGAAGGCACCAAGGGACCCCACCCTCCATGCACAGGAGGTGCGAGCGCGAGCAGCCATTGCTAGCCTAGCGGACAAGCGCTCCGAGTTCTCTTTCCGCACCTCAACAGCTTTTTGGGCGTGGAAGGGGGACACGATGTGCAAGGAGTTTTTCCAAGTGCACTAGCCTTGCACCTCACGAGAGCAAACACGCAGCCTTCAAGATCAGTATGGGAGGACTCGTTCAAGCCCAGACGAGGTGATGGAGATTGCCAAACTGATTACTACAAAAGCCTTTTCCAGCAGGACACAACCTTAGCTAGAGGACAATGATGTAGGTAGCAGGCCTGAATCACATCCCGTCCCTTGTCACAAAGGAGATGGGACGACCCCTCCTAAACCTTCACAGAGAAGGAACTAGAGGAGGCTTTCCATACACAACACTGGCAGAAATGCCTAGGAGAGGATGGCCTCTCTAAGGCCTTCTTTACTACTTACTGGGAAGTGGTAAAGGACCCCCTACTGATGGCCTTCCAAGAGATTTTCACTTCAGGACAGATGCCAGGGAGCCTTTTGGCAAGCCTTATCAGTCTTCTCCCCAAAGAGGGAGACCGATTGGAGCTTTCCCAGTGGCAACCGATCACCTTATTGTCAGTGCCCTATAAGGCCCTGGCAAAGATGATTGGTAGGCGACTATGCCCCGTGCTGCCAGACATCATCCATGACACACATATATGCTTTGTCCAGGATAGGAGTATCCTAGACAATGTATTCACCTTCTTTGAGGCGACAATGTGGGCTCAGCACAGAGGGCAGAGACTGGTCATACTACTCTTGGATTTTGAGAAAGCTTATGACAAGGTGGACTAGGATTTCCTAGAGGGCACCATGGTGAGGTTGGGTTTCCCCCAGGCTTGGATTCGTGGGGTCGCCGCACTTTACAGATCAGCCACCAGCAGGGTTCTCATAGGTGGAAGGCAAGGGGAGGAGTTTCGGTTGCAAAGATCAGTCCGACAGGCTACCACCTCGCTCCATATATGTTCCTACTCTTTGCAAAGGCGATGTCTCACTTCCACAAGTCCCGTGTGAGCGGATTACGCGGCCTCTGACTTCCCGTGAGAGAGGAGATTGAGTTGCTAGACTCAGAGTATGCAAATGATACAACACTCTACATAGAGGACGATGAGTTGATGTTGGAGAGAGTGAGGCTGGCTCTTGAGATGTTCTGTTCTGCAGCGGGAGCGAAAATCAACTAGCGAAGTCGGTTGGTTTCCTCACAGACCCGGACTCTAGGACGGAGTGGGGCCACGTAGGATTTAGATGGGTGAGCAGAGGGCAAACCATCCGGTACCTAGGGTTCCAGGTGGGACTCGACATCACTTCCGCCCAACAGTTTCTTCCAAACCTCGATTCTATTCGGAGGAAGCTGACTTACTAGAGCACGGCTCGCCTCTCACTAGCCGGCCGAGCCCTGGTGGTCAACCAGGTCCTCCTAGCGACGGCCTGGTACATCTCCTCATGTTGGTGCTTCTCCTCATCCTGCATAGCGCAGCTTCGCCGCCTAGTGTGGAACTTCCTTTGGTCTGGGTCAGACGGCTCTAGGGATTCTCGAGTCAAGGTGGCGTGGGCGACTATCATACGGCATCGGTCAGAGGGAGGGCTTGGGATCATAGACCCAAAGTTTTAGAGTATGGTCCTCTTGGGCAAGCTAGTTGTCTACGGCCTCACACTGGGAGGGCAAACCTGGAAGGTCCTATTGCAGGAGAGTCTTCAGGATTGTAGACCGAGGCTTGGCGGTGAGTGGAGGCCGTCCTTGAGATGGATCTTCACATCAGCCCAAATCAACCCCCCCCCCCAGATTATCTTTCCTACGCAGCTTACTCCGCGTGTGGCAAGGCCTCCGTAAGGCCCTAATCTAGAGCCCCCCAGGCTGCCAGGAGGAGATAGACCGTCAACCGGTGATCTGGAACCCCTAGGTCAAAGATCGGAAAGGGGCACAAATTGGCGAGCGCTTCCACATCCAGCGGGCTGGTTGGGAGACCGGCCTGGCTCGTATCATCAAGACATGGCGGGAGGTGTACAGGATGGCGGACGAGGAGGTGCTGCAGCGAATTTCAGGCTACCAGAGAGGAGTGGATTTGAGGCGAAGGGAGATAGACGCAACAATACCTTCGGAGTGGCTTGCTCCCCCAATATGAGTGCCGATAGAGCCCAGGGAGGTATGGGCCGCGAGGTTTTCACCAACAGGCATCCCCCTACACGTAACACGTAGAGTGGGCGGCGCCCCACAAAGGACTCTCTTCACCATTCAGGAGGGGGGGTGTCTGGCCCTTGACGGAGGGCAACAGGATGAGGGGATAGCTGCCCTTTCATGGAGGAGTATTCGGGTGGTGGGCCTTCAGGGGAAGACATGGCAATTGGACCCCTATGTTTTCTGGAAGGAGCTCAGGGAGTAGCGCCTTTGGATCTGGGAGGGCTAACCACTTGATGAGCTGGAGTGGGATCCAGAGAGTGGCTATAGCTGACCACTGCAATCTCCATGAAGCCACCGAGGTTCCTAGAGTACACTGCCAGGATTGGTAGACACGTACTAATGCAGGAGGATATGGATTGGGTGCCGTCACGTAGCAGGCACTGGGCGGAGCACAGCATCAGGGAGCCGTTCCGACGGACCTTCTGGTGCCGCCTATGGGATAGATGGAGGCCAAGGAGGGTATCGTATTTCTTATGGCTGGTGGCACATGGAGGCTTGGCAGTGGGAAGTTGGCTTGCCTAGATGCAGAAGGAGGGAGGTAGTAAGCATTGCATATAGCAGCCTCTGGAAACCCCAAAGCACTGCCTTTGGTCATGTGAGGAGGCATAGCTCGTGTGGAGAGGAGCATGCCGCATACTTTGCCGTACAGCACCCAGCCTTGGATGTATCTTATGGGGAGCTTTCTGCTGGCAGGTAGTCAACCAGGGCCGGGGTCAGCCCAGGCCGGCACATTCTATATAAGGCCGAGATGCAGGACACGATATTCATCATTGAGGCAGGGTCGTGCGTAGTGGTCGGTTTGGAGGCTCTACCCATCCGCCAGGTACTAGAGCCCACAGCAAACCGCTCTGAGGTATGGGAGATCATAGGGAGTCTTACTAGATGGCATATCTCGAAGGCGCGGTGTCAGGAGACTTTTGACAGAGAGAGACTTTCAGCACAGGCGACCCTAGCAGAGCTTTGGACCTCCATCATCCACTCCCTCCGTGGGTGTTGGGATCAGGTGCAGGGCGAGTCCAGGGTTCGTCAGGAGCTCCGTGGTCACTTCATGCATACCTAGGGCGGCCACGACCTGTTTTTCGTGATGTAGGCAAGCAGCCCCAGATGGCGATATACCCCCCTCCATGGCTTCTTGCTCCCATTCCCCCCAGACCGCCCTGAGAGGCTTATATTCATGATGTATTTTTGTTTCTACATCAGCTCCAGCTAGTCTGTTGAGCATGAGCACTCCGTGTAATCAGTTCCTTTGAGTAATATAATCAGCCACATTTTATTTACAAAAAAAACTTTTTAAAAAACTTGCATAGAGCAGCATTAGAAATGCATAAGATAGGGTTAGGGCCTATGTTGACTCGCATACAAGAGCTCTTCTATTTCAAGGAGGGCAAGTTTATGTTAGTGTATCCAAGCAATCTTAAACCATGAAGTCCTCTGCTATCCGGAACATGCCAAACTTTGTTGTCTTTCTTAGTGACCCATCTCTTATCCTCTACCATCTTATGGTAAATCTAATTAGCCGACCTTTTTAGAAAATCGTTTGATTTCACAAATGCCCAATCGTGTCAAGGAGAAGATGCCTGAAAATCAAGCAATGGAGCATGTCGATGAAGCTGCTTCTACAAGGTCGACAAAATTTGGTTGTAGCTTCTAGGCACCCGGAAGCACTCTAGCTATCCAATTAAATTTATATCGTTGCAAGTTTTATCAAGCCAATCTAGCAGTCTCAAAGTGGCTAGCACTTCCACTAGTAATGAATTAACCTCCTTTCAGAGATCAAGAGGACGTAAGACTATAGCCAAGAGTCAATCAAATGAGTGAGAGAAGACTATTGAATTTTAAGAGGCTGCGTCAAATTCAAAACATGCCACCAAGAAGCCTACATAACATTACAACCATGGGACATACATGTCTCCTCAATAAAAACATTTGCAATATCACTTGGATGCCTTTGCACACAGAGAGCCTACAAAAGAGCCAATCTCAAAGTTGTTGTATGGAGATAGACATCCAACAAAGAAAATCCACCCAACATTCCGAAGAAGTAGCATGCTGCTAAGATATCCACACCTAACCCAAACGATTTCCTTTTTCTTTCCACAACATAAAGCACATGGGGGTGCACCAATTCCAAGAGAGATTTCTTGGTCCAAGGAAGTAAGGGCAAAAAATATGAGACCACATTGATCATTATGGATTGCACTACTTACAACCACACATGAAGAGGCCAGCCCAAAAATTTCCAATACATAAACTTGTCACGAACTCAAGAAGATATCCAATCAAGCAGGGCCCGAGGAGCCACATCCACACCGATGGGATAACCCAAGTGCTGAGTAATTTCACCTTAGAACAACCACTCCTTACCAGCCCAAATCTTGCAAATCTGTCGCCATACAAGAAATCACTGTAGCCCTCTGAGCATTGATATGAAGCCCCGAAACCAAACCAAATACACTCCAAACAGCCATTGCCCTATTCACATTGGTTCAATCAACCTTGGGAAACGTAAAGCAAATGTCTGCTAGAGATTCAAAAGTTGAACACCACTAGGCAGAGTTAAACCAACAATCCCCCCATCATCAAAAACCAACTTATTCAAAAAAAGTGCATCATGTCAGTGACCAATGTGAATAATGCAGAACTATGAGGGCATCCTTGATGGAGAGAACGAGATAGAACAATCTTATCTATGATCCCCCCTCCCCCTTGCGGCATATTTAGCACAACATGTGCCACAACATCTCAGCTGATGGTAGCAATATGAGAAGTCATGTCAAGATCAAAACCCATGGTAGACATGAATTGCTATAGAAAAGACCAACTAACATTATCAAAACCCTTTTTCATAACTACCTCGATCATAACAAATTGTTGGCCTAAGGCTTTGGTATAATTAAATTTAAGGGGTTTAACGAGAGACCATATTGTCCGCAATGTTCAAAGACTAGTTGTAGTTCCTCTAAGTGGTCTTCCCAATAGGTATGGACACAAAGGTCATTTATAAACATTTCGAGTCACAGAGTATCCTTGAATATTACACACATGAGCCTTTGAAAGGTGGCAAAAGCACTAGTTAAGCCAAAGGGCATGGCTATGAAAGTGAACACTCCCCACTCAATGGCAAATGTCATCTTGTACTTGTCATTCAAATGAGCTTGCACCTGACTATAAATAGGAAATCCAACAAGAGAGTTCTAAGTCACCTTCCCTACCACTCTCTCTAGCATATGCTCTATGTTTGGAAGAGGATATTGTCCCTTTTAATAGCAATGTTAACTTTCTTATAACACTTGAATTTCACCATCTTCTTGAGTATGGTAACAACATCTGATCTATAGCAGCCAAAAACATCAGAAACATTTAGAAACGAAACATCAAATCCATGTTTCATAAGTTTCTTTCAAGACAAGGTAAAATAAGAAACACATGTTTTTTATAAAGGGATTTTTTAATAGTTTTAAGTAGGGAAAGAGGTTTTAAACCTCTATGGGACTCTCTCTTAAACAAAGAAAGGCCAATCGAGCTTGAGTAATAATACATGAGAGTCAATAGAGAATAATGTGTTACATATCCATGATTCATTTAGACAAGCTATACTATGGTTCAAACCTCAAACATTATGATTCATACATATCACACAAAGAAAATAGAAATAAACATATAAATAGCCCATGTACAATATGGATTAAGTGAAGTTGCAACATCATGATTCTCATTCCAAAACAAACTGACAAAATGTCAAATTCCAAAATGAATCATAATATATCATAAATAACTCATAAATGAGACTAAAGTCATATAATAATCAACTCTCAAGACAAGAATAGATACTAGATTGACAGAGTCCAATAACTAAACAAAATCCCAAAAAAGTAAGTTATTATCCAAAATCTTGAGTCCTCATGAGTTATTACTCATCACCATCATGTTTAATATTGCCCAATAGTTTTTGTCAAAAAACCATGTTTTGTGATCCCCCCTTTTATTTTTATTTATTGAACTCACGTTTTTTAATGTCAAAAACATTTCTTACTTTAAGAAACGTTGCATAAGTTTCAAACTCGAAGAAATGTGTTTCTTTACTGCTATGATTTGAATATTCAAAATAGTATTATATTGACAATGATATTGAAAAAGATTTTGTACAAGCAACCCATAATAGAAATGCATCCCCACTGCTTCAAGGTGCATGGAAAAGGAACCTTGGGCAACAAACAAGTAACCATAATCTTCCAATCTAAAGATATCGAACCCGATCTCCATATATGCTAGCAAAGGCAAGTCAATGACTCAATGGGTCCTTGAGTTGTTCAACATGGGCCGAAAACAGTTTATAAGGAAGGCCATCCCAACCAAGGCTTTTCCTTCACGAAAGATGGAAAAACGCATCATTCACTTCAACCTCAACAATATCCGTCTCCATCAAATTTGCCCAATGTAACAATCGGCAAAATGAGAAAGCACTTCATGTGGACCCAATAAGATTTGTGTACCCAAGACACATCTAAATGAAAAGATCCACACTCAATAACTATGTCAGTCTACTCATTCATCAAATGCACAATATTCTCCCAAGCATATTTTTCGCATAGACGAGCAAAGAAATGATGAATCTTATAGTTATTATCATGCATGGGATGCAGATGGGCCAACAATTTATATTTAACATATTCCTCATCTTGAAGAGCTTACTCTCAATTTCAATCATTCAAAACATGTAACCAATTCATCAAAGGCATTCCCTACTTGTTACATAGACACTGAGTGTTCCAACAAGGATTGGAGATGCTACGATTCAACTAAAAAGCAAATGCATACTGAACACCATATTGTCGAGACAAAGCACGTGCATTATCTCTAAAAATGGGCCATGTATCTATACCCCTAAACAAAATCTACATGCCAAACGAAGCCATCAATTGTTGCATGTACTCGAGAACTAATCGTGCACAATAAAAAAGGCTGATTAAAATGCAGAGGCAAACGAGAAAGCAAAGCCATGAAGGCATGTACTAGCCGATGTGTCATTTCCAAAACGAGGGATAACGATGAAAAAGAACATGCTGTCTCTCCATCCACATGTTAATCACTACTAAAAGAAAGAAATGACTCTTACAAATGTGCATCATGTCTAGTCTAGTCGAAGTGTCCATAAGCTGGAGAGATCCCCAATCAGTACGTAAATCCAAACTGAAAAGGATGGAGCCAATACCACATCTTGTTTCAATGACAAGTCAAGGCTACTAGAGCATCCCATACCTGATGCTCAATGAAGAATTTAATAAGCATCTTTATTTTCTTCATCATCCACAATGTATCATGATTATTCTGGATGTATTGTGTGGCGATCTATTCTATTTGTAAAGATCTTTTGATTGATATCCATATTTCTTAGTTATTATGTACTTTTGTGACAGTTACATAAAGGGTGAATAACCTTAGGATGATTAAAAGAGATATTTAATTAATTAATAAAAACAAGAGGATGTGAAGAGGTACACCACCAAAACAAAGCCATGTAATGTAACTTTCATGTTAGATAAAGATTAATGAAGATCAAAGAAGAATTTTTGCTTCCTGTCCAATTCTTGTGCACTCTTTCTCTCATTAATGTCACACGATAATTTGCTGATATCTGTCTGCGCTTTGCTCCCTCAACAGCTGATGATCATCTTTCTCATCTTCGTCGGCATGGGAGGACAACAATCCACTCCCTCCACAGCTGTCCTTCGCCATTGCCATACATTTTCGATAGCCCACTACTTGAAGGACTATGTTTTGCTCCCTTCATTGCGCAAATTCCCCACAACTGCTGCCACCTAATTCAAATAGGACAATATAGTCTTCTTTTGAGCTTCGGCTCCACTGTATCAGCTTTCCTTCTCATAGCATGATTTAGTGCATCATCATCGTATTCTTGTGTTTTTGAGTTTCTCCTCTCTCAGTGTTTGTCATACACACAATGTATTTCTCCTACAAGCCCTTTGCATCGTCGCATATTTTGACATGGTATAGAGCATATCTATTATTCTGACATGGCATCCAAGTGCAAGAGCTTAGAGAGCTAAAGAACCTATTCCCCATAAAAGGTAAAGACAAGTTGAGGGTTCAACATAAACTACTAATTTCCCTGTTCATTTCCATTGCATCACCAAGAGATAGAGATACCCTTCTCTTCCTCTCCCTCCCACCCTCCCTTTACAAGTTGACACTCTGGTGCTATGACTTCTCCACAAGCAGATGGATAGACCACTGGGTACTCCTCTTCCGACATCACTAGACCCCCCACCGATGCTTGCTGCCATGGACCTTTCCTCCCTACACCGCTAGAGTATATGCATCTACCCCCAAGCACTCATTGTACCACCTCTCCCTTTTGGGCCACAAAGTCTATTTTGCACTAGCTTTTAGACTTTTATGCTTAAGGCAATAAGACGCATCTTATGTGCACTAAGTCCTCTTAAGCCAAAGAAGGATCCCTTGGTATCTTGACCTCCTTGAGACCACCGCAATGCAATACGGAGAGTTCTTCTACTTCTTCTGGGGTTTCAGAAATGCCACCTTGGCAACCCACAGTTCTAGAGTTCGCTCCACCGAGAGACAGTGATTGTTGGACATCATCTACTCGTCAATTCGCTCCTTCGAGAGATAATGGTCGTTCAACTTCTCCCATTACTTCGGCTTCACAGTCTACTCCATTGAGAGACACCAATTGTTGCCCTTCGCTCAACATAAGCCTCACCTTTCCCCACCCTCGACTACTCAGGTTCAAGAGGCCACCTTTGGGATTTCTTTGACATCTTTGACACCCCAAAAAACTTCTTTGGCATGACCAACAGTAGTTCATCTTTAGATGATTTAGAGTCTATGATTCCTAAGTTTTTAGATTCCCTCTCTCTCACAGAGGGGGTATCTACTTCTTCTTTGACTTTGGTCGAGGCCTCTCCATCTACACCTTCAGAAGGGTACCTCCTCATCATGAAGTTCTTCACCCACCATTTACTCTTGGGGATGGCTGTCTTTGAGCAATCATTTCTCCTCTTGATAGCCATGATCTTTAGATACCATCTAGATCAAGGCCTTGAAGGTTTAGCAATGACTTGATCACGAGACCTTTGAATTCCTTCCAACATGGAGTTACAGGGCTAGTAGCTTCTTTCCTGAAGTGCAGTCAAGTTCTATAGTTTACCCAATCTACTGCTCCTTACTACAAATTACCTTTCTGGTGGAAATCTTGGATCTCCGAGATCCTTTGCATCTCCTTCTTACCTCTCTTCACTCCTCCTTCTTCATCCCTTTCTAGGCCTGAGAGGGGGTGTTCAGAAGACACTTCTTCAGTTTCTTCACTCTAGTTAGGGTTTCACACTGACAGCCCCAAAAAGGATTGGCACCCACTCAATGGTGCACCACCCTAGACAGCTAAAACCAATAAATAGGCCACTTCTCCATTCATTCCAAATCTCCTCATTCATTCTCCACCACTCATTCTTCTGTCATCAGACATCCTTCCCTTCTCTATCCAACCTATCCATTGCCCTCACACCCCTTCATGAGGACATTGCGGTTTGTGATTGACATCTACCTTCTCTCCATCAGCATGGCAGCCATCTCCATCATCATGGCATCCTCATAGGCTACCCTACCACCTTGCATTTGGCAGCTTGGAGACTCCTCACACCTTCGCATCATCTTCTCCAGCATTGACATCAACTACCACTCCCTTCAATTTCCATCCCACCTTGTGTTTAACTGTTTGGAGGTCTTCACTCTACCTGGCATCACCTCTTGCAGCCTAGCGTCAGCATTCTTGCCCCTAGCAAAAGTCCACTACACCTAGCATCAGTGATCCTATATACATTTGCATCTTGTCTCCATCAGACATTTGTGTTTACAACCTTCTGGATTCTGGATTTGTGTTTGCAGCCTAGGCTATCTTCCTAGCATCCAAGGACCATGCTTCGCTTTCTTGACAACTGGTGATCATCTTCCTCATCTCCAATGACATCAGAGGACTGCGTTCCTCTCCCTTCATAGCTATCCTCCACCATTGGCATACATTTTCCATAGCTCACTGCCTGGAGGATTGTGTTTCACTCCCTTCACTGTGTAAATTTCCCATAGGTGCTACTGTTTGATTCAAACAGAACAATGTAGTCATCTTTTGAAGTTTAGCTCCATTGTATCATGATTCATCTTTCCTTCTCATACCATGATTTAGTGCATCATCATCATGTTCTCTTGTGTTTTTGAGTTTCTCTTCTTTCTCAATGTTTGCCATACACACACTATGTTTCTTCTCGCAAACCCTATGGTCTCTCTCCATCGCCGCATATTCTAACATGGTATCATGGCATACCTGTTATTCTAACACAAGATTCCTAATGAGGATAATACTTCACTATAGTCAACCACAACAGACAGATTGAACACATGTACTAGGCAACTTACTATGCCAATCATAGGCTAGTTCTCAGTGGCAAATGCTTTTGGTCCAAGATGATGCTGCAGAAATAAAAACTGTTGGTGAAGACTGACTTACATTATCAATTGGGGAATAGGACTTCATATAAAAATAGAATTGTTCTTGTCTTGGATCACCCCATTCCTGCACAATAAACAGCCCTGATAGTTAAGATTGAAGTTTTGGTTCATAGAGGAGGAGGCACAAACTTACTAATGGCCATTACTCTAACTGGCAATGATGAAAAAAGAAAACCAAAAGAGAAAAGAAGAAGAAAAAGAACTCCAGCAAGCAAGCAGAAATCATGCCTGTGGTAAATTTTCACTCACCTCCCATTCAGCTGTTGTTAGAGGAATAGACGAATCCAGCATAGTTGTGAGGACATCCACAAAAGGGACCCCAGCTATTGCAACCTTGAATAAGTCTGGTCTCATATTTAGCACAGCACCAATCAACAGACCACCTGCACTTCTCCCATGGATACATAACTTGCCCTTAGCACCAAAATTGTGTGCCAATAGGTGTTCTGCTGAGGCAATAAAGTCAGTAAACGTGTTCTTCTTTTTCAATAGCTTTCCGTCTTCATACCATTTTCTTCCCATCTCTCCCCCTCCGCGTATGTGTGCAACAGCATACACAAATCCTCTATCAACAAGCGCTAATCTATTTGATCGAAATTCTGGCTCAATTGGATACTGCAAACCAGAGGACCTATGCATGAGTTTGATTTTCACTAAGATAGTCAGTTAAGGTCAGCATTACACTTTTATGGATTGCAGCACTAAGGCTTAACCAACTCTTCAATCTGAAACAGTATCAAGCACATTTTGAAGCGTAAGATTTTCATACTACAAAAGAAAAAAAACAACAACAACATGATTGAAATATAAACATGTTAAAGAACAAAGACCCCAATGTTTGGCAGATTTGACCATAAATCTTACCAGATTCTAACTGCTTTCTTTAAATGTGCCTTCAAGACCACCAGAACGAAAACAGGACATCCAAAATACGAATCTTGAATTGATATAAAAAGCACATGATAAGTGGAACACATGTCTGATGTTTGAACCTAAGTAAAAGAGCCATAACTATATGCTCCCCCGCCCCAAAAAAAAGCAAAAGCAAGAGCCAATGGGCTCGAGAATATCCAGGGAGTCTGGAGGAAGCCAAAAAGAAGCCGCCCAATATGTTGACAAGAGACTCATCACATCTGCGACACTGTTACGGACCCTGCATGGTCTACAATTATAGCATTCAAGATCACCCATGCAGTAGTGCAAGTTTTATATATTTACAGTTTTTCTTAAATCTCTCATTTTTGTAACCCTCACAATCCCCTGTACCAATCAAAAGTAACACCAAGGTGATATTCACCAAACAAAATTTAGCAATTTGAACAACTTTCTTGAAGTATAGCAATCAGCACCCCCCACAGTGATAATAAGAATCAGAAACATATGAAGAGACTGGCCCCTCCATTTCTGGACTCTGAACCCATTCGAAACAGGGCTCTCACTCACTTCAAAAAGCATATAGAGAATAATATCTTGCATGAAAGCTCCCAACAAGAGATTACCTCATATGATCCATATCCATACAACAGCATGGGATCTGTACCATCTAGTTTCACAAGATCCTTCCTGTAGAGAATAGAAATCGGTAGTTTTGTTCTATCAACTGCCGTTGCCCATTCACGAGTTGTCACATATTTCTCCGCACTAAAAACCCCAAGGACCTGCTCAGAGAAATGGGCTATGATAAATGTACAGGATTGTTCAAAGCTGAAATCGAAGGACAAGGCACAAAAAAAGAGCATTCAAGTTGAATGCTGAATGGAAACCTTACTGGGTCTATTTTCTTAAGCACACACTCGCCAGTGTTCATATCATAGTCATACACAGATAATGGAGTCCGCAAGGAACTGTAGCCATAACGTAATACTGGGGACTTGTAGTTTCCCTCCATAGAGACAATCGAATATGCTGGTTCAGAAAACTGTACTCTAAAGCCTTCAGGAAGTTCTGTGAGTTCCTCCCCCACAGGAGGTAAAGCATACACTGTAGCATTCAGTAAACCATCCCTCCGTTCAAACACAACAAGGTGATCCTGAAAAGCCTGTACCTCCTGTAACTTTACACTGCACAGTGAGTTCAAAATTTCAGAATGGTTTTAGCATCAATTCCAGGTCTTTTCAACAAGAAAGCACAGCATGCATTGTTGATGGGAGTAAGGCCTAAACTGGTAATGCACATCAGAGTTTGATCACTATTTTACTTCACATAAAAACTTTACTGTCTAAGAAGCTAGCCAGCCTGAAGGCCTTGAATTTATTCAGAATCACCCTGAGCAAGAAGGACCAAACCACAATGAATGCAGCCTTTGTGCTAGCTGCTGCTCCACAAAGGGAAGTCTTTCAGTAACAAAAAAGGATAGACCAATTGAATTGGCTAATAGCACTCAACATGGACACCAACTGCAAGAAGCAATCATGAGCAACAATAGGTTCTATATCATCCATAGCCTTCTAGAACCAAACCAGTTTGTTTAGATGATTTGGCCTGCTAACTGCCCACCAAAACTGGCACTCCAAGTCTGCCCAAAGGCTTATCACACTGAAGGACCCTTGAACCCAACCCGCAATTTCCATCACCAGTCTATACCTGCATGATCATATTGTTCACTCGGTCTCCCCCTAAATGACCCATATCAATCATACTATCTACGTCACACATAACCACATCATCTGAAACCAGCGGCCAGCCTCCCTTTCGGAAAGGGTGACTAATCAACAATTACAGCAAGCATAAAATTGACATAAACTGAAAAATTTAAACATTACAACTTAATCTTGGATGATGACAGCCTATTGGCCCCAAAAATTGGTGCTGCTTGCGGTATTTCTTTATCAAATACACTGAGATTATTCAATATCCTCCGCTCTTCAAGTGCCTCTTGCTGTCATAAATGACTAGCAAGCCTTCAAATCAATTTGCCCCTTGTTTTGCTTGGGGATTGGCCTTCACCTATGCTACATGGGTGACAAATTCAACCCCAAATGTTTGCTATCTGAATGGCCACTTAGATCTCTTGAAATTGCCAAATTTCACTAACTGAAATTCAAGTCTCTAGACCTTCAATTTCTAAGCCCACTTCCCGAGGTGACTGTCAAACCCCAATGTCTATTGTAAATTAGCATTTACAATAGAGATTCACCAAAATCTCCACCTCCAATGGCTAAATCTGCTGGAAATTGCTCACAAAGGATAAGAATAGGCTGGAGGATGAGAGAGAATGCTAAGGAGAGAAAATTCAAGCTTCCGTCATGAGAAAATAGAAAAAATCAGTTGCTCCCCTATCTAGACAGCTATGAAAGCTGTCTCCACTGATGGAACACACCGAATATGATGTTGCTTGGCTGAAATAGCCCTCAAACTGCTGTCTCCTGCTGTTGCAATCTCTTCTCACCATGTTAGTAGCTTCTGGAGGTTCTCCCGCTTGCTAGAGATGGCAATTGTTGCAGCAGCAATTGCAACCCCCCTCTCTCTCTCTCTCTCTCTCTCTCTCTCTCTCTCTCTCTGGGTGCTTGCAAAAGGATGGAATGACCCGCTCTCAACCTCGAAAAACAAGTTTCCCACTTGCATGGGCAAGTTTTGCCAAGTGGCAGCTTTCTAAAACAATTTTCAGCATTATCTAACTTTATTAAGGTTATTCTCATAATGGCTTAAAATTCAATTTAATAATTATTTATGGCTCATAAAAATAATCTAATTGACCAACAATTAAATTGTCAAGGCCAATATCACCCAAGTGATCCTAAGCACTCATTAGCTTGGAACTGGCATTGATTAATTGATTAATGCTAATTTTCTAGTGTCAGGACTACGCTTAGGGATAATTACACGGTCTAGGCCAAATTCTAAGACCAAGTACCAATATAACTTGTTACAACTTTTGCCTTTGGCATGCACTCATATTTCAAGGTCCCAAGTACCACACTATGAAATAACTAACTTGAACCTCACCTGTGGAAGTCACATTTGCACAATTAATTAATTGTTTGAACAAATGCAAAGCAAAGCATCTCCATTTCACATCCTCATGACACAATCCATGTCCATCGGTGAAGTCAAACACTTTACGGCATATCAACATCGAACAGAAAATGAGAACAACGAATGAGAATAGGAAACGCCATGATTTGCCATGTTCCTATGGCCTGTCAGGAGTGCCACGTGGCAGTAGTCAAACAGTCCGACTGCAGTCGGCTGCATTTAATGCAGCCAACCTGATTATTTTCAGGCTATTATTTTCAGCCTTTAAAAGGCTGAGTTTCCAGCAGTCTTGTCACATCGTATCTGACAGATTTCAGCCTACTAACTGTGGAGGGTGCTCTTGGGGCTGACGGAGATTGAGATCCTCGAGGTGGAGACACACACAAATATTTTCTTTGCACCCATGTATAATTTTGCATCCTTATACAGCATTCCTCACTGCAGATTTTCTTGTTTCATTGTCTCTTTCTCTCTCTCTTCTCTCTCTGTTCACTCTTTGTCACGGTCATTCCCTTCCACATTGCTTCACTCTAACATGGTATCAGAGCATTGAAGGACTGATCCAGGGTGGATCTATCTGAAGAGGAGTTTTTAGCGCAACACAAGGCTGCGTTTTCAATGTTCAAGTGCGAGCACGTGAGTTGCGCATCAAACAAGGCCGAGGCGAGCGTGGGCAAACGAGAAAAGAGAAGATTTGCTCAAGTTGTTGCTGTTTTTTGCTGTTAAAGAAGGAAGAAGGCTGTGTTTTTGGCCTTCAAGTACAGATTTTACCTTTTCATCGCCTCCGGTGGGTGAAGAAGGAACTGGACGAGCGAACCTCAATCCTACTAGGCTGTATTTTCACAGTCAAAGGGGGCTGCTTTTTATGTTTTGTGCAAGCATTGTAGGTGAAGATGCCTTCTAAGGCCGAGAAAGAGTTTCAGGCGACCATGGACCGGAAGGTGCCTCCTACCAACTCTTCCTTGAGATCAAAAGCTCAATGGTAAGAACTACTGCATCTGGCAGGTTATGATGGTTGCCATATCCTATAATTTGGCAGAGCTTGTTACAGAGGCTATCAACTGTCCTCCTTTCGCGAGACAAGTCCAGACTCTCTTCTAGTGAGAAGGTGGAGCTGGTAAAGGCTCAGGCACATTGGGACAAACTCAATGCACACATTCACTCATTTTTATTTCTCTCATGTGCTACAATTGTTATCTCTCACATAGAGCGTTTGACGGTGGCTAGGAAGATATAGCTAGAGTTGGATCAGATGTATAATCACATGACCGTCATGAAGCGTGTGTCTTAGGAAGTGAAAATGAGGACTATGAATGTCAACAAGTCATCATCCATTTACTCAGAAGTGGATTGTTGATAGAGGTACCTCTAGACACATGACTCCTTCTTCAAGAAGTGTTAACTCATTTGTGGCCTTTTCATGGTCAGATTCTTATTAGAGATAGTTCGTCTATTCCTATTCAGGGAAGGGGCAACATGCATCTTATTCCAGATGGGTGTGGTGGTCCCATGCATCTAAGGTACTTTATGTGCCGGCTTTGGAGTATCATCTTCTCTCGATGCACAAGATTTGTGCCCTCGGCCTTTTGGTCGAGTTAGATGCGGATTCCTTTCGGATTCTTGATCGAGGATCGAGAGCGGTTCTTTCTTTAGGTTATGAGGAGAATGGAGTCTACAAGTTGTGGTCTTCTTCTGCCTTGACTCCTCTTCTTCTTACCTCTCAAACAAAGTCTTAGCTTTCGCATACTCAGTTTGGTCACCTCAATTACGAATACCTTCGAAAGGCGTCTTAAGGACCAGTTTGTTCGAGGTTTGCTAGATATTGTGGTGAGTCAACAACCTTGTGTATCCTACATCCGTGGTAAGCACACTCACGATGTTATTCCTACCAAGCCTTTGAGACGGTCCTCAGCACCCTTGGAGCTTGTTTCCACCAATCTTTGTGGACCGATGAGGACGGAATCCATTCGAGGAAGTTTGTATTTCATGCTCATTGTAGATGATTACAACAAGATGACACGGGCCTATTTCTTAAAGCTGAAGTCGGAAGCTTTTTCTAACTTCAAGGATTGGTGGCTCTTTGAGGAGAACCGATCGGGGTGGAAGTTGAAGTCCTTACAATCGGATAAGGGCAGAGAATTTGCTTCTAATGAGTTTGCTCGGTTTTGTGCAGATCGTGGCATACACCAAGAGTTTGTCAATACAAACATCCCTCAAGAGAATGGCATTTTGGAGTGGAAGAATCACAATGTGATCGAGATGGCCCTTACTATGATGGAGCATCGTCAGATACCTCAGTGTCTATGGGCTGAGGTCGTGGCTACTTCAGTTCACATCCTTAATCATTCCCCTACTTCCACTGTTGTCGGTATGAATCCTTTTGAGGCGACTTTGGATCCAAGCCCGATGTTTCTTATTTCAGGGTTTTTGAATATGATGCTTCTGTTCACATCTCGAAGACACAACGTAACAAATTTCAGGCGGCTTCTAGAAGACAGGTGTTTGTGGGCTATAGCTCGCAATCTCAAGGCTATCGATTGTATGATCCTATTAAGCGGGATGTCTACACGAGCCATGATGTTCGGTTCGTGGAGGTTCTAGCCCCAGAGGGGGGTGAGGATCACCCTAACATCCAAGTGATAGCTGGGCCCCAACGATCGTTCCTCTCAAGCCTGTGTCACTTGAGGACTCTTCTTCGGCCCAGGAGCCTACTGCCTACTACCCAGCCACCAGATTCACCGATTCGTCCTCCATTGCTGGTGGACCTTCCAAAAACTTCAGAAGATGGAGAGTGCCGTGGCGAGATTCGGCCTCCTCCTCGTTGGGCCCGTAAAAGGCACATACTATGGAGCTTATTTGCTCTAAACTACTATTTGATGTCCCATGTTATGCAAGATAGAGAGCCTACATCAGTGAAGGAAGCTTTACAGTCTAATCATTGGCGAAAAGCAATGGAAGCGCTGGAGGCTATTGAGCAGAATGGCACTTGGTTCCTTGTGCCTCATCCCTCTCATAAGAAGGTGATTGATGTCAAATGGGTATTCAAGTCCAAGTACCATAGTGATGGCTCTTTGGACAAGCACAGGGCTCGTCTTGTTTGCTAAAGGTTTTACACAGCGCCCAGGTGTTGATTTCCATGACATGCAACTATTCGTGTTGTTCTTGCCTTGGTTAGTCATAGGAGATGGCCTGTTTTTTAGTTGGATGTGAAGTAGGTCTTCTTGAATGGCGATTTGAAGGAGGAGATCTATGTAGAGCAGTGCCCTCGCTTTGGTTCCTTCCTCAAATGGGAAGGTTTACAGGCTAAAGAAGGACTTGTATGGCCTAAAGCAAGCTCCACCTGCTTGGAACAATAAGATTGATGCGTTTCTCCAGGCCAAGTTGGGATATCGGCGCTCTAGGGCCGATCCACAGCTTTATGTGCACACTTCCGAGGGTAGTCATATGTTGTTTATTTTGTATATTGATGACTTGATTGTTACATATGATCATGCCCAAAAGGTCGAAGAGACGAAGATAGTCGTACATCAGAAGTTCGAGATGACGGATTTAGGACGTCTCCATTTCTTTTTGGGCCATCAGATTTATCAATCTCAAAGGGGGATTTTCATCTCTCAGCAAAGATATGTACCAAAAGCTCTTGGTGACTTTTGAGATGGAGAATTGTCGGTCCATTTCTTTTCCTATGGATCAGAACTTGAAGGCCACTTCACATGCAGATTCTCCTTTGACGAATGCTACCCACTACCATCAACTGATTGGATCATTGATTTGGCTCCTCAACACACGGGTTGATCTATATTTTGATGTAGGTCTTTTGGCTAGGTTCATGAGTGCACCTCAGCAAGTGCATCGGCAGGCTGCTCAAAGGATACTTCGGTTTCTGAGGAGGACCTTCAACCTCGAGATTTCCTATCCGGTAGGTACAGGTGCTTCCAATCTTGTTCTTGCAAGTTGGAGTGATTTAGATTACGCTCGCGATGTGAATCAAAGGCGGTCTTCTACAAGTTATTGTTTTACCTTAGGTGCTGGTGCTATCTCTTGGTGTAGCAAGAACCAGCCCACGGTAGCCCTATCTTTGACTGAGGCAAAGTATCGGGCTACGTCTTCTGCTTTGACAGTTGTTGGAGGAGCTTGGCTATCCCCAGACTCGTCCTACAATTTTGCGGTGTGACAATGAAAGTTGCATTGCCTTGGCAAGGAATCCCGTATTCCATGCCTGGACAAAGCACACAGAGATCCAGTATTGCTTCATCAGGGAGAAGCTTAAAAAGTCGCTTCCCTAGGCTTTACTTCACCGACATTCCAAATCCCTCTGTCTACTGCCTTGTCCAGGATCTAAGAGGAAGTGTTGAGAGTCAGTTCCTTTGGCCACATCAGCTGTGCCATATGGCAGGCTGCCACGTCGCAGCAATCGGACACTCCGACTGCAGTTGGCTGCATTTAATGCAGCGAACCTGATTATTTTTTATTATTTTCACGCTATTATTTTCAGCCTTTAAAAGGCTGAGTTTCTAGCAGTCTTGTCACATTGTGTCTAACAGATTTCAGCCTGCTGATTGCGGAGAGTGCTCTCGGGGCTGACCGAGATTGAGATCCTCGAGGTAGAGACATGCGCAGATATTTTCTTTGCACCCGTGTATAATTCTGCATCCTTATACAGCATTCTTCACTGCAGATTTTCTCTGTGTGTGTCTCTCTCTCTCTCTCTCTCTCTCTCTCTCTCTCTCTCTCTCTCTCTCTCTCCACTCTTTGTCAGTCATTCGCTTCCGCATTGCTTCACTCTGACACCAACCAAGTTCTTCTCGCCACCATGTGGTATATAATTTTTTGTTGGGTCTTTTCTAGGTCATGCATTGGCTATGTGAAGCACCTCATCAATAGTTTTATCTTGACATGTGGAGATGAAAGCCAATGAAGTAGCTTGAGTCATTATCATTTCAACCCAAATCCAAGGGTGGTTGGGGGATCACAAACCCAAAATGTTAAAAGAGTAGATCGATCTTGGTGAGGCTCATTGTAAGAGGTCATCTTCTATGTGAGGATCCATGGAGGAAGTTATTTCTATGAAGACTAGAGATAATTACTCTTGTTTTTGGAGGCCACGGCAACCTAACACTCATTGAATTTTTTAGAAGATCAAAGCTTTAGAATTTGGGAGAGATTTCAAGGTTAGTTTTACAACTACCATTAGTGAAGATTGGAGATCAGTATCTTCAAGCCTCCATCATATTACTCTACCCACTATTGAAGATAAGATGAAGTAGCCTCTTCTCTTCAACCATCTCTTGAGCATTGAGACAAGCCACACCATGGAACAAAGAGCACGCCTCTCTTGGGGAGATTCTCTACTCAATTATCTTTCCTAGTGGACAAGTGGTTTGCTTTCCTAGATCTACATCTGATATAAAGATAGAGAGTTCATGATATCAGGGGATCAAGATCATTATGAAGACTATGATGGAGGAAGCATCCCCGAAGCGAATGATTACTACAAAAACTTCCCAAACCTCAATTGGTCTCTTTCCTAGAGAAGACATTTTTCTTGTAGTGGTCAACAATAGCAAAGAGGGTATTTACCTTTCTAGTGCAAGAGGACAGCAAACATACTTAGACCTAGATCCAATGATATGAACAATGGATGGTTGGAGGTACTAGGCATATCAAAGTAGAACTCTCTAAAGATTACACTGGGACTCGGGGGAGTGGGCAAAATAACCCAATGCCAACTTTCACTCTGCATTTGATTAAACAGGACATCTTGCTAGCTTTCCTAGCTAGCTTCAAGAATACATTTGGCTCAAAGCTTTGGACCTTAGGATATTTTGCTCTTTTTCTGGTTGTTACCATGAGAGTTTAGCAAATTACACTTGGCTTCTTAATGGTGATGTGGAGAGCCAAAGGAGATGCAATGCACTCTTTGGGATTGCCCCAAAGCTTAGGTGTTTTGAAGGAGCACCCTAAGAATGGTTTTTCATGGCACAACAATGAGGTGGGGGGCTATAGCTTGAGCCACAACTAGAGGGCCAACTTGTGGCAATGAGAATGTTTGAGGGAGTAATATCTATTTCATGACTTTTAAGCTCTTGAGCCATGCCAAACTTTTCACACTTCTTACAATTTAACATGATAACCAATATCATGGCTTGATAATTTTCTCAACCGCAAATGTAGCCATGCTATCGATTTATTGGATATAGCCACTTCAAAGACTCTCTTCAAGATTTTGATAAAGATTGTTCATTCTTTTCGTTGAGCTAATAGAGGCTACAGAGTCACTCAAAGATTATAAGGAGAGAACGAGAGATGCTTCTATCAAGTTTGGGATTCTGGAACTTTCTTTCATTTTGAGTCACACGTGATCTTGCATTATAAACCTTTAAATTAGTTATTCACCCAAGCCTTGTACTAGACTTCCCTATCATTTTCATATTTCTTAAATCGTGGAAGTCCTTTACAAGGCTAATCTCATATCTTGCCTTGGAATATTTTCTCACGAGGGGATTTAGTGATAAATTTGTCATTTAGTCCTTAAAATACGAATATCAAATGTCTTAAGCCCAGTATGCATTTCAAGCATAATTTATCAGCCACCAACAATCTAAGACCTTTGCTGTCTATCTTAGCTTTCCAAAAGACCTCAAGTGTCATGAACATGAATGCAATGATATCCACATTTCTCCAAAATCATAAGTAGGCATACAACTTGATAAAAGTTGTTACCAAAATGTGAAAATGTGAATGAACTATTAATATTTTAATTAGACTTCACCTAAGATTTTAATTTTGGTGTTCCCTAGCTCAAAGCATGATGACCAACATTGACGAACAAGGGCATGAGACATGCAAAGAGCATGTCTTGAGCTGTGGACATGAATGCATCAATATCCATTTTTCTCCCAGGGTGTCCCATCCCAAAGAGGGCATTGGGCAAAGGGTGACGCTGGTTGCCTAGTGACCTATCAACACTACAAAGGCTTGGATAAAGGGTGCACGTTGGTTGCCTAGTGGCCTACTAGGACTTGCAAAGGCAAATAGAATCACAAGGGAATTTTCTTTTGGTTTGTTTGTTTGTAAGTGGGTGCTCAATCAAATTTTGTCCCATTGAGTAATTTGTCCCTAGGAGAGAATGAAGGGATGGTCAAACCCAAGACCGTCATAAAACTGACAAGCTATCTCAACCACCATTGGGTATCGTTGTTGAAAAAATCTATGGAGGATATGTGGTGAAGCACTTTTGAGATGTCAGACTTGGGGTCTTTGCATTATTACTTGGGCATTCAATTCATACATGATGCTAGAGATATTAGTTTATCATAGTCAAGGTACATTGGTAAAATTCTTGAGAAGTTTGGCTTACAAGATTGCAAGCTAGTCTGTACACCAATGGAACCTGAACTAAAGCTGTCATTACATGATGATAGTGATTTGTTTGATATACACACATATGCTTCAGCAGTTGGATGTCTTATTTACCTATGCAACACTAGGCCGAACATACAATTTGCACTTTCAGCCCTGAGCAGATATATGCATCAGCCACGCATATCAAATTGGCAAGTTGTTAAGCGTGTCTTTCGTTGCTTGCAGGGTACTAGATCTCTTGGATTGCTTTATGCCAAGGGGGGACCATTGAAGTTACATGCTTACAGTGATTCTCATTGGATTGGTGATCATGATTCATGTCACTCCACTAGTGGCAATTGTTTCTTTCTTGGCTCATCTTGTATATCTTGGCTTAGCAAGAAAGAATCCATTGTTGCCACATCGTCAAGTGAAGCTAAATACAAGGCAACTTTCACTACCACAGTTGAACACGTATGGATTAGACGCTTGCTCGTTGATCTGGATATATCTGTTACGGAGCCTACTCCTTTGTTCACTGACAGTTAAGAGTGCCATTGCAGTGGCATGGAACCCAGTGTTTCATGCACCCACGAAACACATTAGTATACATTGTCACTTTGTCAAAAAGAGGCTACATGAAGGTGATATCAGCCTTGTCTATTGTCCTACTACCAATAATGTGGCAGACACCTTCACCAAAGCTCTTCCTTGTGACAAATTTAAAGCATTTCGCAATGCTTTAAATTTGATCTCCTCAGTAGGACACTAGGGCACTTTTTACTCTCGGTACGAGAGGTTTTCCTCCCAAACTTATTGTCTTCTTTCGTATGTGCTTATGTCACACACTTACGGGCAATTATCATGTTTGGAAGTGAACACCCCCTACAACCCTAAGGTTTAAGGGTTGTACCTTGTACTTTCAGATTACACTCTTTCAGTCTATTGCATTGGGTGTCGTGCTTCACTCTCACACTGCCTATTGCACTCTGAGTTGAACTCCAATCCTCACTCCATTTCACAGTATTAATCACGAAAAAATACAAGATTACATGGTAGGAAGATGCAGGATGACTCTAGGCAATCATGCATAAACTCAACTCTCTTTTACAAGCAACGTGTGAAAGAAACACCAAGGAGTACAAAAATCAAGGCAAGTTCACTAAAGAGGCCACCCGACGCCAATGTACTAAATCCTTTGCCATAAAGTATCGGCATACTAAATAAGATTAAACTACCACTGAAGAAATCCTTTAAGTTTGGCTACATAATTCTAGATACCTAAGGTAGCATTAAAAAAAAATGCATTGCACATGACACAAATATGCTAGCAGCCCCAAAACCTCTCTCTCTCTCTCTACACATACACACAACACAAACAAACAAACACACACACATATACTTCTGTGTGTATGGGAGGGGTAAAAGGGTGCGAGTGTGTGCGCATGCACACACACACACACACGCACACGCACACGCACACGCACGCACGCACACAGAGAGCAGGAGTTCCAACATATTTGTATGCAGCATAACTGTGAATGAAGAAGGATTTGAACTTTTCGGTTTTTTACAAATAACTTGATTTTCAAGATCGCTCATACACACGCGCACGTGCGTGCACGTATATGTACATATATATGCATAGTACATATATATATATATGTGTACATATGCAGACATGTATACAAATACATACACACACAGAGTTTCAAGAACTCAAAAAGAATACACTGGTCATGAATGGCCAAAAGAGTATAGGTCCTTTTGGATAAAATTCACTTTCTAGGGCACATTATGTCTAAGGATGGGGGGTAAAGATGAATCCAACAAAGGCACAATCCATAAGGAATTGATTTGATCTCAAGAATATTCATGAGGTTCACAATTTCTTTAAACTATGTCCTTATTAAAAGAGATTCATCCACCATTTTGCGGATCTTGCTTCACCACTTCATACTCTAAGAAGGGAGCTCATTTTAGATAGGCAAAGCAAGAAAATGCAGCTTTTCAAAAGCTGAAAGAAAAGCTTACCACATGTCCTATTCCCATTCTTATTCTAGAAGATTTATGAAAAGCATTCATAGTTCACTATGATACATGTATGGTTATGTGATTGCCTATGAGAGTCAGGTCCTTCAGCTCAAAGGAATTTATAGGTCTATGGGAAAGAGCTTTTGGAAGTTATCCGTGCACTTACTATTTGGAGGCATTACCTTCCTGGAGTTCACTTTACAATATAGGCAAATCATTGGACTCTCAAATATTTCCTCACTTAGCCCAAGTTGTCAAAAAAGCACATGAGACGGGCCAACTTCTTGTCCATGATCCACTTCCACATTGTTCACATGGAGAGAAAGAAGTAGGTGGTGGCTGATGCTTTGTCATTGAAAGCCACAAGTTTTCGCAATCTGTATTGGAGCTATATGGGATGAAAGGGCAATATGTGCAAGATGAGGATTTTGGCAAAGTTTTCCATGTCACATCATCTAGTCAACATCATGAGCATTATGCTATTAGAGAGAGATTTCTCATGATGCATCAAAAGCTTTGTGTCACCATGCCTTAGAGGAAAAATATTTTTAAAAACATTTCTTTGTTTGCCTACCTTGAGGCGAGATACTGATGCAACTCTATAGGAAGCTTTGCATCACCACACCTTTGAGGAAAAAGGTTATTACAAAGAAAGTTTTCTTCCTTTTTTTTCCCCCTACTCTGCATCAAGATCTAATGTATTTCTGCATGAATGCATTGTTTGCCAAAAGGTGAAGTATGACAGATAAAAGGTCCCATGTCTACATCAACCTTTCTTGATTCTAAACAAACTATGGACCATGAGTCTTGTGTTTGATCTTCCTAGGATTCATATTGGGAATGATGGTGTCATAGATAGGTTCAATACATAGACTCATTACAATCCATTCATGAAGAAGATCAAAGCAAATGGTGAAGTTGTACATAGTGAGCACCTTCAAGTATCACAAAATGTCTTCCTCTATGTTAGTAATTGAAATCCATTCATCCAAAAATCATCAGTTTGTTCTGGAGAGCATTGTTCAAGAATACAACCACAATTTTAAAGTTTTCTTTTAGCTTTCATCCACAAACAGATAGGCAAAATCTAGTTGAAGCCACATGAGTCCTAACCATTGGAGGATACACAATGCTTTTCATATAAGTTTGCTTAGACCTTTTAAAGGTGAAGTGACTAAGAATGTACCTAATGAGGTTCAAGTCTAAGATAGGTCCTTGTTTTGGAACACATATTGGCATACAAGGAAACAAAGATTCAAGCCACAGTTTCATTTCACTATCTAGTGAAGCTTCAAAGTTATTCAACTATGGATGCAAAGCGGATGGAAGAGGGTGAGTTAGCCGAATTCACCTTAGGCTTGTGGCTTACACCTAAAACCTTTGAGCTGAAGTGTACCATTAAAAGTGCTAGTTCTTCAACTAGCTTTTAGCTTGGGAAATTTTCGCATAAGAAGCATGGTAATAAAGTTGAATAGATGATTGAAAGGCTATGCACACTAGTCTTTATCATTTTTACTCTATGAATGTTTCTCTTTCGAATTGATCGTTAATTTATTTATGATTTTGTTCTTTTGTTGATATTAATATGTTTCCACATGTCATGCATGCAATTGAGGATGCTTGCAATCTTTCAAGGCGGGGGTATCTTAAAGATCTAAGTAATTTTGCAAGCATTTAATTGTGCATTGCCTCTATGGATAAACCCTAGACCTACTATTGTGTCAAGGTATTATCCTAATTACAAAAAAAAAAAAAAAAAAAAAAAAAAAAAAAAAAAAAAAAAAAAAAAAAAAAAAAAAAAAAAAAAAAAAAAAAAAAAAAAAAAAAAAAAAAAAAAAAAAAAAAAAATAAAAATACAAAAAAAAAACAAAAACAAAAACAAAAACACCTCCCAACACCTCTCTACTCAGCCTCTCCTAAAAAAGTGAAGTGGTGCACAAGCATATAACCAACATTGAGAGTGAATAGAGAGAGAAGAGAGAGAAAGAAACAGTGGAACAAAGAAAATCTGCAATGAAGAATGCTATATAAGGAAATAGATATGTACACCGACGTAGAGTGTACATCGACATATGTCTCCACCTCGAAGATCCCACAAGCTATGGACCTAAAAGTATGTGCAGCAATCTCTACGATCAATAATCTAGAAAGCTGTGATCAGAATATGTGAAAGTATGTGGAGGCTGGGCAGTATAAATACCCCAAAAAGAAATGCAAAAATAATGCAGGTTGGCCGCATTAAATGCAGCCGACTGCTCCTATTGTGCCACGTGGCACTTGAGATGACTGCAACCTGTTGTACAACCAGACTGTCGTGTGTCCTGCCTACTGCGACTACACAAGAATCTGCCATGTGGATATCCTGTCTGCTCCACCACACAAAGCTGCTCTCGAAATGCATGTCTAATAGGAAATGCATATGTACACAGCCTATCTAATGAATGCCTGCTGTCTAGGGGATGACAATCTCTAACACCCCCTCTCAGATCCTGGATGTGGCATAAGGCTGAGGGATCTAGAATGTTGTCGAAGTAAAGCCTGAGGAAGCATCTTCGTAAGCAAGTCTGCAAGATTCTCCACCACTATCTTGCAGTATACCACATCAATAGTCTCATCCAGAAGCTTCTCCCAAATGAAATGATACTGAATCTCGATGTGCTTCGTCCTAGCATGAAACACAGGGTTTTGGGCCAAGGCAATGCGACTCTTATTGTCACATTGAAGAACAGTAGGACCTTCCGCCAAGCTCCGCCAATAACCTACAAAGCCACATGGTCTCACATGTGGTAGAAGATATCGCTCGATACTCCATCTCAATCGAAGATAGGGCAACCGTGGGCTGCTTCTTTCTGCTCCATGAAACTGCGCTTGCACCCAAGGTAAAGCAATAACCAGTCATGGACCTTCAATGATCCACATCGCTAGCCCAATCTGAATCATTCCATCCTATAAGTACCAAGCTTGCAACACCTGTACTTGCTGGATAATAGATCCTGATATTGGAGGTCCCCTAAAGGAACCACGAAATTCTCAAAGCAGCTTGCCAATGCACCATCTTGGGTTCACACATGAACCCGGCCAACACACTTACAGCATAACATAAGTCAAGACAAGTGCTGAGAAGCTAAACCAAGGAGCCAACCAACTGCCTATAATGGGTAGCATCTCGTAATAGACTTGCATCCCTCCATCCCATACGTAGTCAAGAGCTCCTACACATACCATTGCTAGGAGAGAAAGATCCCCCTCGGAGTTTGATAGATCTCATGACCTAGAAAGAAGTGAAGAAGTCCCATATCCATCATCTTGAACTTCTCATGAAGTGCTACCTTCGTTTGCTCGACCATCTAGGCATGGTCACCTGTCACAATCAAAACATCCACATAAAGGACAAACAGTACATAACCTCCACTCGAGGTGTGGACATAAAGCTATAGACCAACCTTGGGACGCTGATACCCCAATCTCTCTTGGAGGAACGAGTCAATCTTCTCATTCCAAGCATGGGGAGCCTGCTTAAGGCCATAGAGAGCCTTTCTCAATCTGTACACCTTACCATCAGAAGACCAAAGCCTGGAGGCTGCTCAACATATATCTCCTCCTTTAACTCCCCATTCAAGAAGGCAAAATTCATATCCAACTAATAGATTGGCCATCTTCTATGGCTAGCCAAGGCAAGAACTACACAAATAGTAACCATCCGAGCTCCAGCAGCAAAAGTATCATGGAAATCAATGCCTAGGCACTGTGCAAAACCTTTAGCAACAAGGCGGTCCTTGTGCTTGTCCAACGTGCCATCACTATAGTACTTGGTCTTGAAGACCCATTTGACTCCAATTACCTTTTTATGAGAAGGCTTAAGCACAAGATACTAAGTGTCGTTCATCTCAACGAACTCATGCTCCTACTCCATTGCTTTCCGCCACCAATGATCATGCTGCAAAGCCTCCTTCACGGAGGTGGGCTCCCTATCATGTCATTAAACGGTAATTAGTATGCACAAGCTCAATGAAATGTGTTTGGTTCCTCTAAGGACATCATAGACCATCTTGCAATTGCTACTTCTTAGGGACCCCCTCAATCCCTCCATCACGAAGAGTGTTACATGTTTAACGAGGAGGAGGCCGGATCTCTCCTCGCTGCTCTCCATCTGCTGAAGTCTTTGGAATGTCCACCGATAGCTAGGGCTCAATCAGAGAGTCCGATAGAGAAGAAATAAGCTCCTCATCCAAAGAAGAGTCCTCAAGAGGCAAGGCTCCAGCGGTACAATCATTAGCCCCCACCTATCTCTTGGATCTCCAAGGACGGGGTGCTCCTCACTAACCTCTAAGGTTGGAACTTCCACAAACTGAACATCACGGCTCGTGTAGACATCCCGCTTAACGGGATCATACAGTCGAGAACCCTAAAACTACGAGCTACAATCCACAAACAACAGTCTTTTGGAATGCTTCAAATTTGTCACGCTGTGTTTTCGAGATGTGAACATAGGCATCACACCCAATAACCCTAAAATAAGAAACATTTGGCTTAGATCCAAAATAAGCCACATAAGGTGTCATACCAACAACAGTGGAAGTAGGGGATTGATTATGAATGTGGATTGCAATAGCCACAACCTCAACCTAGAGACATTGAGGTATTGTCTATGTTCCATGATGGTACGGGCCATCTCGATCACACTACGATTCTTTCATTCCAATATGTTATTCTCTTGAGAGGCATTTGTGTTGGCAAATTCTTGGTGGATACCATGATCTGGAAAAAGACGAGCAAGCTCACTTTTACACAAATTCTCCACTCTTATCCACTCGTAAGATCTTCAATTTCTAGTCCAATCAATTCTCCTCAAAGAGTAACCAATCTGTGAAAGTTGGAGAAACCCTTTGACTTTAGCTTCAAAAAGTAAGCCCATATCATCCTATTGTAAGTATCCACAATTAGCATGAAATACAAGCTTCCTTTCAAGGACTCCATCCACATCGGTCCACAAAGATCGGTAGAAACAAGCTCCAAGGGTGATGAAGACCACCTCGAAGCCTTAATAAGAATAGCATCACAAGTTTACTTCCCACGAAAGCAGGATAAACATGGCTACTAGCTCACCACAATTTCTCTTATGTTCATTGTTTCCTTTAAAATTGTACAATATTCTAAAGTTCTACTGCCTGTTCTGCAAAGAACAGAACAGTACCACCGAGATTTCTGGTAAGAACTTAACGCAGATCTTGAGTACCTGCAAAAAAAGTCATGCCATAATCAAAGCGATTGGGGGCTAAAGTGCAGTGAATTTTGAGCAGGCAGCAGCATGTTGAGGTGGCAGTAAACCTATTGAATATGGCACCAGCTAGACACAACAGTTTGGGCACAAACAATGGGAAAACAGTAACACTTTGGCTGCAAGGAAGTCTAATCAAGAAACATTGGAGAGCCAATGGAAGTTGCACAAAGATGGGAACTGGTAGCAGCCAAATCAAATACAGCAATCAAACCATGGGGATGATGAGACAAAATGCACATTGCAGCAGTTCACTTTGGCTGGGCAGGGAACTACTTACTTCTAGACTTACCTATCTTCAAGTATGAGCACAATGTCACCGCTAAGCAGCCAAGTATGAGCACTGGCTTATTTAAGCCACATCTGAATGTTGTAAAAAGGTAATGTTAGAGATTCAACATACCTTGGCCTATGGGGAAGTAAGAGAGTCAAACTAAAAAACGATTCCACAGGGCAGACCAACAATTCTGAATTGTAAACTTCATCACTCCTTCGTGTGATAAAAAAATGTCCACCCCTGTGACTCACTGAGGTATCAACTCCTGTGATGAGAGGAGTCAAAGTTCTGAACTCTTGAGTAGAATCATCAACATTCAGATACAGGACAAATTGTGTAGTCTTGCTGCCTGAAGTCACAAAGAGGTATTGTTTGCTTTCTGATGTGGAAAGATCAAGGTAGAACTCCTCATCCTTTTCATGATACAGCAAAACATCTTCAGACTGTTCTTTATCAAGCTTGTGTCGCCATACCTAGAATCCAGCACACCAAGTAAGAGAACCACAAGATTAACACCAAGCTTTTTGAAACTTCACATTGACTAGTCAAAAAAGGTAGCACACTTCTACCGCCTTGTTCACAGCCTTTACAATATGTGTCAAGGCCCAAGTAAGCACCATTTTGAGTCTCTTTGCATTACAAGTATGGTCAAGCAGGAAGTTTGTATGTACCTTGAAAGGACGATGGAGATCATCCTGTGTAACATATGCAAGAGTCTCATTGTCAATCCATTCCATATACTTAGTGACTCCATGTAAAGGCTTTCCCACAAACTCACCAGTCTTTGTATCCACAGTATAGACCATGTAAACCTCATCACCTTTTGTATCTTCAGCATAAGCAAACAGCTTGTGATTTGGACTCACCTGCGAAAGGGGAAACCAAAGTGCACATCACAAATGCATCTTGTTCAGCAACCTAAAAGAAAAATGAAAAGAGAAGCACCAATCGACTAATAAGTAAAATCTGGACAATTGTCACAACACTAATGAAAGTAATAGGTCGCATGCAAAACATCAACAGCTAACTTTTTGAAAACAGATAACCCGGATCTACTTTAACCTGCAGAAGAGTGAAACATAAATACAGGTTGCAAATCAGGTTATCTGTAAGGATCGAGATTCTCTCAGAGTAAGCTGTCATGAAATGTTGAGACTTTAGCCTTGCATGGGCATTTTTGACAAGTGGTAGCCTTCCCAAATGGTTTTTCCAACATTATCCATAATTAAATATTAATTTTCAGTCTTTTAATATTGAAGATTAATCTAATAATTATTTCAGTGCCCTGAAAAATAAGGTAACTGGCCAATAATTAAATTAGCCAGGCAACTTCCATTCCCGAGTGTCTCTGCGCCATCTTTGACCATCAGATTGGCATTAGGTACCATTAAACACTACATTTCTAGTGTTACCAATTGACACTTATGGCCAAATGAATGACCTAGACCCACAAGTGGCACCAAACACCACTAATTACTTGTGTAGCATAACTTATAGCAACTTTTGCCTTTGACATCCCGTGATTTCCTCGGGTCCTATACTCATAAATTTACTCTAATCCAAGTTACACTTCACATATGCAACATTTACTTAGCCATATGATTAAAAATTAATCCACATGTTAAGTAAGGTTTCAACAATACATGTCCTCATGACAGCCCTCCCCCTTGAAATCCTTGCAATCGTCCTCGATCGCAGTGCCAAGTGCATCAAAAGTAAAGTACTACAAAGGAATTTTTCATAGGGCATCATAGCCAACACAACACTGCGCACTACTGTTCAATTATTCCATATGCCCAACATTTACTGAAAATTACTAGCCAACATAACAAAAGACTCACAAAGAATCTCAAAAACATTGCTAGATTATCATGTGACATGTCCATTTCTCATGAGCTCAACTCATCTGGCAAAACCAAACCATAGCATAGCATAACCAAGCATAAACCATGGCTAAAACATCAATGGCATCATAACATATGTTCTTGTCCATGGAACTAGATATAAATCATTGACATACAGAGTCCAAGTGGAAGCAGATAGAAAAAGAAAGCTGAGAGCAGACACAGTAATCGAGTTCAATGACTCCGAGCTAAACAGTGTTTGACAGTGATAGTGTGAGAGTGAGTCATCGGATAGGTGTGTACTAGTGTGATACACACAAAGAATAAAAGAATGTATTTATACTTAGGATACAGTACACTTACACCCGTTAGGGTGGGTTCACATGTGTGAAGTAATATATACATGGAAGAACACGTAAAGGGCCTTTACACCCAACAACCTTCCACTTAAAGATCCTAAGCGAACCTTTAACCAACTCCCACAAGTATAATGCAATGCTCATGTTGAGCCTTTGCAAGACTTTTAGTGAGAACATCTACAAGGTTATCCTGTGATTTGATCTTAGTCAGGGTGCCTACACCATCATCCAGAACCTGTCTAATAAAATGATACCGAACATCAATATGTTTGGTATGTGCATGAAACATGGGATTCTTAGCCAAGCATACAGCGCTCTGGCTATCACATCTAAACACAGGTGTTTTGGTGGGCAGCCCAAAATCCTTGACCAAACAACCAAGCCAAATTGCTTCTTTTGAAGTTTCAGTGGCTGAAATATATTCAGCCTCAATGGTAGAGAGTGCTACTATTTTTTGCAATCTAGAGCACCAAGAAACCATCCCACCCGTCAAGGTAAAGATATACCTGCTAGTAGACTTGCGAGTATCCAAGTCGCCTACCATGTCTGCATCACAATACCCTTGCAGAACCAACGTACCCTTGCCATAGCAAATACATTTTCTTTGTGTGCCCTTAAGGTACCATAAGATACATTTCACTACTTCCCAACGTGCCTTGCCAAGATTTGACATGAACCTGCTTACAACTCCCATGAAAGATGTACTAGTTACAACTAGTACACTAAGTAGTGACCTCATGGCAAACATATTGTCAACGCAGTACCTTGGATGCATGCTGAATACATCCGAGATCCACTACATACGAGAGTTGTCCATAACTAGAGGAGGGAAAGTCCTACCTCCCCCTTGAGCATCAGGCAATACTCTGGACCCTTGCTCTGTTGAACTTGGCAAAGCCCGAACTAAAGTAGGCTCTCACTGAAAGGCATCTAGGTAAAGCTGCAACAACTGAGGATGGTTTGTCAAGTCATCCTCTTCCATCCATTTGGCATCCATTGGTGAATAATTCTGAAATTTCACCAAGTATCTCCTAGAAACTTTACCTTTGACCTTTCTTTCATTATGTGTCAAAATCTGCTCAAGTACCAAAATCTCATCTAGCTCCTCAGCCTCAAGCTGAATTTCAGCAGACATATCCTCTGGCACATCACTATGAAAAGGCCTCAACAAACTGACATGAAAGGCATTGTGTATCCGCCAATGTGGAGGTAATTTCAGCTGATATGCCACATCACTAATCTTCTCCAACACCTAGAAGGGCCCATAGTATCTCATACTCAACTTCGGATACAATCATTCTCTTTCCTTCATCTTTTTCAGCCTTGCCTTTTCACACCACTAGAAGATGATCTATTGATGACATGCACAGTTGTACTAACTACCTCAACCCAAAAGCTCTGTGGTAAGCCTGCATGGCTAAGCATACTGCATATACACTCTTGGATGGTTCTATTCATCCGCTTAGCCAAACCATTCTGGAATGGGATATAGGGGGCGGTCATTTGACGCTTAATACCCTTCTCATCACATAGCTGCTCAAAGGCACATGACACATATTCTCCCCCATTGTCAATCCTAAGGCATTTCAACCTATGCCTAGTCTAGTTCTAAACCAATGCAAGCCATCTCTGAAACACAACCAAGACATCTAACTTAAGCTAAATGAGGTAAGCCCAGACTTTACGTGAAAAATCGTCGATAAACATCACAAAATACTTTGCACTACCCATAGACTGACAGGGCATGGGCCCACAGACATTCGAATGTACCAATGCCATAGCTTCCTCCATCAGGCGACAGCTCCTCCACACCAAGCGACAGCGAGTCCTCTTCGTCATCTGTCCAGCTTGCGTTTAGTGCTCCAGGTCCTCCTGAGACCTGCGTTTGCTACATCCTCTCAATCCTACACTCCGATTAGTGGTCACAGACTTGGGATCCGTCTTTGGTGGACGTCACTCTCTGACACATTGCTTTGCCCTTGAGTATCTGTACACTCTTACTTTCATTCGCAATATTCATACACTTTAGAGTTGTGTTTTTCTTTCCCTTCTTCTATTTGTGTTTGAGTTTCTGTGTTTGAGTTTTGAGTTTTACATTTAGGGTTTGAGTTTTAAGTTTTGTGTCTATATTTATCTCTTTGTGTTTCTATTGTGGTTGTACACTTTGTGTTTCCTTAGTGCAAACCCTGACAGTTTTTTTCACACATTTGTCTATAGAAAAAGCTTTTAGCTAACGCCCCCTCTATCATCGCTGAACAGGTAGCGAGGGGAGGAAGCTGATGACGTGGCGGAGGAAGCAAATGACGGAAGGGAAAAGACGATAGCATCAAGGCAATGACATGGAGGAAGCAGGCGACATCGGAGAGGGAAGGTGACGATGATGAGGATAATGAAAAAGTCGACGGAGATGATAATAGGGGGGAGGGGCATATGTGTGCCACCTCACTCCCCCCTCCACTATCTCTTCCCCCCCCCCCCCCCCCGCCCCATCGTAAAGGGAGGGAGGGAAGTACCACCTCTCCTCCCTCCCCCTTGCTGGTGGCTTGTGAGAGAGAGAGAGAGAGAGAGAGAGAGAGAGAGAGAGAGAGAGAGAACCTTCCAAGAAGGTTCTCCTTCTCTTCCCTTGCTTAGAGTGTGATCACACGTGTTGTTCTTCTCCCCCTTGTTCCGCTTGGATTATCTGCAATGTAATTTCTCTCCCCAATTGGACCCCCCGCTAATCGAGTACAAGGTGTGGAAGTCTTGTGTGATTCGCGCCTAAGGGAGACGAAAATCGAGAATGACCCCAAGCGGAAAATGTCACACGTGGATGACAATCCCACAACAGAAGCCTCGAGCGAGGACATCACTACCCATCCAACTGCGGTACCGGTTGTAAGTAGCGTATTTCCAGATTAATGAATGTTTGCTTTGATTCACACATAAGATGCATTAGACTCGTACTATGCCGCACAAGAATGGTTTATTGAAAATGATAAATTCATTGCAAACATTTGAAAGATGGAGTTTGCAAAGTACCTGTATCAAGAGAAGTAAATTGCATCTAGTTTCTATGCGACAAATTCGTACATAGCATAAATAGCATATAAGGTTCCAAGGTATTGTTGACTCTCCTTTTCTGAAAAATAATAGATATGTATTTCACCACACTGAAAGTGTATTGTAGCTTGCACGCTTGACACATCACTTGGTAAGTAATCTATCCTAGAGGAAATTCAATCTCGAAACTTAGTGCATAGTTAACACAAAAGACGATCATAAGGGTTAAAAACTAAGGTGCCTTGAGATCCACCAATAGTGACTATATTTATCAATCCTATTCGGGGTTGGGCTAGATGCAACAACAACTCCAAGGAAAATGAAGAGCTTAAGGATTAAGAAACCCTAAGTCAAAGGAAAGACCGATGCTTTTGCACTTGTTGGGAAAAAGGCTCAGTTATCAAGCAATGTAAGTGACCGATAGAACTTATGTCTTATACAATGTTTGAAACCTTAACATATACCTTAGCCGAAAGAAGGGTGTGTTAAGTAAATTTTACAAAGAACCGCTCCTAATCCCAAGGGGGAGAGTAAATGTGTGATGGAAAGTCTATCACGACTATTCTTACAACGTTTGGAAAATAATACCATTGCTTTTGTTGGATTGATCAAACAATGTCCTAAATGCTTTTACACTCAACTGATTGTTGGATTATTGTTTGGATGGTTATTCCAAGTGCTTGTGATTGGTGGTAAATTCATAGCAAGGGTCTATGATGACAAGTTGCCATGGAATAAATGAATGTTTTCTTGGAAAATGATATGGGGTTGAATGCCTTGATTGTGCTTCATTTTTAATTAGATTAATTAAGGAAATGATATTTTACACGAGTGGATCATCTCCAAGGTCACGTCGCGTTTCAACCCGAGAAGGGCATTGCTCGATTCACGAGCCAAAGGTCGAGTGGTGAAAAGGCCAAGCATGGAAGTTGTGTCTCACTCTTAGGTCGCTTGGGGTCAGATGAAGCTCTAGACACCCTTGCCTAGTCCAAAATGGAGTTGAAGATTGCCGTGAGCCTAATGCCTATGGCGTTGCAAGATCCTATTCTAGATAATGGATGGAAATTATGGTGCCATGTGATTTGGACTAGGTACTTCTGCAAGGCAGAAGGGATACATAATTTCTCCTGTATGGACAGGAGACAAAGATTAACTTGAAGATAAGTTAAGGAATTTGTTTGAACTTGTTTGTCTGATGAAGGAGATGGGCTGCCAGCTATCGCCTTCACACTGGAGGAGCAAACGCGATAGCAGAAGATGTAGCAATAATCTCTCGGGCTGAGATAGATCCAAGTCTGTGACCACCAGTCGGAGTGTAGGATGGAGAGAATGCAGCAAACGCAGGTCTTAGGAGGACCTGGAGCACCAAACGCAAGCTGGACAGATGACGAAGAGGATTGGTAGCTATCGCTTTGTATGGAGGAGCTATCGCCTGATTAAGGAAGCTATCACTTGATAAAGGAGATGGGTTGTCAGCTATCGCCTACACACTGGAGCAGCAAACGCACCAGCAAAAGATGTGGCAGCAATCTCTAGGGCTGAACAGCCATGTGTGTGTGGACTGATGGCTAAAATCTGCACTCAAGGGTGTGAAACATATACAGACGGAATAAGGCTAAATGGGGTCAGCCTGTCTATTTATAGATGTTGAAGGGTGCCCCAAAGAATTAGGGTTTTTAGGGGGCCACTGAAACTCTCTCGAATTGCTCCCCTTTTTAGAGTTTTTCATTAATTAAGTGTGTTTTGGGTCTGTTTCAGAATGCTAGTCAACTGAAAAGCGTATTTTAGCTCAACACCCTCTCTCAAGCCCAAAACTGAGGCAAAAGGTTAGGCCAGCCACTTTGATTTTTACTTACCCCAAGGCGTCCCACCCTAAAGCAGCCAGGGCATCGGACAAAAGGTGCACATCAATTGCCCAGGGGGCCTACCAAGACTACAGAGGTGATGGTTATCTTACGAAGGAAGCCCAAGTGATCACCCCAGAGAGGACACAGCATCGAACAAAGGGTACACATCGATTGCCCGATGGCCTATCAAGCCCTACAAAGGCGGATGAAACCACATTGATTTTTTTTTTTAAGGTGAGTTAAATTTTATGGGATGCGGCCGGTTGAGAAATAATGACCCAAAAGAAGGGAATAGGAAGCATACATCCCCAAAACATCACAAAATTCTACAAGCTTACCCATCCACTCAAGGGTATCAATGACGAGAAAAAACAGGTGATGAGGTATCCATGTGATGAAGGAGTATGGTGGTGTGGTGGCAACAGCCACCACTGGAAACAACTTAGGATCCGCTCAAATGGTGCTTTGCACAATGAGATCCAAAGTATGCCTCATACTGAAGAATGCTCATGCAGCAGGTGCCACTTTGACAATGTCCCTCATGGGAAAATTGTTCACTTGCCCAAGCGCCCTAGTACAAAGATGATGAAATCATGCAATGCAAAGGGAAAGGTACAACTAGGGGAAGAAACCAATGTAGAAGACAAAGTGCTAAAGCCCGTAGCTTAGCAAGAAGGGTAGGAACCCCCTCTTAACCTAAATGTGGATGCTGAAGAAGAAAGAGAAGCCTAATGTCGATCTTCGTGTGGTGCCGAAAACCAGTGGATAAAGCACCTCGTTGAAAGAGCAAGGTAAAAGTCACCGCCATGATAGCATCGAGGAAGATGCTACACAATCTGCCTCGGGAGGGGAAACCTCCATGCTGGAAGAAAAACAAGCACTCCTAGGATAATGAAACCATGAAAGAAACGGTGCGCATCTCCACAGCTCTAGCCCAGGTAGAATCAAAGCAATCTGTAAGTTAGCCCTACGCTGAAAGACAAAACCCTACAAAAGAGAGAAGAATTTGCAAATACAGAGGCCAGTGGTAAGATGCTTCAAAGCAAAACATAACAAAGAGAAAATCTAACTAGAAAGACAATGCAATAAATGTGTATGTGTGAGTAAATGCAACAGAAGACTTAAGAATGGAAAAGCTCAGGACAATGAATCCTATGGACCCGACTCTAAGAGTGCGAAAAGTGGATGCTAGACTAAACTAAGGTATCCTAAACCACCTAGAGACATGCTACTCTAAGAATGTGTCCACCATCGCGTACATGCAATAGCAAGGCTCTGCCAAGGGAACGCCTGACGAGGTGGAGAGGAAGGTGAGATGGATGCATGAAGTGCAACATGATCAAAACCTACAAACCAATCAGCCAATGCCTCAAGGGTAGTGAAAGAGACTGTCTGTTGAGGCTAAGCACCGGTCACATGTCCAGCAATAGCAACAGGCTGAAGGAGCAAATGAAGTAGGAGCGGAAGGCATAGCCCCACTGGACTATGAAGTTGCAATGGTCTACTAAGGCTTTTTAGGTGGAATACCTTGGGCCTTGGAGCAACACTCCTCGTCCACATGGCTTACTCTCTGGCAATGTATGCAAAACCGGTTTTTCTTAAGGAGTTGCTAGAAAATAGGTCTAGATTCTTTGGTTTCGAAGAAGAGGCAACCAACCCCCTCTACTTTGAATAAGGTTATGATGAGGATTTCTTGTGGACTTAATCATGCAGCCTCGTGTAACACAAGAACTGGCACTCAAACTCGTAGAAGGTTGGCAATCAAGGCTATGAGATGATGTGTTGAATGAAATTGAAGTATTTTTCCAGCAACTTATTTAAGAAGAACATAACCTGATCATCGTCTCACTTTGGAGAGCCAGTAGTAGCGAACTCTGCGAGTAACTACCTATATTCAGCCAACTTGACTTCTAGATCATCCCCTTACTTAATAGAGAACCCTTGAAGCTCAAAGTTGAGATTTGTGTGCCGAGTACGATCTTGGGCCGCATAGCAATTGAGAAGGTGACTCCAATGCTCTGACGCAAGCGGAAAGTGCTATAACTGAGAGTGAAACTCAGGAAGTAATCCCTACATCAGCTCAACATTGGTTGTGGCATTGCGGGCTCTCCATAGACGGATGTAGCCAAGGTGAGATAGTCGAGGGTCCAACATAAGCTCTAAACCAATGACGAGGTCACAAAGACCCTAAGACTCAAGCACTTGTTGCATGAAATTCGACCAAGTGGTGAAATTCAACCCGTTAAAACAAGTCTTATTCGTGAAGGCATTCTTGGTTGTTGCAACAAGAGGGGTAGTGCTAGGAGATGGGTAGTGCAAAAAAGTGTAATGGGGGTAAGATGGGGGAGTGTAGTGCACTTGGGAATGGGGCCCAGAGTGCCCACCAAGCATTTGGGTAATGTGTAAGGTGGATCCATAGGTAGGGATGGGCTGACTAGGCATGGGCATGGTAGTCATATGAGTAGCCCATGGTGGAGGTAGGATGAGAACACATGGAGCTAAAGATGGAGATCCCTGCGTAGGAGTAACCCAAGGTAAGTGGGATAATGCAACATAAGTCGAGGATGGAATCCCTTGTGTCTGAGTAATCATGTGAGAGGTGAATCTTGGGATAGTGAGGGGGATGCCCATCACAGCCGTCCTAGGTGCTATGGGTGTGCTCATTTGCAGAAAGGTGAGAGGAACTATGTTAAAGGGTGGCATTCCCCCTAACGAAGTGCCATGGTGCAAAGAAATAGAGAATGGGGAAGAGAAGGAGAAGGTACTAGAAGTGGAGATGGAAGATCCAACCCCTAGTGTGTGTGAAGCGGATGTGGAGTAATCCGAGATTTTGAAAGGATGAAGAGAGATGATCAAGGGTGGAATGGGAGGGAAGTGAGAAGTGAGAAGTGTGTGTTACATGCTCAAATAAAACAAAAGCTGTAGATGTACCTAAATTCCGTCTACTTCGTGAGCCCCCTCTATTAAAGTTCACATAGGCAAAGCCATCCGGATCTTGCATCTCAAAAGAAGAAACATGCGAGGGTTTTGATTCGTTCAACTCAAAATCATTATACAAACTTAACACTAGACCTAGCTGAAATGATGAAGATGGATTGCCAGACGCTCCAAATGCTGTATGTCCTTCATGATCGCAGAGGTGGCTAGCCTCATCAACCGGTTCGAATGTGGTAGCAAAGCTTGTAAGAGAGGTGTAAACATTATTGTACTTATTGCGATAGTACTCCTCAAAGTCTCCTCTATCATGTTATTGAAATCTGGAATAGGAGTAGAAAAAAAAGGTGAAGGTGAAAGTGGAGTGTCGTCCTCCTCACAAATCCAAGCCTGATACATCACAAGAATTAGAGAAGAAGGTGTTGTGATTCGGTTACGAGTTATCCGTAGGATACTCTTTACAAGAGCACCGACTCTAATACCATGTGAAGAAAACTCCTAGGGTTTGCATTGAGGAAACACAAAGTGTACCACCACAGCAGAAACACAAAGAGACGGACACAGACACAAAAAGCAAAACTCAAACCCTAAACGCAAAACTCAAAACTCAAACAGAAGAAGGGAAAGAAGAACGCAACTTTGAAGTGAATGAATACTGCAAATGAATGTAAGAGCGTACTAATACTCAAGGGTAGAGCAGTGTGTCGGAGGGTGAGGTCCACCGAAGACGGATCCCAAGTCTGTGACCACTAGTCGGTGTGTAGGATAGAGAGGATGCAGGAAATGCAAGTCTCAGGAGGACTTGGAGCACCAAACGCAAGCTGGACAGATGACAAAGAGGACTGGCAGTTGTCGCTTGGTGAGGAGGAGTTGTCGCCTGATAATGGAGATCGGCTGTCAGCTATCGCCTACACACTGGAGGAGCAAACGCGGCAGCAAAAGGTGTGGCAGCAGTCTCTGGGGCTGGACAGGCACGTGTGTGTGGATTGATGGCTGAAATTTGCACTCAAGGGTGTGAAACCTGCTAGATGGAATAAGGTTGAATGGGGGCAGCCTATCTATTTATAGATGTTGAAGGGTGCCCCAAAGAATTAGGGTTTTTGAGGGACCACTAAAACTCTCTCAGACACTCCCCTTTTTGGAGTTTTTCATTAATTAAGTGTGTTTTGGGGCTGTTTAAGAATGCTAATCAACTAAAAAGCGTATTTTAGCTCAACATTCTAACCACAAAGGCAAACTAATGCATAAATTGAGCATAAATAATGTCTCCCAACAAAGAATTATCACATAATACTCACATACCACATATATCAGATGTAAACCACTCATGTCCAATACAAATGTATAGTCTCGGAGCCATGGTAAAAACTGTACCCATCTAGATACCAAACCACAATGAATAGTACTTTGAATAGTCACCTCATGGCAAAATATTGTCAACAAACAGTAAGTAATTCTGAAACTTCACCAAGTGGCACATGGAAACATCTAACTTTCCTTTCCTTATGTTCCAAGATCTGCTTGAGTACCAAAACCTCATCCAACTCCTCAACCTTTGGCTGAATTTCACTAAATACATCCTTTGGTACATTCACATGAAAATGCCTCAACAAGCAAATATGAAAGGCATTTTGTATCTTCCAATGTGGCGACAATTGCGAACTATATGCCACATCACTAAACTTTTTCAAAACTTGGAAGGGCCCATAGTAACACATGTTCATCTTAGGATACAAATGCTCTTTGTTGTTTATCTATTTTAGTCTTGCCTTTCCAAAACACAACAATATTCAATCACCCTCTACAAACCATGCATTGTATTATTGTATGCAAACTCAACCAATGGTAAAAATTTCCCACTATGACTTGTGTTCCAAGACATAGCATCTAAAGAGATCCAACATTAAAGAATTTTCTTCCTTAAACTGCCCATCAATTTGTGGATGAAAGAAAAATGAAAATTTCAGCGTAATATCCATGTTTTCAAATATCCCTTCCCAAAACAAATTGGTCATGGAAGGATCTCTATCACACTGACAATCAATTCTAGCATGACATGATACTTAAAGATGTGCTACATAAAAATCCATGCCATATGATCAACCTTGGATCTTCTTACAAATAAGAATAAAGCAAGCCTACTTGCTAGACCTACATATGATAGTCCATATTCCATCATTTTTTATAGGTGTCTAACAAATTTAATATATAATTAAATATGCAAAAGTATAAAAAGGATACAATTTCTTTTTCTGTTGTTTCATGGCATACCACCTGGCTAATGTCGCCCATCAATTCTGAGTTGCCACCTACCCTACCAATTGCCACTCATTCCCAGTCAATTGCCGCAGGCTATTGCTCTTCCCACCTACCAACCATGAGCTACCGCTAACCTGTTGAAGGTCACAGATCACTGCATTTTTAAGTCATAGGATGCCACTCAGTTGCTGGCATCTACACTAGAGTTGTCGCCTACATCAACAAGACATCTTGACAGTCAAATTTCACGCCCAACCTATCCTTGATGGCTGCATTTTGATTCCGGCTGGCCTCTCCACATTCCACAGTATCACACAACTCCCCAGGTTGCTGCTGCTGCTGCCTGCCAAATGTGAGTTGCGACTAGCATGCTGGAGGTCACAAATCACTGCATTTTCAAGTGAAAGGCTGCCACTCAGCTGCGCCATCTACAATAGAATTGTCTCCTACATAAACAACACATCTTAACAACTGAATTTCATCTCCAACCTGACCTTGATAGCTGCATTTTGATTCCAGCTGATCTCTCACATTCCACAATCTCTCACTAGCCAGTACATTGCTTTGTTTGGTCATTCCACCCTAGGGACTGCTGTGTTTTGAAGTCTAGCTTGCTGCCATGCTATCTTTAGCCCACTGCATCAGACCTGTTCTCCAACTTTGCAGCACTTGTCAGCAGGATGTGTTTACGATCTCATTAACTCCTGGTTCTTTCAGCAAGCAAGACAATTGCATAAGTTGTGCAGGACATGGGTGGGTCCATCATTGGCAAGGGCTCAATAGTTGAGGGCCAAAGACTAATTGATTATTTAATGTGCAACTGCAAAGTGCAAGTCCAAATATTTGGCACTTTGTGAACCTTAGTACCAAAGTTCCAATTAAAATATTAAATTTGGGTAATAGGGCCAAGCTTTCGGCTTGGACACTGAATTTGGGTAATAGGGCCAACGTTAGGGCAGATGGAGACAATTTTTGAGACAATCGTGGCATGTAGGGGAGGGTGGTTTTTACAGCATACCACTTACACCTTCCTCTATTCTGCTCATTGCAGCTTATGCGCTAGGACCATTTGCTCACGTTGACCTGAGAGTTTGCTAGGTGTGCCAAATGCTCTCTTAAAAGACTCACCATCATTCCACTTCATCACCTAATAGACAATTGACCTAGAAGAAGTTTTCTTCCGCCTCTGATATATGACGGAGAGTCAGAAAAACTCCAAACGATGAAAGCACGAGCATCCTTCTCCTCACAACCACGCCTAGATGAGTGCTGGCCCTTCACCCTGATCCCTTTGCCAGCCGTCAACTTCCTGGAGTCCTACTATTCCTGGACTCCCTTACTCTCTAGGCTCCCCTTAACCCCGTTCGGGTGCCCAAGAGCCCGGACGGTCATTCTCGTGCATGTTCCCCTAAATTTACCTTAATGTGACATTAAATATCACTTTTAATGTCACATTCCACATTTATGACCTTAATGTGACATTAAATATCACTTTTAATGTCACATTAATGTCACAGCCTCCCATACAACACCTTCTCCTTCACTATGATCTCTGCAAACCAGGCCACCCTCGCTTTTCTTTTGTGTAGCTGGTAGCTTGACAGCCAGCCTATTGCCTTGGAACAATCATGACAATAATGAAGAAGAAGAAGATCGTGTGTAGTGCACAAAATCAGACAATTACAGCCTTCAAATGACTTCCAAAGTCTGCCTTGTTTCTTTAGGAGCAGCAACACCCACTCATGATGATCCTTTTCATTTGAATCACCACGAGCTTCATTAATAAGTATGCCAGCATATATCAGCTGCTCTTGAACGTTGATTGGATAGCATGTTTCCTTCATGCAACACTGCAGTCACGTATGCTTGTGGTACTCATGCTGGCCTTAGTAACCATGCTACTTCCATAGATCTACCCTTCGAGTTGAAGATCATGAACAGTTTAGCAAGGCTGGACTGATCTATGGAGAGCAGGTACAATAACAAGTTGCTAGTTAGAGATGAGGAGTAGTTAGGGTCCTTAGAGAACAATTGGCTACTTTGCACTCAAATCGACAGCTCTAGTAATCCCAAAGAAATACCACAAGGGGCACCAAGCTTTGGGGCTAATTTGTGTCTTTTGTCTCTGAGACGAAGCATTCTAGCTCCCCTTGTACGAAGTGATTTCTTGCTGAATTTCTGGTTTTAAGTGCTTTTGCAAGTTAATTACTACCCTTTGCAAATGTGAAGGCTGGTTTCACGGTTCCGTTGTGGGACATCACCATCTTCTTTAGGGAGGTGAGCCTATAGTTGTCTTTGGTGCGAGCACTTAAATCAGATTTCAGCAACTCAGTTCAGCAAGGAGGTCTCAGAGTTATGACTTATATGAGGATCTGATGTCATTCAAGTAAGGGGAATCACAGCATGTTGATGATGCTTTGACTGGACACCCAGTGGATCAGCATATGCATGTGAACATTTCTTACACATTATGTCATTTACACTTCTTTACAAATGAAAACAATACAGGAAAATCCACATGACACTTCACCTTAAAAGCTCCAAGACTATAGAATTCGTGATGTGCTGCCCTGGAGTTTTCATCTAACAATATTTGCTCTTCTAAAGCAGTAGTTTCATCCATTACTTCTTTTACATCACCTACAGCTTTGCCTTCAACTATCAGCCGCCTACAATGCTGCTTGTACTGTTTACCCTCTAGGGTCTTTTCATAGTAGAAAAAGAGCCCCTTGTGCAAAGGAACAGTCACATCACTTTCTTGAATGCGGCCACGTATCTCTTTATAGAGCTTATGTTGAAACTCTTTCGTATCTGTATAAGGATGAAGAAAGGAATTTATAATGAATGCATATATCAAGTAAAAATGCCTAAGCTCAATTGACTTCCATACAGGTTCTCTCTAATTAAGTCATCGAATGAACTTCAAAGCAAAATTCACACTAAAACATACAACCTTAGCATAAATAAAGAAAGTCAAGTTTTCAAATGTTCTCGTTTGTGTTACCAGAGATAATTTACCGTATTTAAATCCACAAGTCAAAAATTGCAGTCAAATTTCCTAGCAAGGAGTTCAAACAATGGAACTGAATTCAGCTGCAGGAAGAATGTGTCAACCAGGTTGTTATGATCTTTGGGCTAGAGCAAATACACCTTTACTTTTGGGCCCACCCATCCTTGTGCGCCAAGGCCCTAAACACTTGTTCTGCCACTTTACATCAGTTTCTCTATTTCTAGGCATCCCTTATCAGTTGGGCGACCACTCATCGGTAACATGACTTCTTCTGTCTCCTGCCTTCACATTCACAGCACCCTCACTACAGCTACACCTTGAGCACATGTAGGGGTTCAACATGTATCAACCTTCTTTTTCATCAGACTGAATTCTTCATCACCTTCATCTTGCTCTTTAGGGCTCTCATCTCATGTCCATGCTTTGTTGAGCCACTAATTTATGGTTTTCATCAACCCATCATTAAGTTTATTTAAACCAGCCCCAAAAGCACATCAATGAATATTATCATATTTAAAAGGCTTATTTTTGGCAGTAGGCCAAGTACACCCCAAATCCTTCATAGATAAGAGGCTATGTGAGTGCATCCCACTCCTCATTCCATTATTCCAGCCAGCTATCATCAGCCCTCTCCACGCCCACTGCTGTCTACACCGCCCTCCCAATGGATACCTCAGTTTATGCTGCTTCCCTGACTGCTGCTGTCAGCTGTCCACACAGTCCTACAGCCTGGCAACCTGACTCAGGGAGCTTCCATCACATCCAAAGCATCAAACCCCTGTCACCCAGCTGCCTACAGTCTGCTACCAGCCAGGCAACCTGTTTCCAGCCCTAAACCTGCTGCATTTTCACATTGGACAGCCACCCAGCAGCAGCCTATCGCCCATTCAGATAGCTGCATTTGCTGCTATTTGCTGCTGCTCAGCTGTCAACGGTACTCCTCCAGCTGTCACCAACTGCTCCAGCCCTTGCATTTGTTGCCGGAAGTCATCAACAGCCAGCTGCCATCTATGCTTTCCAGCCAAGCAGGCCACCCTGCTGCCACCAAGTCTCTACTATGGTTCCCCCATTCAGCCAGATCTGCATTTTCAGCAGTCTGGGCTGAGACACAGCTGTTACCTTCACTGAGACATCATCAGAGATTGCCTGCTGCATATCGGGACCTGTTCAAAGTACAACACTCTCTCAGAGCTGTCATTGGTGTCTCCAACTCCTCTTCCAGCTCACTTCATCCTCAGTCCACCCTTAGTCCACCCAACACAAAGATTTGAGCCCCATTGCATCATACCAGCATACACTTTGAACATTCATTCATCACTTCAAGTTCTCTTCAACTTGAGTTCTACCACCTCCTTGTGTTTATCATATATTTTGAGTTCTCTATCTTTGTTCAAACATTTATTTAAAGGTTTCAGAGTTAACTGCACTCAGAGATACATCAGCCTTAACTGAAAGTGAGATATTGAAGAGAAGTAAAAACCCAAAAGAGAAGAACGTCACAGCCATCTTCACCAAACAAGTCACCCCAAGGACATATTTCTTCAGTGTTGACACTGACTTCCATTAAGACCCTGAGGCAATGGCAAAATACACTTCTAAAAGACAATGATCTCTAGACATCATTCCATGTATTTTGTCAAGGTACATACTTGCAACTTCTTCTCTTGATACTTAGCAATTGACTAATACCTAGTGCACCTATGCTTAGTATTGGCTGATTGATTCAAGGGCTTCATTTCATATTATCCCTCATCGAGAGTGGTTCCACTCCTATCGCAGCACGACAGGATCTATTAAATTGGGTAACGACTTAGCGTTGGATATTGTTGGTATTTGAGATGTACAACTGCCGTTTGCTTCGAACAGCATCTTCACTTTGCATGATGTACACCATGTTCTTGCTTTGACCAAAAGCCTACTCTCTACTAAACGGTTGGATGATACACATTACTTTGTATCTTTTGGTGATTCCTCATGGAAGATTACCCATGGGAATCTTGTCCTGTTAGAAGGTGCAAAGTCGTAACACTCTTTCTCTCTTACTTGTATCTGGGTCTATTGACCATGTTTTGGCAATGGCTGCAATATCACATGTATCATAATGGCATCATCACCTTCGGCAAATGTCATTGAAGGGAATGAAAATGCTTACCCATTTGCAATATCTTCCGTCCCTCGACTATAAATGTTTTGATTCTTGTGATCATAGTTTTTATGGCACGCAAACACATAGTTAGCATAAGAAGTCTAACACTACACACATTGGTGATCCTCTAGCTCATGTTCATTCTAATGTTTGTGGACCTTGTTGAGCTAAAAATGCATCGGCTTGACTTAAATAGCCCCAAAGCATGCTTAATTAATGAAGCAAACCTTTTATTTTAAAAAGAAACGTGATCCTGGAGAGTTATTGTGTCCCACATGTAAAACCCTAATTTGGGTGCCCCAAACTTTCTATAAATAGGCATGCAACCCACCACTCTCCCTAATCTCGCTTTTGCAAATTTCAAGTCTTTCAACTTGCTGCCCACACCACGGTATCAAAAATAACAGATATGCTATGATACCATGTCAAAATAAGAGGTATGCTCTGATACCATGTCAAAATAAGTGATAGTGCAAAGAGACAATAGCGTTTGTGGGAAGTAACATAGAATGTGTACAGCAAACACTGTGAGAGAAGAGAAACTCAAAAACATAAGAACACGATGATAATGAACTGAATCATACTATGAGAAGAAAAGCTAATACAACAGAGCCGAAGCTCAGAAGCTAACTACATTGTCCTATCTAAATCAAACGCCAGCATCAGAGGAAAATCTGTACAATAAAGGGAGCGAAACGCGATCCTCCAAGTAGTGGGCAATCGAAGTAATCACTAGAAGGTGAAGAACGGCTATCAAGGAAACGAACCGCAATCCTCTGATGCCATCAGAGATGAGGAAGATGATTGCCAGCTGTCAAGGGAGCGAACCGCAGTCCTCTAATATTGGGGAGTGATCTGGGCAGCAAAACGCATATCCCAAAATATTGGAGTTATCAAATGCAAGGAGAGCAACCCAAATGCTGACACCAAGTGGATAATGATGACACCAAATGATGGAGGATGAGCCCGGCTGCAAAAACGCACGTCCCAATATCCTCTGTGACAAACGAGTGATGCCAGGTAATGGAGGAGAAGCTAGGCTACAAAAACGCACGTCCCAACAGCCCCTGTGATAGACGAGTGATGCCAAGTGATGGAGGAGGAGCCAAGCTACAAAAACGCCGATCCCAACAGCCCCAATGATAAACAAGTGATGAAATCACTAACACTCGATGATGAAGACTGTCGCCAAACGCTAGGATACTAACACCAAGCTAGAGATGATAATGCCAAGCAAGGAGAAGCCTTTTAGACTGAAAAACGCAAGTGAAGATGGAGCCTAAAGGAAAAGGGTGTTGACGCCAAGCAGACGATGGTGACACCATGTATCATGAGGACGTGTATTTTTGAAACCTCACTTAACATGTGGATTAATTTCTAATCACATGATTAAGTAGATGTTGCACATCTGAGGTGCAACTCGGGTTAAAGTAAATTTATGAGCCCGGGACCCGAAGAAATCACGGGATGTCAAAGGCAAAAATTGCTATAAATTATGCCGCACAAGTACTTAGTGGTATCTGGTGCCAATTGTTGGCCTAGATCATCCATTTGGCCATAAGTGTCAGTTGGTGACACTAGAGAAGTGACATTTAATGGTACCTAATGCCAATCTGATGGTCAAAGATGGCGCAAAGACACTCAGGAACGGAAGTTGCCTAGACAGCAAAAATAACAAAATATTTTACAAGCACCTTTTTTTTAACATTTCATCATAAAAGGCCTCTATTCAGGGCTTTCCTCCCTTGGATACTATACCAAGAGTGGCTCGACACCAAGAATCTGTAGCTTTGTGTATTGGCTAGTCATATTATTTTTCAAGGCACCGAAATAATTATTAGATTAATTTTCGATATTTAAAGACTGAAAATTAATATTTAATTATGAAAAATGCTCAAAAAACATTTGGGAAGACTGCCACTTGTCAAAAATGCCCATGCAAGACTGAAAAACGTCTTTAGAGGCTAGAGAGAAGCATTTTTATAAATTCAGCCTGCAAGAGAGAGAGGGGAGGCTGTTGGTCTGATTTGCAGCCATTGGAGGATCTTCTAACGCTACCAAGGGCAGAAGAAGACCAATCAACAGCAGGAGGCAGCATCTACAAGCTGTTGAGACAAGGGCAGCAACTGTAAATGACTGATTTTCTTCAGTTCTTTGCATCTACAAGCTGTTGTGGCAAGGCAGCAGCTGCATTTGACTGATTTTCATTCTTTCTTTGCAACAAAACTCTAAATTTTCTCTCTCTACAGCTTTCCCTCTCATCTCCCAGCCATTTCACAGCCTTGCTCTGAAGATCTCAGCATTTGGACCCTTGGAGGCTGAGAAATTTCAAATTTCTCTACTATAAACCCTAATATGCGATAGAAATCAAGGTTTAGCAATAGCCTCGAGAATCGTGCCAAAAATTGGAAGCTCCAAGACTTGGATTGAACAAGGTTGAAGCTGTTTTTAACCTATTCAAGTGGAGGGACTAGCAAATAATTGAATTTGGGGCATTTTCCATCTCCATCAAAGCAGGTGAAGGCCAATCAAGTACCTGAATCAAGGGGCAAAATAGATTGAAGACTTGCTGGTCAATTTGTATAGCAAGGTGAGTTGAAATACCGAAAAGGATAGGGAGAATCCTATTGTAAATCAACTTTTTCGTCAATAAAGCTAAAGAAATACCGGGAGGAGCGCCAAATTTGGGGCCAACTGGGTATGCATTGTCCAAGATCAGTAGGTAAATTTGTATTTTCAGATGTGCATTTATTGTTTGCTACTGTAATTAAGTTGTAATCAGGGGCTTACCACCATCCACGAAAGGAAGGCTGGTTTCATGGTTCCATTGCCAGGATACCGTCAAATCCTTTGAATTAGTGGGCCCGTGGTACTTGATTGCAACTTGGGACTATTGCATTATTGCTGAAATTGTTCTCAGCAGTGAATTACCGCACGCATGTCTTCACATGGTGATACGGGATCAAGTGGAGAGGATGCATCACTGCTTGGTCAATCACATGGTGAAGGGGAAAATGCAATGACTGATGTTGGGTATGGTTCTCAACATGGACAGCATGCTGAAAATGTGAGAAATGACCCAAATATTGGCATTTCAATGCATTAAGAGGCTGATGACGAGCAACGGGCTGAAGAATTTGATAATAGCTTCAAGGATTGAATGCATACAGCAGCAAATCTTTTTGCTAAATTGGCAAAGGATCCCCACTTTACTCGATTCTTGAATGCCCCAAAGAAGGACAGCAAAGGCAAAGAGAAGAATACACCTTCTACAACTTCGGGACAGCCACAAGAACCGAAGAAAATGCCTAAACCTTCTTTAGAAGAGCCCAAGATGTGTGATGAGCACAAGCAATTGGTATCCGTGGGGCAGCAAGTGCAAATGCATGGCCAACTTGGTAGTGCCAATCCATGGAAACATGGGTAGCAAGGCAATTATGCAAATGCAAGCATGGAACAGCAAGGATACTTTGGTGGTGTTACCATTTTTCATGCTATGGTTGGACAGGTACCGCATACGGGAATGTATTGCACAAATCCCTATGGTATGCAGCAGCCAATGCATAGCTCACAACACCCAATGTATCCGGGTAATGCAAGTGAAAAGCCTAATCCCATGTATGGCAGCATAGACATGATGCCTGGGGCACAAAGCGGGCCATATGGATATGTATTGGCACCCCCAGGGCCTGTTGGAGCACAAGGATTTGATGCTGGCCATGTAGGTGCTTCAAATAGTGCTGGTTTTAATGCAAATACAGCCAATGCACCCTTTTTGCAGCAGCCCATTTATGATAACTTAACTCCCATAGGTCCACCAAAGGACTATGATAAAGGTGGCAAAAGCGTGACATTTGAGCCTTTTAGTGGTGCACAAGATAAGCTGAAAGCACTTGTTTTTATTCAACAATTTGATGCAACCTATTCTGGAGGCAACATCACAAAGGCCTCTAAGATACGCAAGGCAACCACATTTTTGAAGGGAAATGCATTGCAATGGTGGTCTACACTTCTTATTCAAGGGAAGTCACCTACCACTTAGGTCTAGTTCAAGCAAATGTTTGCTTCAAATTGGTTGATAAGTACCTTTGAAGTAGACATTATGACAGCTTGGAATCAGTTGAATTCCAAAGATTGCAAGAACTTGGATCAATATAATAAGAAGTTTTGGGATGCATCGTTGCCAGTTACTTCTTATCGCACAATACCCCTCCATGAGCAAGTGGAGAAGTATATTTGTGGTTTGCCGAAAGGTATTCGGGATTTTTGCATTAAGTCCACTGTTTTCAGCATGTCTTAGCTAATAAAAACTGCTACAACAGCCGACACATTGCTGTGTGGAGAAGATGCAGGATTCCATGATGATTATGCCAAGTCACATGTCAAAGAGGGACAGACTGAGAAAAAGGGTAAATCTGAAAATAAAGCTGAAAATCAGGGCAGATCTGAAAAGTAGGGCTGGAAAGAGAAATAGATCGCAGAGAAAGAGTGGGAAAAGTGATGCACTGTCACGTAAACCTTAGTTGTTGGCTGTCAATATGGTTTATCATACTGAGTTGGATGCCATAACAGAGCAATATGTTGTTGATTCGAACTTTGCCAATGTTTATGATCAGCTTTGCAATGGCCAAAGCCGTGGATACTTTGTGTAAGAGATGGATTTCTAATGATGCATGGATGACTGTCTCACAAAGCAATTAAGGCCTAGAGTTATCACTGAAAGTCATGCTCCTCAGTATGCAAGACACAAGGTATTGATGCCACAAAAAAGGTAGTGGAGCATTTCTTTTATTGGCCATCTTTGAGGCATGATGTAGAACAGTTTGTTAAAGCATGCATTGTATGTTAGAAGGTAAAGCATGATAGGCAAAAGATGCCGGGTTTATTGCAGCCCTTGCCTATTCCAAATAGGCATTGGCAGAGCATTGCAATGGACTTTATTTTTGAGCTTCCTAAGACACTTACAGGGAATGACGGGATATGAACTATCATTTCCAGGCTTAGCAAACAAGCCCATTTCATTCCGATGAGGAAGAAAATAAAGGCTGATCATATGGCACAATTGTTTTTGCAGCACATCTTTAAGTATCATGGTATGCCAAAGTCGATCATTTATGATCGAGACCCCCGGATGACCAGTTTATTTTGGAAGGGCTTGTTTAAGAATATGGATACCACGCTGAAATTCTCATCATCCTTCCCTCCGCAGATAGATGGTCAGTCTGAGGAAGCAAATTCCACAATGTTAAATCTTTTGAGGTGCTATGTTTTAAACCACAAGACACAGTGGGAGCAGTATTTGCCCTTGGTTGAGTTTGCTTACAACAATGCAGTGCATAGTTCTACAGGCAAAGCTCCATTTGAGGTAGTAGAGGGTGGTAAGAAAGTACCCCCTATTTTGCACACAAAAGATACGATCTTTGAGTTTGATCGCCCTATGGAAAGCATGGATGTAGCTTATCAGAAGGTTAAGTATGCACTTCAAAGATCATAGGATAAGCAAAAGAGGGCAGCTGATCGCCAGAGACATGCTTTGCAGTTTGCAAAGGGTGATTATGTATTGCTGTGTTTTGAAAAGGCAAGGCTGAAAAAGATGAAAAGAAGAGAAAGATTGTATCCGATGTTGAGTACGAGATACTATGGGCCCTTCAAGGTGTTGGAGAAGATCAGTGATGTGGCATATCGGCTAAAATTACCTCCACATTGGCGGATACACAATGCCTTTCGTGTCAGTTTGTTGAGGCCTTTTCATGGTGATATACCAAAGGATATGTTTGCTGAAATTCAACTTGAGGTGAGGAGCTAGATGAGATTTTGGTACCTGAGCAAATTTTGGCACACAAGAAAAGAAAAGTCAAAGGTAAAGTTTCCAAGAGGTACTTGGTGAAGTTTTAGAATTATTTACTAATGGATGCCAAATGGATGAAAGAGAATGACTTGGCAAACCATCCTCAGTCGTTGCAGCTTTACCTAGATGCCCTTCAGTTAGAGCCAACTTTAGTTTGAGCTCTGTCAGGTTCAGCACAGCAAGGGTTCGGAGTATTGTCTAATGCTCAAGGGGGACATAGCACTTCACTCCTCCAGTTATGGACAGCTCTCATATGTAGTGGATCTCGAATGTATTCAGCATACATTCAAGGTACTATAGCTTAACAGTATGTTTGTCAAGAGATCACTATTCAGTGTACTAGTCACTATGTTTGGTATGCAGATTGGTATGGATTTCACTGCTGCTCTAAAAGAGTACATTTGCATATGTTATGCTCGGGGTGTAATCAGTTATGCTCGGTATGGCATTGGTTATGCTTGGTGTAGCATCAGTTAATGATCATCAGGGACTGATTATCAAATGTTGGTTTTCAGCATATGATCATTAATATTCAACGGTATTCAGCTCAGTTTTTGATCAGCTTGAGAGCCGTTTATGGTCACTTTTTGGATCAGTTGTGCATGAGTTTTTGCACTAATTGCTGGTTAGTTTTTGCAATGAGTTTGTGACCAATTTGGGATCACATTTGCAGCGATTTGTCATCAGTTCTCAGATCAGCTAGTGATCAGTTTATGATCAGATTATGCTCAGTTTTCAATGGTTTACATCTAACATATGTTATGATACCATTGATGTTTTAGCCATGGTTATGCTATGCTATGGTTTAGTTTTGCTAGATGAGTTGAGCTCATAAGAAATGGACATGTCACATGATAATCTAGAAATGTTTTTGAGATTCTTTGTGAGTCTTATATTATGTTATGTTGGTTGGTAATTTTCAGCATATGTTGGGCATATGGAATGGTTGCACAGCAACGCACAATGTTGTGTTGACTATGAAGCCCTATGGAAAATTCCAGTGTAGTACTTTGCTTTTGATTCATTTGGCAGTGCAATCGAGGACGATTGCAAGGATTTCAAGGGGGAGGACTGTCATGAGGACATGTATTTTTTAAACCTCACTTAACATGTGGATTAATTTCTAATCGCATGATTAAGTAAATGTTGCACATGTGGGATGCAACTCAAGTTAAAGCAAATTTAAGAGCCCGGGACCCGAAGAAATCACGGGATGTAAAAGGCAAAAGTTGCTATAAGTTATACCGCACAGGTATTTAGTGGTATCTGGTGCCAGTTGTTGGCCTAGGTCATCCATTTGGCCATAAGTGTCAGTTGTTGACACTAGAAAAGTAGTGTTTAATGGTACCTAATGCCAATCTGATGGTCAAAGATGGCACAAAGACACTCAGGAATGAAAGTTTCCTAGCCAATTTCGAAATAATTATTAGATTAATTTTTTATATTTAAAGACTGAAAATTAATATTTAATTATGAAAAATGCTCAAAAAACATTTGGGAAGGCTGCCACTTGTCAAAAATGCCCATGCAAGACTGAAAAACATCTTTAGAGACTGGAGAGAAGCATTTTTATAAATTCAACCGGCAAGAGAGAGAGAGGGGAGGCTGCTGGTCTGATTTGCAGCCATTGGAGAACCTTCTAAGGCTGCCAAGGGCAGAAGAAGACCAATCAACAACAGGAGGCAACATCTATAGGCTGTTGAGACAAGGCAGCAACTGTTGTGGCAGGGCAGCAACTGCATTTGACTGATTTTCAGTCATTCTTCGCAACAAAACTCTGAATTTTCTCTCTCTACAACTTTTCCTCTCATCTCCCAGCCATTTCACAGCCTTGCTCTGAAGATCTCAACATTTGGACCCTTGGACCTTGGAGACTGAGAAATTTCAAATTTCTCAGCTGTAAACCCTAATATGCAACCTCGAGAATCATGCCAGAAATTAGAAGCTCCAAGACTTGGATTGAACAAGGCTGAAAGCTGTTTTTAGCCTATTCAAGTGGAGGGGCCAGCAAATAATTGGATTTGGGGCATTTTCCATCTCCATCAAAGCGGATGAAGGCCAATCGAGTGCCTGAATCAAGAGAAAAATAGATTGAAGACTTGTTGGTGAATTTGGATAGCAAGGGGAGTTGAAATACCGAAACGAATTGGGGGAATCATACTGTAAATCAACTTTTTCTTCAATAAAGCTAAAGAAATACCGGGAGAGACGCCAATTTTGGGGCCAATCGGGTGTGCATTATCCAACATCAATAGGTACCACTGTCTAGGGTGACACACCACTGTGTGGGTACCCACTAAAAAAGTGACCAAAATGTGGACAATGGCAATTTTTGGGACTGTCAATGCGAAACCCTAAATGAAGTGTATGAGCCAAAGAAGTGGTTTCTCAATACCCCCTCTCAAGCCCAAAAAGGAATGAAGAAAGAGTAGAAAAGAGAGGCATAATGAAGAAGAAGAGAATCTCGAAGATCCAAGATTTCCACCTGAAAGGTAAAATGTAGAAAGGAGCAGTAGATGGGATAAATTATAGAACCTCACTCCACCTTGAGAAAGAAGCCATTAGCTTCGTGACTCCATGTTGGAAGGAATTCGAAGGTCTTGTCACCAAGTCGCAACTAAACCTCCAAGGCCCCAATCTAGGCGGTACTTGAAGATCTTGAGTGTCAAGAGAAGAAATGACTGCTTGAGAACAACCATCCCAAAAGAGTAAATGATGGGTGACGAACTTCACAGTGAAGAGGTGCCCCCTCTGAGGGTGGTGGAGGAGGGGGCCCCTCTAAAGCCAAAGAATAAGTAAGAGCCTCCTCGAAGAGCAAGAAAAGTACATCCCCCTCTGAATCCCTCTCGGTGAGAGAGAGGGAATCTAAAAACTCATGGATCATGAACTCTGAATTATCTGATGATGAAAAAAGTGCTCTCAGACATATCGAAGAAGGAATCTGGGGTGTCAAACTCCGACAAGTGGCCTCTTGAACCCGAGTATTGGAGGGTGGGGAGAGGTGAGGCGCAAGAAGAGCCATGGGTGGGCAACAATCATTGTCTTTCAATGGAGCGGACTGCGAAACTAAAGTAATAGAAGGGGTCGAACAATCACTCTCTCTCGAAGAAGCAGACTCCCAAGGTAACGATATCCAACAATCAGTGTCTCTTGGAAAGGAGGCCGTGGTACTAATTGATCCTCCTGTGGCTCGAAAGGGCTTAGTACACATTGGATGCGTCTTATTGCCTTGAGCATAAAAATCTAAAAGCCGATGCAGAACAAACTCTGTGGCCTTGAAGGGAGATATGGCACAACGAGTGCCTGGGGATAGACGCATATACTCCGGCGAGGTAGAAAGCAAAGGTCCATGGTGGCAAGCATCGGTAGGGGTGCCATTGATTCCGGAAGAGGAGCACCCAATGGTTTGTCCATCTACCTAGGGAGATGTCATAGCACCTAAGTATCAACCTATAAAAAGGGTGGGTGGGAAAGGAAGAAAAGGATATCTCTATCTCCTTGTGATGCAATGGAAATGAATGGAAAAATCAATAGATGATGCCGAACCCGCAACCTGTCTTTGCCTTCTCTTACAAACAGGGTCTTTAGCTCTCTTAAGCTCCTGCCCTTTGATACCATATCAAAAATAATATGTATGCTATGATACCATGACAGAATGTTGGGCAAACAACAAAGCCTGCAGTGCGGTGTTCTACTAGAGATAGACGCCCACCTGACAAATTTGAGCCCTCCATGCACTATGTCTTGGTTACAAATGTAGGAGAGCCTCTCACTTATGATGAGGCTATGCGCAGGGGTAACAGTCACTCCTAGGAGAGGGCTATGCAATCTGAGATAGACTCCTTGCATAAGAATATGACTTGGGATTTGGTTTCCTTGCCTGTTGGTAAGAAGACTCTGCCGTGCAAGTGGATGTACAAGTTGAAAAGTACCCCTGGACACCCCAAGCTAGTATAAAAGGCTAGATTGGTAGCAAAGGGTTTTAAGCAGGAGCATGGTGTTGACTTTGATGAGGTCTTCTCTCCTATGGTTAAGATGACCATCTTCTGCGCTTAGTCTTGGCTTTGGCTACACAACTTGACTTGGACTTGTACCAAATGGATGTCAAGACGGTTTTCTTACATGGGGACTTGCATGATGAGATTTACATGGAGCAGCCTAAGGGCTTTGCAAAGCCTGGTAGAGAGCACCTATTGTGCAAGTTGAAGAAAATTCTTTATGGCTTAAAGCAGACACCTAGGGAATAGTATCATAAGTTCGATGCCTTTATGCAGTCATAGGGCTACAGCCGTAGTGCTGTGGATCCGTGCTTGTACAAAAGAAATCTAGTGATAGATCTTTGCTTATTTTGGTACTCTATGTGGATGACATGCTATTAGTAGGGAAAGCTCGTGATGAGCTAGATGCTCTTAAGACTCAACTCAAGAAAAGCTTTGACATGAAGGATCTGGGACAGGCCTCTCACATACTTGGTATGCGCATTAGACATGACAGGCCTCAAGGACTCCTCTACTTGTCACAGATGGAGTACATTCATAAAGTCCTTGAGTGCTCCCGCATGTAGGATCGTGTCTTCAACTAGCTTACATTTGCTATCTAGAGCTGCCCTTGCACACTGCACAGTTTTCTCTCTCCGCAACTGTCGCCTTCTCGTGCAAGTTGTCGCCTACCCTTTACTAGCTGCATTTGGCAATTTTCTCTCCCTAGCTATCGCCCAGCCCACAAGATGCATTTTGTCGTTTTCTCTCTACTTACCTGCGTTTTTAGTCTCTGTCTCTCTTGCACTGCCGTCTACATCAGATCTAGCCTTCCTTGGCTACGTTTGCTAGTGTTCGACATCCAAAGGCTGCCTTACTGCGTTTCGGGATCCGTTCCGAGTACAACACACTCTCCAGCTTATTATTCCTGCCCTAATCCTTGAGATACGGGAGTTTATGGTACAATATTAACAATCTGCACATTGTGTTTGCTACATGAGCATTGTATATTCGGCAATCATTCATTTCATTATTATTTGTGTTCATTGTCTCTGAGTTACCCTAACCTTAACTATGTTCTCTATTATCAGTTTGTGCTTTGTCATACAATTGGTATTGTATTTTTGTGTTTAGAGCATCTCCTCACACGGTATCAAAGGCAAGATCTCTTTAAGAAACCTTGGACTTTATCAGAGAGCTCGTTCACAGAAGCAAGAACAACAAGAGGTTAAAATAACTTCAATTACCAACACACCACTTAAAGACTCCAAAACCAAGCATGTCAAGAAACGAGCAAGAGTGGGCCTTCCAGCTTGCCCCTACTAGATCTAGCATGGGTGGAGAAACTTTGAACTACCATGAAGTCCATCGACTGTACGAGATTTCAACCACTAAGTACGATCTCATCCTTATGCATAGGGCTTACCAACAGATTGAAGGTAAGCTTGAGTTTCCTCCTTTATATTCAGTGCACAAAACTATTGACCATGTAGGTACGACAAAATCTCCACTTTGGACTAGGCCATCCTCAAGTGGAAACTAGCACCGATTACATACCACTTCTATCTTACTTCTTTTCTCCAATGCCAAGTATGCACAATCTTGTTTCTGATTCCACGGTATCTGATTCTTCTATTCCTCATGGTTCGGGAGATCCTCTTCAAGAAGAGATAATACATAACATCTTTTGGTTTGGAAGTAATAAGAAAGATAGATATTTCTTTGCAAACTCCAAACAAGGTAAGAAAAAGAAAAAAGAACTTGTAAATATCCCTTCTTACCTTTTTTCTTCAAATAATTTTATTTCTCATGGTTATACTAAAGTAGATACATCTCATTTTGTTGCATTTAATGGACAAAAGGAACCAATGATGTTTCCCACATCTTCACCCGTCACAAGTCCATTTGGGCTCCCACCCATCCCTTCCTCATCTTCCACTACATATTCATTTCAGCCTCCATCAAGTGCACCTATGTTTCCACCACACCCCACACCGAGGGGTTCTCCATTAGGCATAGCCTTTAGGATGACTCCTTTCTCCTATTCGGGTGGTGTATCTATGATGGGAGATCATCCTCCCATCTTTGAGAGTGGATCATTTGGTACCACAGTTTGCCTCTATGGCTTTACCTAGTGGACCACTTGGTCATTCTGTTGTGTCCCAGCCATCTCTTAAACAGGGCTATTGTGTCCCAATGCCATCACCTCCACCTTCGGCACCTTATGGAAACACTTTTGTTCCACTACCTCTGCAACAATCAGCACTCTTTGGACAGCAGCAACCTATCTTATCCCCCTACTTATCCTCCACCACATCACACTTATCTCTCTCCACCAACACCTCATGGTTCTAGCTCCTCGTCTACCAATAACTCAATCAACAAAAAGCCTCGTTTCAATGGGTCTAACTATACAACTTAGTCTAATTTAATAAGGCATGTCCTAGACTCCCAGAACCTATGGGATCTTGTGCAAGGTTTGGAACCCCAACCTTTTCTTGCACTTATTTCATACAAGGTCGTCTGCCCATGGAAGGCTCGTAATGCCTTCACTATAGTTGAGTTGATGTAGGGCTTACTACCTGAGTTTCATTCTCAACTTCAGCATTTCGACTTAGCGTTAGAGCGTTGGACACATCTTGTAGCCGGGACTTTTGTTGCCACTTCTCAAAAGGGACAAAAACCTCAAAATTTCACTTAGGCCTCAGAGATTGATTCACATTGATCTTTATGGACCGATGCCCACCTTAAATGGCACGCTCTACTTTTTTTTTAAATAGTGAATGATTTCTCTCGATACATGTCGGTGTACTTTCTCAAGCACAAGTTTGATGCTTTCACCTATTTTAATGCCTGGGTACTGCTAGTTCATAACCAGACTAAACGTTGTGTAGGTAACATGAGGAGTGATAGCGGTGGTGAGTTTATCTTCCATGAGTTTTCTAAGTTTCTACAAGAGCATGGCATTTCTTACCAGTTCACCTCTACCAACTCTCCTTCTCAGAATGGAATCATAGAGTATAGGAACCAGACAATTTTAAACATAGCATGCTCTATGCTCTTCACAGCAAAGCTTTTTGATCGTCTCTAGATTGAGGCGGTTTACACCACAGTGTACATCCTCAACGAATGCCCAACCGTCCCTAAGCGGACTCCCTACAAGGCATTCTTTGGCGAGAGGCCTATTGTTTCCAACTTTAGAGTCTTCAAGAGTCCTGCATATATGCACACGCCTAATGACAAGATAGGAAAGCTCACTCATCAAGCTGATCTGTTCATCTTTGTGGGTTATTCTTTTGAAGTGAAAGCCTGTCGTTTGTTTGATCCTTAGGCAAACAAAGTGATCGTTAGGTGGAATGTCATCTTTGATGACAAAGACATAGTACAGTCTTATGCACCAAACTCCGAGTCCTTACCTCAACCCACATCTTCAGACATTGTGCCTTCTGAGCCGGGTCTACTACCTACTTCTAACCTTCCTGTAGATTCTTCCACTCCCATGCCCCCTCCGCAAGACTCGTTACCTCGCTGATACTAGCATACTGTGCGAGATTCAGAGATCCTTCCACCAGATTGCTCTCCGAAGGGCCCTCAAATATCTGCTCGGCTTGCCTCTCAGACTTCATATGCTTCAATCTTTACATATGATTACATTGCACATTTCGAGCTAGACAATTGGCAAGAGGCTCTTTAGGACCCTCACTGGCGTGAGGCCATAAAGAAAGAACTAAATAGTATTGACAGGAATGAAACTTAAACCTTGGTGGATCGTCCTAGTCACAAGAAGGTCATCGGGGAGAAGTGGATTTTTAGGACCAAGCTAAAGGCTGATGGGACTCTAGACGAGTATAAGGCTCACCTTGTAGTGCAAGGTTTTCACCAAAAGCAAGGTATTGATTATGCGGAGACCTTCATACCCACTGCTCCGATGGCATATTTTCGTTTGCTAGTTGCGCTTGCCACTCACTACTTTTGGCCACTATACTAAATGAATGTCTATAGCACCTTTCTAAATGGTTATTTGGAGGAGGATGTCTATGTGGAGCAGCCACCCGAGTTTTCGTTTGCAGACTATTTGGATAAGATGTTCCGTTTGCAGAAAGCTCTTTATGGGCTTAAGCAAGCTCCGAGGTCCTGGTTGCAGAGAATGAACGAGTTCTTACAGACTCATGGATACCATTCTACCCCCTATGATCCAAATCTCTAATGTGTGCACTACATGCACAGGGGTCAGCTACATCCTGCTGTACGTCAATGATTTACTTATTATTGACTCTGATTCTATTGCTATAGCGGAAATTAAGGCCAAGCTTTGTTCTACCTTTAAAATAAATAGCCTCGGTCTGTTATCTTATTTCTTGGAGATGGAGGTAGTTCGTTCTAGGGGAAGTATTTGTCTCACAACAAAAGCACACCCTTTAATTGATGGAAGGGTATTGCACAGATCACACAGCCTGGGGCCACACCTCCTTATCTCATTGTCCATCTGTCGAAGAATACCCTAGGTCAGCCCTGCAATGCACACACCTATCGATCTATTGTAGGGAACTTCTTTGGTTGATTCATACTAGGCCGTGTACTTAGTCAATATTTTTCAGCACCTAGGATATCACATTAGATTGCTTGTCTTCGTGTGTAGAGATATTTGCGGCATAATTTTCATTATGACCTGACTTATCGACATGTTTTATACTTCCAAGGTCACACCAATTCTGACTGGGCAGGAGATCCTAACACCTAGCATTCACATGGCAATTACCTCTTTTCCTTGGACACGGCTCCCATTTCTTGGTCGAGCCGTAAGCAAGAGACGGTGACAACTTTCCACGGCAAAGATTGAGTATAGGGCTCTCTTTGATGGTATCACTAAGGCCAGCTTCCTAAGGAACTTGCTAGCTGCACTTCAATTCCCCTCTGTTTCTCCTACAATTGTCTACTGCAACAACCAAAGTGTCATTGCCCTTTGCGGACAACCTGATCATCACTCCTCAAACGCAACACGTGGGAGTCCATTTTCACTTCACCAGAGAGCAAGTTGAGCTAGGTACTATTGCCTAGAGTTTGTGTCTTCAAGCGACAATTTTGAAAACATTTTGACCAAAGCGATCAATCAGCCAATCCTATAGTACATCCTACCTTGGATTGGCTTGGGTCCACCTTCCTCTACTTCTTCAAATTGACAAGGAGAGAATGCTTTCCTCTTGCTTCTCCCTCCAATTTAAGAGAGAGCAGTTTCTTCTCTTATTCAGTGAAAGTGATCATATTTACAGCTTTAGATATTTCAGACATTTATTCTTTGTATTGTACTTAAATACATTTGTACCTTCATCCGTATTGTCACGATGACATGATTGTAAAAGCGCACTAGGACAAGTGAACAATTCCTCTACAAGGACACTATCCAATGGCACCATTGTATCGCATTTTATATGAGCATGAAATCTTGCATACCCCTTTGTATTACTCCATGCCTTGGTATTCTGTTCATGTAAACATACATCTGTGCGCATTTATCCCTTTTCGTTCTTTCATGAGTAATTTACTCTACATCCACCATATTCATGGCATTGCACATAATAATTCTCCATAGCAGTTTTCCCTATGCTTGCTTGCTTGCTTTGCTTGTCTTGCTAAGCTCACCATTCTCTTTTTTGCCTCCCCATATATTCTCCATATGATTCGCACACACACACACTTCCATTATCCTTAGACACTTATCCTAGTAGTGTGTGGCATTGCTTCGCTTATTGTATGAAGGTAGTGGAGCCATCCGTTCTTATTTTTCTGTACTTTGAGGCACAATGACTCAATATAACAAAAGCTGATTTCAAACTCTCACTTACTGTTAAATCTTTTGAAAAAATCAAACCAAGCACCTTTTTAAAACAAAAAAGTCCATTGCTAATATCATCCACCTTTATAGGACTTGGTAGGCCCCTAGGCAACCGATGCCCACCCTTAGTCAGGTGCACTAGCCTCTCTAGGGTGATCACTTGAGCTCCCTTGGTAAGATAATCATCGCCTTTGTAGTATTGATAGATCAATGGGCAGCCAACGTGCAACCTTTGCTTGATACCCTAGCTACTTTGGGATAGGACACATTGGGATAAAGAACTATATCTGTAAAGGGCTTATTTCTCACAGCTCTGTTTTGGGCTTGAGAGAGATATTGAGCTAAAAATGCATTAGCTTCACTTAAACAGCCCCAAAACATACTTAATTAATGAAGCAAACCTTGTATTTTAAAAAGAAACCCAATCCTAGAGAGTTATTGTTCTCCACATGCAACCCACCACTCTCCCTAATCTCGTTTTTGCAGATTTCAGGTCTTTCAGCTCGCTACACACACCACAAATACCAAGGACATCGTGATCCAAGCTGGCTATTGTTGTCTACAATAGTTTAGCACCTCTTTCCAACCTACCACACATTGTTCGGAGCTGATTTCAACCTGCTAACTACTACTGCAGGTTTTTCCTACAGTCACCAACCTATCACGTCATCGAACAGTCTGCATTTACTATCTAGAGCTGCCGCTTGCATAGTTGTTTCTCTCCGCAACTGTCATCTTCTCTTGTAGATTGTTGCCCAACCTATAGAATGCATTTCACTCTTTTCCCTCTCCTCATCTGCGTTTTTAGTATTTCTCTCCTACAATGATGTCCACATCACATCCAGCCTTCCTTGGCTACATTTGTTGGCATTCAACATCCAAAGACTGTCTTGTTGTGTTTCGAGATCCATTTAAAGTACGATATGCTCTCCAACTCATTATCCCTGCCCTAATCCTCCAGATATAGGAGTTTGTGGTATAGTATTCACTCTCTGCATAATGTGTTTTCTATATGAGTATTGTATATTCAGCAATCATTCATTTCATTATTATATGTGTTCATTGTCTCTGAGTTACCCTAACCCTAAATATACTCTATGTTATCAGTTTGTACTTTGTTGTACGGTTGGTATTGTGTTTCTGTGTTTAGAACATCTCGTCATAGACCTATGTCCTATCAGTCTCATTAGATGGCACAAAGTATTTTCTAACTTTCGTTGATGATTACTCGCATAAGGTCTAGACATACCCCATAAAGTTAAAATCAAAAATATTGACTATGTTTCAACGATGGCTTGCTCTTATTGAGAACCAATTTAGGTATGGGCCAAAATGCTTATAATCTAAGAATGGGGTGAGTAAGTATCTAAAGCCTTTGAAAAATTTTGTGATGAGGGACGTTAAGTATCAGTTAACCACCCTATACAACCCACCCAAATTGGTATGATTGAGCGCATAGATAGGACGATTCAAGAGAGAGTCCATAGCATTCTTAGCTAGGCAAGCTTACCATAGTACTTCTGCTTTGAGACACTATTGCCATACATTTAATTCATTAATCCCCATGCGCTGCTCTTAACTATCACGTTGCAGAGGAGGTGTCATAAGGACATGTATTTTTGAAACCTCACTTAACATATGGATTAATTTTTAATCACATGGTTAAGTAAATTTTATACATGTGAGGTATAACTCGGATTACAGTAAATTTACAAGCCTCGGACCTAAGGAAATTACAAGATGTCAAAGGCAAAAGTTGCTATAAGTTATGTCACATAAATACTTGGTAGTATCTAGTGCTAGGTGTTTGCTTAGGTCATTCATTTGGCCATAAGTGGCATTTAATGATACCTAACGTCAATCTAATGTTATTCTTTCGATGACTAATGAATTGAAAAAAGCCAATCACGCATTGTTGAAATTCCCAAATCTCAAGTCTCTCTCTCTTGCTCTCTTGCTCCATCCGCTATATCTTACATCTCCATTGTTTCCACTAGCTTATGCTTCCATTCGAGCTTCTCCCTTCAACAAGACCTACCAGCATGATGGATAAAATCCAAATGAAATGGTCATTGCATTAGCACCAAGATTCTCTCATAATTCAAAGAACTTCCCTACTCCCCGAGCCACCACAAAAAAAACAAAACAAAACAAAAAACAAAAAACAAGAACAAAAAAGATAACAAAGGAAAGAAATAAAAGCTGTTAGACTGATATGAGCAATCAAAAAGAACATGCCATAAGATGAATTTGAGGCTTTAGACTCACGAGACTCATCTAAGATGAACATTTCGATTTCTGACTAAAACTCAAGATTTCAGAGTTGCTCTCCCATTTTCATCTACCAGGTTACTCTGCCATTTTCACCCACCAGGTTACTCTGTCATTCTCATCACCGGGTCACAACTATGAATCCATGATTCTACCACGTTCAATTCTCAAAATGCCCCCCCCCCCCACAAACACCTTTTAAAATTTGTTTTTTTTAAAACCCTGTCATTGTCTGACCCAGGTCAGAAGTGATTGTTCAAGTAAAGATTTTCAGCTCTAAGCTGGACATCTTTCATTGCAATTTGAGGCTTTACTGGCAGACAGATCTGATGAAACAAGCAGGTGTTTGTATGTAACAACCAGCCATAACACGGTCGGTGTAGGCATTTTCTTCCTTGAGGTAAGCCAAGACGTCGGGGTCCGTTCTGGAATCATCTCTGAGCCAGTAGTAAGGATCCTCTCTGACGTCTCCGAATAGCTCCATCTTGTGATCTACCTTCTTCGCACGGGGCCAGTCCATTTCTGCTGTTGCCTCGAGAGGCATGACGCGCCTCTCGCCACCCTTCGTCGGAAGGCCCCCGCTGGCAAAGTGGCTCAGAGCGCACGCCAGGGAACCTGCAGACACTAACCTTCTCGGAACCTCAAAAGCATAAGTGTCAGGATTGTCAAGGATTTTATAATGCTGCCCTCCACTAGACCGCCTACAACACAGGACCAGCGGTCGTGAGCTAGGCAAGAGAAGGCCTCTCGAATCCATCCTACAAAGGGGGCCGCTTTAGAGTACATTTAGAAGGATATCTAGCGAAAGGGCTAGAAAGAGCGATGGAATCTTTTAAAAATAGTAATATCTTTTATTGATATTTAAACACGGTGTGCGAGTCTATGTGCCACATGAGGATACAAATGGATGTAGGGTGATGCACCCTAACCAGCACGACAAATCAAAGAGCTCTATGAAAAAAACACCATGGGATCCTCAAAGAAGGTGTTTTCTCGATTGAGAATCTACCCAATGGGCCCGCAAACTACATATGATATTGATGTATTTTCTCTCTATCAAAGGCCTTATCTTACAACAATGAATGTAAATCACAAAGAGAGGTGGACATACAAGAAAAGCAAAGTATAAGTAAATGAAATAATTATTTTGAAATGATCATTTACAAAGCCATCCACACATAGACATTGATGAGTTTGTAAACTTCTAGCCATTGAAAACATTTGAAATAGGGCAATCAAGAAGTTCAATTTTTCCCCATATCCCATTGAATGACACTAAGTACGCAAGATTCGCCAATGTCTCATTGTTGCATCTCCCCTCGAGTTATCCATATTGATATTAGCGAAGGCAAAGTAGCAAGCACCAAATTAGAAATTGACTTTGCAATGTCAGGGACATAAAATTAGCCATTGGCCCTCCATTGCAAGGTTCTAATGATGTTGGGGGTAAAGGCACTTGTGCCTAGCCACCCATGTATTAGTTATAATGATAATACACGCATACTCGCACACATGTACACTATAGGTGGCAAATGCCCATCATTGTCACTTCATTCTTTATTCTTTTAGTGACATTTGAATAAAGGAAAGGCTGGTCACACATTGTGACTGTTGAAGTTCCCACATCTTGTGTCTAGTCTCTCTTGCTCTTGTTCCTTCCACTATAGCTCTTACTTCCACTTCGTGCTTCTAATTCAAGGCTCAACTCCCTTCAACTTGTATCAAAGCCATTATATTGGCATTCAGGATCTCAACCCGACATTCCTTTAGCTTGTGGAGAAAAGCTTCAATTCACAATTTTAATGGCAGCCATGGCTCAAGTTGGAGAGATATGATTTGGTGCTCTTCTTCTTCTCGATGATATAAGACTTGTTGAGGCTTACTCCAAGCCTTCCCCCTGGCCCTAGCAATCATTGCCTTAGGCTCCATTGGAACCAGCTGTAGCTAAAGCAAGAGGGGCTACAAGTAGTGTGTTTGCACATGATGTCTCTGCCCCTCTTTCTTACCTCATCTGGTACTTCTCCAGCCTCCTATTTGGTCCCTACTCCTTGATAAACTCTTGGGCATTCACCCTTTGGACCCTAGCATTGGTTTTTGCTACTTGAGTACTCCATTGGAGTGTTATCCTTCAACTATTGATAGTGCATTATAGTTTACAGGGTGTAATAATAGGGCAATCCCCTATCTTTAATATTCCATGATAAGTGGCATGCATGTTTGATGCTCGCATGGTTATGTATGGTTTTACCATGTTTGGGATGATATACCTATGCTTTGAGCTAACTTTGGAACAAAATTGAGCACTATTCTTGCTCGGTTTGATAGTGATCCGGTTGCTGTAATAACTAGGGTTGAAGCCTATTTAATTAGTGAAAGCATGTGTATATTGCTCCCGGGTGCTTACCGCTTATTTCGAGTGATATACGGATGCTTATGGTTCATGTTACATGCTTGGTGATGCCTTTGCGCTGAGATTAGAGCCTTTAAATATTGACATTGGATATCATTCACTGTTATGTATAGTTATTTGATGCTCCAGTAAAAGCTTTGCAAGATACTTGGGTCGGATGCTCCTGAATGTATGCTACTTAGATCTTGGATATATGGATACCCTTCCACATGATGTATGCCACTTAGATCTTGGATGTATAGATACCTTCCACGTGATGTTTTGAGCTTTGTCTACTCGTTTGGCATTTAACTTTCATTCTAGTGGGAGCCACTTATTGGCATTTGGAGAATACATTAAGCTTTTGGTTACGCAGTTGAGCTTGAGGGCTTTACAATGAGACCGTGGGACTTGGTGACATGTGCATGCTCTTGTCATGCTTTATGTACACAATTGATGCTTAGTGTGTTGATCTAACATTACTTTTGGACCAGCACCTATCTCTATCACAATATGTTGTCAATGATGTATGCATCTTGGTTGGTTATGATTTGATCTTTCGTTACATTGCTCAGTCTCTGTGGTGCCTCTAGTTGGTCTATTCTATTACTCGTGAGACCCCCTCTATGTATGATGGTTATGCCTATGGGATGTATCTTAGTCTGACACCCTAATTCTTTGACAATTCTCAGTACCAGTTGCATATTCACTCACTACTAGTGGGAGATATTCCTTGGCAATTGTAGTTTGTCTTATATCAATGATTGCCCATCTTTGGCATTGATTTCTTACTGATGTACTTCATCTTTAGCATGCTATAATTGCAATTTACTACACTATCTATGCGAGCAGTTACCTTCATTTGACAATTCTTTGTATTAAGCTTGTGGACAATTCATTACTTGGTCAGCACCCCTTGTTTTCAGATTGATCTAGTAGTGGTTTTAGAGTTATTTGCAATAATTACAACAACCTATTTTGATTATTTGTGCACTTGACTGCCCTCATTATGGCTAGTGGCTCAAATTGATAGTGCTACCTTTAATATTGACAAGTTGGATGGTACAAACTACAACTATTGGAAGGCCCAAATCTGGCAAGTTCTAGTATAGAAAATGTAGGTTTGCGACCCTTGAAACATAAGATTTCAAGCCCAAACTTATTGATGCAGATAATTGAGCTAAATTAAATGAGCTATATAAGTTTACCATCATATTATCCCTCTCTAAGCAGGTGTTTTATAATGTTGTCTATGATGGGCAATTCGCATGGGAATTATCGAAAAAGATTCACAATGTTTATGACAAGCAAAGCGCCACTTCTCAAATGTTTTGGTTGAAGCAACTCATGGACCTTCACATGAAGGAGGACACTTCTATGTCACCCATTTAAATGAGTTCCATTCCATTATCAATCATTTGTCTTTGCAAGGGATTGAATTCAAGGACACTCTTCTTTCCTTGTCTCTCTTAGTTACACTACATGAATCATGGGATACATTTCGTACTATTATGCGTGCTAATATACCTACTAATGGGTTACATTTGCAAGGTGTAGAGGGTGGACTCTTGACTGAAGAGGTTAACAAGAAGAATGCCAATGCTTCTCGCACCTCTCATGCTTTGATAGTTAGAGGCAATAATGGTAGGGGCACTAATGATCGTCGTGGCAAAGACTCTCAACAGTCTCACTTTCAGTCATGTGGACAGTCTCACAGTAAGTCTTGTGATCGTAAGTTCTCATTTACTTGCTACTACTGTGGAAAAGCAAGGCATATTTGGTTGCAGTGCCATAAAATGTGCAAGGACAAGCACAAAGAAAAGGACAAGGGTAAAGCACACGACAAAAATGATGATTGCAACATTATCCCTAGCAAGTCCAATGTTAAGATTGAAGAGATTAATGTTACGTAGACTGATTTTAATGATAATTTCATACTTGTAGGTTCTTCTCTTGATACTTTGCAACACTAATGCTTTGTCAGGGTATACTCAATGTTGATTGATAGATTTAGGGGCTTTCTTTCATGTGATTCCTCATAGAGAGTGGTTTTACTTCTATCGCACTTTGACTGGATCTATCCATTTGGGTAATGACTTGGCATTCGAGATAGTTAGTATTGGTAATGTCCAGCTACACTTTGGTTCAAGTTGCATGTTTACTCTTCACGATGTACGTCATGTATCAACTCTCACGAAAAGCCTTATCTCGGTTGGCACTTAGGATGATGCAAGTTATCTTTCTTTCGATGATTTCTCATGGAAGATTACCTATGGAAACCTTGTCATTGCATGTGGTACTAAGTCCAATACTCTCTACCCCTTGCTTGTATTTGGTCAATTGACCATGTTTTGGCAGCGTGATGCAATTTCACATGTATTTTTGTGGCATCGTCGCCTTGGGAACATATGCTTGAAAGGAATGAAAATGCTTACTTATTTGCAGTATCTTCTGTTCCTTGACTAAAAATGTTTTGAGTCATGTGATCATTATTTATATGGCAAGCAGTCACATAATACACATAAAAAGTCTATTATGACATGCATGGGTGAGCCATTAGCTCTTATTCATTCAAATGTATGTGGTCCCATGTCCTACAAGTTAGTAGGTGGTGCGAAGTATTTTGTTACCTTCATTGATGACTATACACATAAGGTTTGGGCATTTCCTATAAAGCAAAAATCAAAAGTCTTGGCTACATTTTAGTATTGGCTTGCTTTGGTTGAGAACTGGTTTGGGTATAGGCTAAAATGCCTAAGGTTAGATAATGGGGGTGAGCATGTCTCTAAAGCCTTTGAGCAATTTTGTGACGAAAGGGTTATGTAATATTTCCATGCAATTAAAACTTAGTTGGTTAGTTTAAAAGTTAGTTAGTCAATTAATAAGTTAGTAAGGTTACTAACTAAGGTAAAAACTAATATTAATAATTAATAATTTTTATTTAATTAAAAATATTTTATTTAAAAAAATCAAGAGTCTTAAATCTGATATTTTTCTCAAATTGACAAGGACCGTAGCCACCCTTCCCGTAAGTTACAACGTGAAAGAGACTTATGAGCTATATTAATCACTAGTATTAATGTGTATAGTTTGGATGGTCCAAAAATATTAGATTTTGGGCAAAAGTAGTATATTTTAGATATTATTTAAAAAAAATAAAGATTTCTAGAATTGGATGTCATTTAAAAGAAAAGACAAGTGATGTTTTAGTTAGTTTTGAAGATTTTATCAAAAGAAAAAATAAAGAGAGGAATTTACAAAATCGCGCGCACCACAATCGCAGTCTATAGATAGAAAACAACACTTCGAATAGAGAAAAGAAGAAGGAGTAAACTAAGAGCTTTCTAAGCAAGTGTCTTGGAGTTTTACCCCCCTTTTGGAGCCAATGGAACCATCAGATTTATGATCTGAGCATCGGATCACTGATCTTTCCAATATTCCCCTCCACAAAGAACTCCACTTCTCAACCCAAGCCCTCTTCTCTAATCCACTATAAGTATGAGGCATGGGGAGGAACAAGAAGCATAAGGAGACCCCGAGAGACTGCGAAAGAGAGGTATAAAGAAGAATACCCCTCTAAGATATTGAGAGAGAGAGAGAGAGAGAGAGAGAGAGAGAGAGAGAGAGAAGTCACCCCGAGAGGCTGCAAGGAAGAGAGTTGCTCAATTCCCTCTATTTCGATCCTCGACTTACTTTCGCATTCTTAATCTCTTGAGTCTACTTGCGGATGATAGCCTCCAAGCGAAAAATGTTGCATGCGGATGGCAATCCCGCAACCAGAAACAAAGCTTCGGGCAACGGCATTACTATCAATCCAATTGCGGTTCCGATCGTAAGTAATGTATTTTCAAATTGATAGATGCTTGTTTTGATTCTCGTATGAGATACGTTAGGCCCCATACTATGATGCACGAGTATAGGTCATCGGAAGGGATAAATTTTATCTCACGTATTCAAAAGATGGAGCTTGCAAAGTGCATGTATTAAGGAAAGTTAATTATACCTAGTTGCATATGGCTTGTTCGTTGATAGAGCAACTACAAGGAGGAATCGGTCAATGGGTTATGAATGGCATAATCATGATATTAAAAATTATGTATACAAGTGTTAAGTAAATTTTACATAGAATCGCTCTTTGATCCCAAGGGGAAGAACATGTATGCGATGGTAATGTTATTGCGACTATTCTTGCATTGTTTTGCAAGAATACAATTGGTTTTTTTTTTGGTTGGTTGATAAAAAAACATCCTAAATGCTTTTACATTTAATTATTTGTTAGTTTATTGTTTGGATGATTGTTCCAAGTGCTTGTGATTTATGCTAAATCCATGGCGAGGGTCTGTGATGACAAGTTACCATGGGAATAAATGAATGTTTTCCTAGAAAATGATATTAGGATTAAATGCCTTGTTGTGCTGGATTCCTAAAGGATTTAACTAAGGAAGGATATGTTACACGGGTGGATCACCTCTATGATTGTACCGCGGATTAACCCAACGAGGGCACTGCTCGATTCATGGGCCTAAGGTCGAGTGGTGAAAAGGCCAACCATGGGAATGATGTTTCACTCCTAGATAGCTTGCGAGTCAGGTGGAGCTCTGGACACCCCTTGCTAGGTCTAGAATGGAGTTGAAGACCTTCGTGGCCCCCAACATCTAGGCATGTTGGGAGATCCTATTCTAGATAAAGGATTGAATTTGTGGTGCCATGTGATTTTGACTAGTTACTTCTGCAAGGCAGAAGGGATACTTCTATTGGATAGAAGGGATACATAATTTCTCATGTATGGGCGTGAGACAAAGATTAACTTGAAGATAAGTTAAGGAACTTGTTTGAACTTGTTTGTCAATAGATTGCTTTGCTTTGCTTTTGTGTCTATGATGTAAGTTATGCGAACGAATCATGTTTCCTAAAAGTCTTAATTAATGAAGCCGACTTTAAGTGTCACACATAAATGTGGTAGGACCTAATTAGAAAACTAAAGCTATTGAGAAAAGCGGGTGGGTAGAATCCCCGACGGGTCTATCCTATGACAAGGTGGTTCAAGAGAACTAGGAGGCTTCTCACAAGATTTTACCGTCATTCGAACTTTAGGTATTATTAGGTTACAACCCAACTCACGCCATTTTAGGGAACCAGAATGGGACTATGCCCTACGGGTAGAGAGGTTGAGTAGTGCATCCCTCTCGTTTCCCACTCTCTTTAAACCAAGTGTGGCATGGGTCTGCTTCAGCTTGGGTATTTTTGCGTAAAGTAGAATGTCCAGGATTCGACGCTAGAATGTTGTTAGGAGACCTTGGCCACTAGGAGCCCAAATTTCAAGTCAATCCTAGTGGGTTCAGCCATGAACATTCTGTTGCGAGGCGAATTTAGGAAACCCTAGGCGACAAAACTTAGAACATTCCATGGGAGTGTTAGGCAACAACACTTAGATTCGTTTCTTGATAGACCGCTAAAAGTGTGCCTAGAGAGCGAATGGGCGGACACCTTACAATTGGTATTAGAGCAAAACTTCGTAAGGACACGTGATTGATTAATGTATGGTTCATAGACATATCCTAAATAGAATAACCTAAATGGTATGGCTTGATTGTTAGGCATCTCGTGTACCCACAAATGTTGACATGCAAGAGAAGAAATTTCTTCTCATGCAAATTAAGTCACTCAAGTTTGATGGAGAAGGAATAGATATCGCAGTAGAGGCAAAGATATGGATTGAGTCGATGGATGATTATTTCTCTACTTCAGGAATTGCTTCTACCAGTCAAGCAATGATAGCCAACTTAAGCTGATTGGCCATGCCCAGTTATGATGGAAGCAATGGTGCAAGGATCAAGGTATTTTCGAAGCTGCTATCACTTCGGCTCAGCTAAAAGATGTTGTACGCGTACGGTACCTTCCGCCAACCTACCAGACTTTGAGGATGAATGAAATTTTCAAGCTCAAGTAGCTGGAATTAACCTTGGAAGCTTACTACTCAAAGTTTGTAACCCTACTAAAACATGCACCACCTATGGTTATTGCATAGCAAGTATTCAAGTTTTGCCATGGCCTAAACACTCCTCTGAACCACCGTCTTGAAGCAATGCGTCCAATGGACTTGCAAGATGCATTACTCCGAGCGAATCCAATCGTCCAAGAACTTAAATCGGGTAATTGTAGCAAAGATGACTCCCGAGATTTGGGTAAGAGATGCCATACGTGTGGAAAGATAGGGCGCATCTGTAGGAGATGTCTCTACCGTCAATGCTTCCATTGTAATGAGCTAGGACACATCCAAGCAGACTACCCTGATCTAACTCCCAAAGACATTGAGCCTCCAAGAAAATGAAGCTACATAGGTGCAATCTATGGATATATAGAGGAATCAGATGAAGACGAAGACCTAGAACCTACAACACCTCTTTAGGATGATTAGAAATCCTAGAAATTTTGTCGACATGAAATACAACTTGTATTGGAATAAACTTTACTCTTGTAACTACAATTAACATGAGTAATATGAGTTGCATCTATTTTGAGCCTAGAACTTGTAAATGATTAGAGATACAATAGCAAGGAATGACTGTTATAAATTGCAATGAATTTTTATTTAGTCGTTCCTTCCCAACTAATATAGATTGCGTCTCATCAGATTGTTGAAGCTTGGAAGTATTCTTTAGTATTACAAGCAAAGCCAATTGTCCATGGAGCTCAGTCCCGAACTAAGAAGAGGATAATCTGGAAACGTAGTTTCCAAGATAAAGGACCACTCCAATCCACTAAAAGGATCCTATGACAATTTGGTCTAAAGAAGAAAGTCCTGCCAAGGACAACCAAGAATCTTGTGACCACAAGTGATAAAGTTCCACGATATTTCTATTGCAGGGAGTTAGGTCATTTCAAAAGGGAATGTCCAAAGCACCCTAAACACCGATGCTCCGAGTGCCACAACATTGGATATAACTACATCAATTGTTCCAACAAAACTCGAAGAGAACTTGAGCTTACAAAAGATGAAGTTGTACAAGCTCTAGTGATCCAGAATATACCAGATACTTAGGAAAAACTTAGAAGATATCCATGAGATGTGACTACAATAAATTTTCTCTTGTAATCAAGACTTGGATATATCAAATATAATAGCTTGTTGTTTCAAAAGACTGCATGCCTGTAAGTGATTAGAGTAGCGCAACGAAAGCATGGTGGGCTCATAACCCACAGATTCCAAAATGATACCCCTGGTTTCTCTCAAGATGAGGACATCTCGATTTCTCTAAGGGGAGGAGGATGTAATATTTCCATGCAATTAAAAGTTAGTTGGTTAGTTCGAAAGTTAGTTAGTCAATTAATAAGTTAGTAAGGTTACTAACTAAAGACTAACTAAGGTAAAAACTAACTAACATTAATAACTAATCATTTTTATTTAATAAAGAGATTTTAGTTAGTTTTAGAGATTTTATCAAAAGAAAAAATAAAGAGAGGGATTTACGAAATTGCGGGCACCACAATCGCAGTCTATAGACAGAAAACAACACTTCGAATAGAGAAAAGAAGAAGGAGTAAACTAAGAGCTTTCTAAGCAAGTGTCTTGGAGTTTTACCCCCCTTTTGGAGCCAATGGAACCATTAGACTTATGATGTGAGCATCAGATCACTGATCTTTCCAAGATCCCCCTCCACAAAGAACTCCACTTCTCAGCCACAAGCCCTCTTCTCTAATCCAATATAAATATGAGGCATGGGGAGGAACAAGAAGCATAAGGAGACCCCGAGAGACTGCGAGAGAGAGGTATAAAGAAGAATACCCCTCTAAGAGATTGTGCGACGAGAGAGCTTGAAAGAGAGAGAGAGAGAGAGAGAGAGAGAGAGAGAGAGAGAGAGAGAGAGAGAGAGAGAGAGAGAGAGAGAGAGAGAAAAGAGTCACCTCGAGAGGCTGCAAGGAAGAGAGTTAGCTCAATTCCCTCTATTTCGATCCTCGACTTACTCATCTTCTCTTACGCTCTCCCATCTCGAATCTATTTCACCTTCTTAATCTCTTAAGTCTACTTGCGGACGATGGCCTCCAAAAGCAAAGAATGTTGCATGCGGATGGCAATCCCACAACCAGAAATGAAGCTTCGTGCAAAGGCATTACTGTTAATCCAACTGCGGTTTCAGTTGTAAATAATGTATTTTCGAATTGATAGATGTTTGTTTTGATTCATGTATGAGATATGTTAGGCCCCATACTATGATGCACGAGTATAGGTCATCGGAAGGGATAAATTTTATATCACGTATTCAAAAGATCGAGCTTGCAAAGTGAATGTATTAAGGAAAGTTAATTGCATCTAGTTGCATATGGCTTGTTCATTGATAGAGCAACTACAAGGAGGAATCGGTCAATGGGTTATGAATGACATAATCATGACATTAAAAATTATGCATACAAGTGTTAAGTAAAATTTACATAGAATTGCTCTTTGATCCCAAGGGGAAGAATATATATCCAATGGTAATGTTATCACGACTATTCTTGCATTGTTTGGCAAGAATACAATTGGTTTTTTTTTAAAAAAATCTAACAACATCTTAAATGCTTTTACATTTAACTGGTTGTTAGTTTGTTGTTTGGATGATTGTTTCAAGTGCTTGTGATTTATGCTAAATGCATGACGAGGGTCTGTGATGACAAGTTGCCATGGGGATAAAGGAATGTTTTCCCAGAAAATGATATTAGGACTAAATGCCTTGTTGTGCTGGATTCCTAAAGGATTTAATTAAGGAAGGATAAGTTGCACAGGTGGATCGCATCCATGATCGCACCGCGGATTAACCCAAAGAGAGCACTACTCAATTCATGGGCCGAAGGTCGAATGGTGAAAAGGCCAACCACGGGAATGATGTTTCGCTCCTAGACAGCTTGCGAGTCAGGTGGAGCTCTGGACACCCATTGCTAGGTCTAGAATGGAGCTAAAGACCTCTGTGGCCCCCAACATCTGGGCATGTTGGGAGATCCTATTCTAGATAAAGGATTGAATTTGTGGTGCCATGTGATTTGGACCAGTTACTTTTGTAGGGCAGAAGGGATACTTCTGTTGGATAGAAGCGATACATAATTTCTCATATATGGGCGTGAGACAAAGATTAACTTGAAGATAAGTTAAGGAACTTGTTTGAACTTTTTTGTCAATATATTGCTTTGCTCTGTTTTTGTGTATGTGTTGTAAGTTATGCGAACGAACCATGTTCCCTAAAAGGCTTAATTAATGAAGCTGACTTTAAGTATCACACACAAATGTGGTAGGACCTAATTAGAAAACTTAAGCTATTGAGGGAGGAGGGTGGGCAGAATCCCTGACGGTATATCTTACAAAGCCTCTTGTCGTCATTGGGGTTGACACTAATGAATAAATCAGATCGTGATCGTGTCGATGAATATGCTTTCCGGAGGAGCGCGGATGATGATGATATTGACACAATGGATGATCATGGTGACAACAACGATGACAATTAGCTGATAACGTTAACGAGGGAGGTGATGAAGCTGAAGAGAGAGACAACGCGAAAGCCTGTAGACGAAGTCGAAAGCCGATAATAAAGAATGTAGTAGAAGAGAAGGCCGCAACAGCAACAAAGGAGCTGTGTCCTATGGTAGGGTGGTCCGAGAGAACTAGGAGGCTCCTCACAATATTTTACCGTCGTTCAACCTTTAGGTATTGTTAGGTTACAACCCGACTCATGCCGTTTTAGGGGAGCGGAATGGGACTATGCCCTACGGGTAGAGAGGTTGAGCGGCGAATCCCTCTTGTTTCCCATTCTCTTTGAACCATGTGCGGCATGGGTCTGCTTTGGTATGGGTATCTCCGCGTAAAGTAGAATGTCTAGGATCCGACGGTAGAATGCTGTTAGGAAACCTTGGCCCTTAGGAGCCCAAATTTCAAGTTGATCCTAGTGGGTTCGGCCATAAACATTTCATTTCAAGGTGGATTCGGGAAACCCTAGGCTACGAAACTTAGAACATTCCATGGGAGTGCTGGGTAGCGATGCTAAGATTTGTTTCTCGATAGACCGCTAAAAGCGTGCCTAGACAGCAGAGGGGACCTTACAAGTTATTAAGCGTCAGTTTTGATCCGCCTTGTACACCCCACCCTAGAATGGTATGGTGGTTGAGCCTATGAATATGACAATTTAGGAGCAAGTTCACAATATGCTTAGCTAGGTAGGCATACCACAACCTTTTTGGGTTAAGGCAGTTACTACTGCCGTACACTTGATAAATCAGTCCCCATGCATTGCTCTTGTTTATTAGGCTGCATAGGAGTTATGGTCTAGAAAACCTCCCTCATATGCTCATTTGCATGTCTTTAATTGTGAGCCTTTCGGCCATGTACCCAAGGATAAGCATAATAAGTTGGATCCTAAGTCTGTGTCATACACTTGATAAATCAGTCCCCTTGCATTGCTCTTGACTATCAAGTTGCAGAGGAGGTATGGTCTAGATAACCTCCCTCATATGCTCATTTACATGTCTTTAGTTGTGAAGCTTTCAGCCATGTATCCAAGGACAAGCGCAATAAGTTGGATCCTAAGTCTAGGAAATGCATACTTCTTGATTATGGGGATGTATATGAGATGGACTATTACCTATGGGATTTATATGCTTGGAAGATTATCCACAGCCACCATGATGTTTTTTTTCATGAGAAAAAAATGCATAAATAGCCTGAGCATGCCATTGAGGTACGCAAGGTGATATTTCAAGATGAGGCTCCTATTACTTTGCAGCGAGCTAAACAGGCTGCAATAGTAGTTGATACCTTAATGGCCCAAGTCCTTGAAACTCCACATGATGTACAGGTCCCAAATCTATCTTTGAGGTTATCTACTAGAGATAGAAGACATCCTCTACAGTTTAAGCCCTCTATGGATTATATTATGGTGATAGATGTTGGTGAGCCTCTTACCTATGATGAAGCCATGCACAAAGGTGATGGTCACTCTTAGGAGAGAGCCATGCAGTTGGAAAAAAAATCACATGTGAGATTTGGTTACTTTGCCTAGTGGCAAGCGTGCTTTGCCATACAAGAGGATGTATAAGTTGAAAAGTACCCCTGGACACCCCAAGCAAGGATATAAGGTCAGATTGGTTGCTAAGGGCTTCAAGCAAGAACATGGTGTAGACTCTGATGGTCTCATCTCTTGTTGTGAAGATGACTATCCTACGCTTGGTGCTTTGGTTGCTTAGCTTGACTTAAATCTTTATTAGATGGATGTAATACAACTTTTCTTTATGGGAACTTGCATGATGAGATTTACATGGAGCAGTCTAAGGGCTTTGCGGAACATGGCAAGGAACACCTAGTGTGTAGATTGAGAAAGAGCCTTTATGGCCTTAAGCAAGTACCTAGGGAATGGTACCACAAGTTTGATGCTTTATACATTCATAGGGATATTCCCATAGTGATATGGATTCGTTTTTATACATGAAGAAGGCTCATGATGGTAGCCTTATGATTTTGATCATCTATGTGGATGATATGTTGATTGTTAGGAGCATTTATGATGAGTTAGATGTCTTGAAAGGTCAGCTCAAGAAGAGCTTTGAGATGGACATGGGATAAGCCTCAGATATTCAAGGGATGCGCATTATGCATGATTGCTCGAAGGGGCTCCTCTACTTGTCACAGAAGGAGTGCATCTAGAAGGTCCTTGAGCAATTGCATATATAGGATGTTAAGCTTATTGGTTGTCTATTACCTTCTCGTGTGAAGGTTAGTCAAGTCGATTGTTCATAGTATAATGAGCAGAAGGCCAAGATAGCCAAGATCCCTTATTCATTCGTAGTGGGCAGTTTGGTGTGTACCATGATAGCCAATTGTCTAGACATAGCATTTGCAGTGGGAGTTATGGCATGTTATATGGCTACACCTGACTGACTGCATTGGGATGCTATCAAAGGTATCACAAGGTACCTGAAGAACACAATGACTTTGTGCATCCATTATGGTGGTTAGGATACATAAGTCATGGGATACACTAACTCTGATTATACAAGACATATAGACAGTAAGAAGTCCATCTCTGGCTATGTCTTCACCTTTGTTGAAGGTGAGTTTCTTAGATGTACAAGGTGCAAAAATGCACTACCCTATCTACTACAAAGATAGAGCATGTTGCAGCCCATAGATGCTTGCAAGGAGACTCTATGGTTAGGCTCTCTAGTGTCAGACCTTAGCATTATTGATGATGTGGTCCCTACACTACATTCGAATTCTATGAGTGTTATTCAATTGGCCAAGAATACAATCTTCCATACGAAGCCCAAGCACATTGACTGCATTACCACTTTATACGAGAGGTCATTGAGGACAAGTCCCCTGAGCTTGCCAAGACCTCAACTGATCAAAATCCTATAGATTTGCTAATTAAAAGCCTCCTAGTGGAGCGTTTTGCCTTCCTTAAGAAGTTGATGGGAGATGGATGAGATGACATCTTTTCTCATCCTATTGTAATTATGTATATTTGTACTTTGTCACTTTTTTATTGTTCTCTCCTCACTAGGTGCACATTCACCTTTAAGTAGGAGGTTGTTCCTTAAGAAGTAAATGGGAGTTGGATGAGATGACGTCTTTTCTCGTCCTATTGTACTTATGTATATTTGTACTTTGTCACTTTTTTATTGTTCTCTCTTCACTAGGTGTACATTCACCTTTAAGTAGGAGGTTGTTGGGGGTAAAGGCACATGTGCCTAGTCACTCATGTATTAGTTACACTAACGATACTCGCATTCTCTTCACTGTCACTTTATTCTTTATTCTTTCAATGACATTTGAATAAAGGGAAAGTTGTCACACGTTGTGACTATTGGAGTTTCCATATCCTCTCTCTCTCTCTCTCTCTCTCTCTCTCTCTCTCTCTCTCTCTCTCTCTCTCTCTCTCTCTGTGCTCTTGTTCATTCCATCATAGCTCTTGCTTCTGCTCCGTGCTTCCCCTTCAGGGCTCACCTCCCTTCAAATAAAACCACAAAATCAAAAACTTACATATATTTAAAAAAAAAAGAGATGTTATGGGTACAACCATTATTGGTTTACAAAAAATAAACCTCGTGAAGGTACAAGTAGTAGCATGTACAACCAAATGGAAGACTCAAACACTCAATTTAAAAAAATCATATTAAAATCATGTTGATAAATAAATTCTTTAATAGGGGATAAAAACACACCATAAAATTATATTGATCCCTACAAAACATTGTAGTACACAATATTTATAGTTGAATGTGATTCAACACTCTTTTGGGATTGCAAAACTTTGATTGAATCAGGAAACTTCACTTGTGAGAAGGCAACATATAATTGCCAATGGGAGAAGACTAGGATTCTCACATACAGACCCATATAATTCCAAATTTGTCTTGGGGATTTATTGATAGTCATTGAAAATGCTAACCAAATGGGAAGTTGTCTCCTTCTCGTCAAGAATGGAATACCTATTAACAAGGGAATAAATGTGATCATGGGTATAAATTTTGTATCACCAATATTTGTTAATGTAATGATTTCAGATTCAAACACTTTTCTTTTTAAGTACCACAATGGGGAGGGAAACCACAACCAAAATCAATGGAGTTAAGATACTTGGTTGAGTAAAGGAAAAATTTAGCATCACTCCAAGCTATGGAATCAACACTATAGTACATGTAAGAATTGCCAAGCATTGCACACAAGGCGGCAAAATTCAAGGCATCAACATCTTTGTTTCATGAAGCTAAAATAGCTCGACCACCACTGAAGAAAGATGCAAACTTTTGCACACAAAATATTAATATAGACATGTGAAATCATATCACCCATGATAGCATCATGTAAGACCATGTGTGATGGAATGGCAATATGGTTACTGCTATGCAAACAATTCTCACCATTCCTAAGAGAAAGAAGCTAGTCAATGAAGCTTTGATTCCCAATATTGTCACCCTCCATTGCCACCCATATATTCTAAGACAACTTTAAAATTTGCATATGGTTTCAAATAGGAGAATGGCAAAGAGTTGCATTCACAGTCTCCTCATGACCACCCTTGGAAATAACATGTAAAATCTCATAAAAATCCCAACCAAAAGAAATTGCATTTCCTCCAAATGCCAAGTTACATTTCATGTCATCTTTGAAGGTCATGTCGAATATTAAAACAAAAGCACACTGAAAAAAAAAACATAAACCTAATGAAATGAAACCCCCCCTTATTTTCACCTTTTTTAAAAGACACACATACATACACAAAGAAACATAATCACGCTTTATTCATGAAAAAGAATATATTAAAAAACCCAATAACCTATTAAACAATTACAAAAGTACAATTATGTCCCCATCCCCTCTCTCTCTCTATATATACATACATACATACATACATACATACATACATACATACATACATACATACATACATACATACATACATACATACATACATACATACATACATACATACATATATATATATATATATATATATATATATATATATATATATATATATATATATAGATAATATACATTAAACTTGAAATCGCACGACAGCTTCACTTCCCTATCGCACACTATGTAATGCTATCACAAAAATGTCACATGATTCACTATCACATGCTAATGCTATCACATGGCAGGTTCACTTCCATACCACACAGTAACATTGCTACCCTTGAGCGCAAAAAACATCACATACTTTACTCTCCTCTACTCACAACCCCTCTATCTCTCACCCGTTTAATACCTCCCCCCTCTGTATCCACATTCACTCACTCAATCACTCTCTCCCTCCCTCTCTTGCCCTCACACACACACACACACACATGTATAAAAGGCCAGATATGCATTTGCATCCAGGAGTACATAGACTCATATATACATGCAATGACCATGCACCAAACTTGTAAACTTGTATCCATACTTGCTCTGCACAACAATTAGAAGTAGCTCTAGATGATCCTTGGATGCTACAATGAGAAATAACATTGTTACGGTGAGTCGAACCACAAATGAAAGATACATGAACCACACCACAAAGTTTAAGTGTATCCAAGCATTACATATAAACTCTCAGTATTAATAACCCACACAGGTGAAGCAAAGCCCAAAACCAAAGTTTGTTCTAGAGACTGCGCCAATAACCTTGCACCACAAATTCAAGTATCAATAAACCACAAAGTGTCACTCCTTGATTGTGCCTATGCATCTACATCCAATTGTTACAGAATTTTTGAAACTTTCCATGGGTCGTAACCAAAACAAAGCTTTATTTTCTTTGAGAAATCACTGGGAAATTTTCCATTCTCCAATATAGCATGGCTTGGCGAAGCAAGCCCCATTGCCACTCTTCATCTTGTTGATGGTACATGGGACATAATAGCCTTTGCTCTCTTTCTTGCACCTAAAATTTTAGAAGTCCACAATGTAAACGTAAGCACATCTAACAACCAACAAAGACTACTTAACATTAAAACAACAATACTTGGCCTAACATCCACAAACCACTCGGTAGGCATTGTCATAGCTTGATGGAGTGTCACAACACAATGAAGGTTTTTAGATTCATACATCGGCCACCCTCTTGGTATTCTATCAATGTGCGATCATCGAAACCTCTTATCGTGTTCAACTTCACCCATATGCACTTGAAAAAACTGAGCATATCCACAATGTCTTCCTCTCTTCCTTGGTCTACCCCTCTCCTTTATTTACAACCCCTCTCCCACACAATTTTTAATGTAGCATCACAAAACAATTAAGGTCCTTAAATTCATACACCGAATATTCCCTTGATATTATATCAATGCGAGATTGTCGAAACCTCTTTTTCTGCTTAGTTTCTCCCATATGCACTCAAAAATACTGAGTATACCCACAATGCACCACCTCAATAAAAACTGGAAGTAAATCTCTATATTGACATCATAATATAAATGCTCAATGACCCTTGCAAGCGTTCTCTTTATAATATCATGCATTGTCATTGTGTGTAAGATACACTATAGTTCCTTTTGATACTCAGAAGCTGGATAATAGCCCCAGCTTGGAGTAGGTGTGGGAGCTTTCACTCAACCGCCAAGACCCACGGACCACTTATTGTTTCAAGCGTTCTAAGCGAGCACGAATGGCTATCTCTCACCTAGTCGACGCGCCGTCGATCCTACAAGTGTAGTGAGCTTACCTTGATGCTTGATCGAGTACCCTTCTCTCTCTCGCCCTCTAGTAGCTCCACGATCCTAGATGCTAGCACTAGCACCCTCAAGCCTCCTCCATCTCCAAGCTCCATCCTCCATAGCCGCGCGCACAAGAAAAGAGAAGGGAAGAGAAGAGAAGAAGAGGAGAGGAGATGGTGAAGAGCTTCACCCTCTAGATCCCTCACCCTCACACACACTCACTCCCCCACACTCTCACACTCCCTCTCTCAAGAGCACACACAAGCAAGAAGGAGAGAAGAAGAGAAGAAGAGAAGAAGAAGAGGACTCCTTTTGCCACACACCCAAGAATGAGCTTCTCATTCATTTTTTCAACTTTATATACAAAACCCTAAATCCCTTCCGGGCGGTCATCCCCTTTTCCTCTTTTACATGGCCGACCGTAGCCTCTTTCCCATTTTCCACCATTCTAATTTACCCTATTCCCACTAATGCATATACTTTGCACAAGAGTGAGCCTGGCACTCTTTTACACAGATTTGGGGGCGCTCCCATATTTTAATGGTGCGCCTTTTCCCCTTTTATTGCCGTGGCCCCACACCAAAGCCTTTTGAGGGTCGTGTCCGAATATTTGAATTTTTCAGGGATTGGTTGCCAGTCAAGGCGCCTTTTTTGCTCTTTTTCCTTCTTCCCAGTTTCCGTTCCGCTGTGCTGTGGTAACATGGTCGGAAACACGGTAACATTACCCCCCTCCTAGCCAAGTGCCAGTTCCATGGCACTGCGGTGGGACAAGGGGCACGTTAGGTCGGCAGGACAGGTAGGTGGGTGGTTAGGATGACCTGGAGCGAGTTCGGCGTATGGTAAGCTCCATGGAGACACTCGGCATCCGTCACGTTGTTGTAGCCGGTCGTCTTGTGAGTCGGAGAAGCGCTTGAAGCAATGCAATGATGGTGTGGGGGAATTTATTTTGGTAAACACCCCTTAAACTCGGTTTGGCTTGATCCCTGTGGCTGTGATTGAAGATATGTGCCTTGGATCTGAAAGTCCTCGGGTCAATGGAATCAATAAGCTATCCGTGGATCTTGAGGGTTGGGCCTGGATCGTTGGACGATACATATCCAAGATCTATGCCAATGGCAGACTTTGAGCTGGTTCGATCATAGTGGTCATCAGCACCAGGCAGGTGGCTGGAGGCTGGAGCGCTTTGGGTCTTTGAGGGGTGCCAGGGTGACAGTCTTCCACGGGTAGCCAGCCTTTGAGAGTCGATAAAACCTGCAAAAGAGATTGTGCCCTCCCTAAGGGGTGTGCTGCTTGTCGTGTAGGGTGTTGTGCTCGTGGCAGTGAAACTGGGAGATGGGTCTAACCTTGGGCAAGCCCTTGGTAACGTCCCACACTTGAGGACCCAGCTTGTGCTTCGTTGGTGGTGCGGTGCGAGCCTTAGGGTGACAGGTCTGAAAGTCTTGCCCTTGATGTGCCCTAGGCGTGAAGTGGGGGAGGGGGCTAGGGAGATCCCTAGGTGCTTTTTTTTTTTTTTTTTTGCCCAAGCATCTTAGTCGGAATGAGGAGGGGAAGGTGGGCGGAGAGACTTGCTAAAAAATTGGCGACTCTGCATGTAATTCTTTAGATTCATGCGGACGTCTAGGGAGGTAGTGGAGAGAAAGGGGTGGTTGCATCTAGTAAAATGGCTGTCATTCATGTCCTCTAGGAGGGCTAGGCAAAAAGAAGGGAGGAGAGTAGCCCTCATCATGAGACGAGCCATGGCACAATTATCTATAGCATTAGGGTCGAAGAATAGGGGAGGTAGGCCACGCTCTTGTGGAGTCGAGTCCTGCTTAAGGAGTAGCCTAAGTAGCCTAAGGCAGTTACAGGTGGTTATGAAGGCGGGGTCAGGGCATGAGGAAAAATCCGCAAGGAAGCGTACCATGGATTCGTCTAGGCTTTCTGTGGTAAAAAGAAGGGCATTCTCGTAGGATGTTACAGTGGAGTTATAAATGACGGGGAAGTCATAGCGCCCGTGGAGATTGGCATCAAAATCGACGCCTACCCTTCGAGGGTACGCCATATAAGTAGGGTCGTTCCGCTCGAATGGCAGGGTATTACAAAAAGCCATTCAGGCGAGCACGCTTATGTCACATACTCGCCTCCTCCACAGGGGTTGGTCCCTATAGTTTTGTACAGTGTAGGGGATTTCAGCAACCTTATCGTGCCAGTAGTCGTTTGCTTCGGTGCCCCAAGAGGTTGGGGTCTTTTCCCGCTCTTCCAGCCATCTTTTCCCCAGCTGGCCACCGGCCGCGATCACCTCGTCCATCACTTTGAGGGGCAGGACCCTCCGTAGATTGTTGGGTAGGAGGAAATTGAAGGAAAATGGCTCCTTTGCTATTTCCTGCACCTCCCACACCACCAGTTCTGCATGGAATCTTGCCGGGAGATCATTTGGGCACGGGGGGAGAGGTGCGGACGGTAGCATGGTTGGTTTGGCTCTTAGCTTCTGTCTGGCCTTCTCTACCAGCTTTTTTCGCCTTTCCTTAGAGATGGCTTTCCTTTTAGCTGGGTCTGCTTGCGGTGGATCTTGGGCCCATGGTGAGGGGGGTTGTGAGACCACCTCTTCTTTGAAGTGATTCACATCGATTTCTGGCTCAGCTTCTTCCCCCTGCCGTTCTGCAAGTACTGATTCTTCCTGGAATCCAAGGGCATCTATTTCTTGGGAGGTGAGGTCGGCTCTCATTAGATATTTCCACTGTTCCTCCAGACTCAGCCTCACCTCCGCTGGTAGTGGTGACATTTGCAGTCGAGCGTGTAGAGCTCTTCTTGCCATGCGAAGCTTCCTCTGCACTGCTTCCAGCGATTCTCCTTGTGCTGTGTGGGTGGCGTCCAAGATGGTGTCGAGAAAGATCTTCTATTGAGCACTGAAGGCCACTTGGGCTGCCTCTTTTCGCCATGATTTTCTCTTTTTCTGTTAAGGCAAGGCGGCGCGCGAGTATCTTCATCTTCCTCTCGTTATGCACGGCCCACTCCTCCGCCCTCTTGTTCATCACTTCCAGGCCTTCCCCTTGTCTCAAGGTCAACATCATGATTTTCTGTCCATAATCCTCTAGTTCCCTGACCAGCCTCTCTTGTTCTTGTCGTTCATAGATCAGCTGATCTATTAGGCAATTGAGCTCCTCCTCCTGCTCCTCCATGCCTCGTTGCCGTTCTTCGTCTTTAGCATTCGGCTCTTCCCTGAGTGCATCCAGCTTAGCGGCTTTTGCAGCAAGCTCCTCGTATTGCCCTATGAGAAGCTTGTGCCCTCTTTGCATGTTCACCAACTCTTGCATCTCATTCTCAAGTAACTGCCTCCAATGTTCCTCTCTTTCATCCTTAGCCTTCAGTTCCTGTTTCAGCTCTGTAATTTCGCGCTGCTGCAAGGCCACCATTCTTGTCTTGTCCAATTGGAAGGCGGCCATGGTTTCCTTCTCGACTGCCAACTCCGCCACGGCCATTTTGCATTCCTCCTTCGCTCTCTCCAACTGGGAGAGCAGCTCAGCGACGTATTCGTCGTAATTAGCCGGTGGCATAATCGTTGCATGCATAGGTGAGGTGGAGGCTTCAACTTTTTGCTTTTTGGGTTCCTGCCTGGATTCTGCATCTGCGGCTAGCCTTTTCTGTCCTATGGCCGTAGTTTCCATGCTCCGCCCCTGGCCCATTTCTTTGTTGATAAAATATTGCATCCACGCCACGAAATTTGACACATCAGCGCTAGTGGGGATGCTGGGGGTGACGGTGGTGAGTTCCGTGGGAGGTACCAGGAGGGTAGGGATTGGATGAAGCAGGGCCTTGCCTTTGCCTTCGGAGACTGGGGGTGGCCCGAATTCTAGCACCTGTGTGCTGGATCCAGGCCCCTCCTCTTTGCATGGGCTTAGGTTCCTCAGTTCATCCGCCTGGAACTGTTGTTCGATGGACTGTTGTGTGGCCTCTGCCAGGTTCTCCTCCTCTCTCCTTTGCAGCTCCTCCTCTTCTTCCTCCGCTTTCCTCTTCCTTTCCTCCTGCCTTTTCTTTTGCTCTTCCTGCTTTCTTCCTTTTTGTTCCTTTTCCCTCCTTTTCTCTGTTTCCGCTTCTTGTTTGGATGCTTCCTTGGCTTTCTGCACTCCTCTCTTTTCCCTCTGCTCCTCCTACTTTTTCATCCTTTCTCTTTCTTTTGCTTCTTTCAGGGACTCCTTCCTTGCCTTTTCCAAGTCCTCCCTTTCTTTCTTTCTACCTTCATCACCCTTTTTCTTTCCTTGCGCTGCCTTTTTCCTCGTTGTCCTGATTGTCCTTTTACTAGTTGGTCCTCCCCTCTCTTCTTCTGTTTCTGTTCTGTCAGTGGACCTGTCTTTGTCCTGTCGAGGGGGTGACTTCTCCGGTGTTTCTCCTTCTCCCTCCTCCGGCTCTTGTACTGCCTTTACTGCCTCCTGAATTAATGCAGTTAAGACTCCTCCGTAGCCTATGAAAGAGGCCTTGGAGGAGGCTTTCTTTCTTTTCGTCACCTTAGAAGCTGGAGAATCTGCTCCCGTTGGTGTGCTTCCTAGGGCTAGTGCTTTGGCCGCTTGATCAATAGTCTTCCGCACATAGCCATTCCAATCCACCTCATCTAGAGTGTGGGCTGCTATATTCTCCAGCATGGGCACACTCATCCGATGCATTAAAGAGTTGTATCGTTGGCTGGAGAAGAGCACGTGCACCAACTTGGCCTGCAGCCTGGCATTAGTGTCGGGGATGTCTTGGATGCTTATGTCGTCGTTTGTAAGTACCTCTTCCTTCTTCATTTTTAGCAAGGCGTAAACACCCCTTTTTTGCCGCTTTTCTGTCCTAGGTGCTAATCCTAGAGCTTTTTCCACCAGGATTGGGTCCAATCGGACCAATACTTTCTTTGCGCCCTCTCCTCGGCCCATTGTTACAGTGCTTCTTGGTCTGAATTGTATGTCCTGAGGAATTCCACGCATTTGAAGTGATCAGGCTCCAGCGAGAATTTTTCAATATATTTTGTCAGGTTGCACTGTTCCACCACTCTTATGGCTGCCTTCTCCTTTGCCACCACGACTCCGATGTTGTGGATGGTTCGGAACTTCAGCTGGCCGAAGGCGCGGTTTTCCAATTGGATGCAATATAGCTCCCTTTCCTCGTCAGTGAATGGGAGTCGATGAGCGTGGTCTTGCTGCGACATTTTCTGCTCCTGCCACAATTCATAACTTCCGTTAGTGTTTTCCATATAGCACTTTATTATTTTTAAACTATTAACTGAATTTTTTAGAAGCCATTTTTCTCATGCTAATGCTTATGCTTGTCGCTACTTTTACTTTACCATACCCCCATTTTGTTCATTTCCTATCTAATTCCTTCCACTGTATTTCCCTCTTTTCTTTTCATCGGGTTTTTGTACGTACATACATAACATACATACATACCACCTTCTTCCGGCTGAGAGAAGAATCCTTCCTAGGATTTAAGGGGTGGCATTGGTGTGGTTGGGGTAGGAGGTTACGGGTGAAGGAGCCACGTGTAGAATCGTGGGTTGTATTCCAGTTGCGCATGGCAATCGAGAGCAGCTGGTTGGATAGAGACTTGGGAGATATAGGTCAAGACATCATGAAAGAGATCCCCAGTATTAAGGCGGCTAGCGACATGTAATTCCTCCTCGGTGAGGAGTTGGTCAATATAGGGGTGGGCGAGCACATGGTCATCCAAGTGCTGATTGCGGATGATGGCCAAAACCCTAAATGAGATGGGTGCCACATAAGTGGGGTCGTATTCAATGGTCTTTATTGGCCTGCGTTGTTTAGCATTGGTCATTATTCGGCAACCTTTTTTCTCCCATTGGATTCACAGAGCAAACCACTACTGTAAGAACGTGGAGGGCGAGCTTGCCCACTGCATGAGCTCGTACATTTCGTTTTCAGGAGTAGAGCGAGGAGGCTTTCGATATGAAGTGACTAGGCGTCTGAGCGCCGCTTGCTTCCTTGAGATTTCATCGTTTGCTATGAGTTCTGCAGCGATCTTGGGGAATTAGTAGTTATGAGTTTGTATTGCTCCCATGTGCAGGGTAATGCATGAACCTCCGAAGCAAGGGTTCTATCCAGGAGGCCGAGGTCTAGTCTCTCATAGCTTCTAGCGAATGTGATGAAAGTGTCGTCCAATATCCTGATGCAGGTTATTAAGTCATCCCCAGAGGTCGCGGCAAGGTCATTGTAAAATATTACACGGCGCAGCGAACAGAATCTGAGAAAGAGATAGAGAGTACACAACAGATAAGAGAAGAATCAGTAAAATTCTTTAACTCCAAACAACTGATACAAAGATGGCTCTGTCCACCCGTGCGCTTCCACTGAGTGAAGCTTAGATGGCGATCTAGACAGAAGATAGGTGAAGAGCTTAAGGCTAGCTGGAACAACAACTCTGACTGGGTGAAAGATGAGTGTCAGATGGCTGCGAAGGGGTTTAGCTTTTATAGCCCGCGAAGGTCGTTAGGTCGGCCTGCTGACCGACCTACCATATGAGCCTCCACTAGTCGGCCAGGGAATATTCCAGGGAATATTCCCTTTACCATCGGGCCGGGGGCGCTGCCCCCGGACCCCCGCCAGGGGGGCCGCTGGCCCCCCTGGGACCCCCCAGCCAGGGGCCGCTTCCGCGGCCCCCGGACCCCACAATAGGGGCCCCTTTTAACTCCCTTACCACGCAACTCAATGCAATGTGCCTCGAGTTGCTACCAGCTTAACCACTCCGTCTAACCCAAAGATTAGACCCACAACAGTCACCTTTTTGCCATCCGGTCACATAGACCTCATCTGATATACAAGTCAGGACTCAACCAATGTCCGGGCTCACATTTGGCTTCTCCTCATAATGGGGGCCTTACAACTTTGAGCACCATGGATCATTGGTAGCACCTAATGAGGGTGGGGCATTGATCATATCTAACACCCCCCCTCAATGTCCACCCATAGGTGAACTATCTCCTCGGCCCAATGCCGAGTCTCTGAAGATGAACTTGAAGCAGATCCTTCGTAAGTGCTTTGGTGAAGATATCTGCTCCATTCTCCTCTGTTGGACAGTAGACCAATTCCACTATCCCATCCTCCATCAAATCACGCACATAATGATACTGGATCTCTATATGTTTGGTGCGTGCATGAAACACTGGATTTTTGGCAATGGCGATGCAACTCTGATTGTCACATCTCAGCACAGTTGGTTCTTCATCCTGCACTCCCATATGCCATAGAATCCTTCTCAACCATACGGCCTCACATGCAGCAAAACAAGCTGCCTTGTACTCTGCTTCGGTAGAAGACAATGCCACTGTTGGTTGCTTCTTACTAATCCAAGAGAAAATTCCTGAACCCAAAGAGAAACAATAACCAGAAACTGACTTCCTGGAATCAATGTCTCCTGCCCAATCTGAGTCACAGTTCCCCACAAGAGAAGTTCCGAAACTGTATGTGATACCATAGTCAAGAGTTTTCTTCAAGTATCTGAGCACCCGCATCCCAGCCTTCCAATGACTCTCATGAGGTTTGTTTGAGAACCTGCTCAAAACACCAACAGCAAAACTGATATCTGGTCTGGTGTTACACAAGTAGATTAGACTGCCGACCAACCTCCTATACCTCCCAATGTCTGCTAGTGCTGATGTATCCTCAACGGATAACTTTACATTCACCTCCATAGGTGTAGCTATCTCCTTGCACTCGGTCATGCCAAATGCCTTCAAGATCTCCCATGCATACTTCTTCTGAGAGATGAAGATCTTTCCTGGCTCTTGCCAGACTTCAATCCCCAAACAATAGTGCAGCAAGCCCAAGTCTGTCATTTCAAACTCAAAACTCAAAGCCTTTCGAGTTTGGTTGATCATATCTTCATAGTCACCTGTAATAAGAAGGTCGTCCACATATAGGACAATCACTACAGACTTTTTACCATCCCTGTAAACATACAAGTTAGCATCTGAGGCACATCTTTTGAAGTTTAGGTTTAAAAAGAACCTATCTATCCGCTGGTACCATGCTCTGGGGGCTTGTTTCAGCCCATACAATGCCTTCTTCAGTTTACACACTTTGTTCTCAGAATGGGGGGCCTCAAACCCTGGTGGCTGAGCCACGTACACCTCCTCCTTGAGGTCACCATTTAAGAACGCTGACTTAACATCCATTTGGTACACTGGCCACTTCTTGTGGGCAGCCACTGCAAGTACCGTGCGAATAGTGGTCATTCTGGCAGTTGGGGCAAATGACTCTTGAAAATCAAACCCTTCAACTTGTGAAAATCCTTGGGCAACCAGTCTAGCTTTGTACTTTTCTAAGGTACCATCAGCCTTGTACTTTACCTTCCAGATCCACTTGGTGCCAATAATCTTCCGCTTTGCTGGCCGATCCACTAGCTCCCAAGTGTCATTCTTCATTATGCTGTCATACTCCGCCTGCATAGCAGCCTTCCATGATGGATCTGCAAGTGCTTCTTCTAAGTCAGTTGGCTCCTTTACTTCTCTCATAATCTCAACCATCAAAGCCATGTTGACTATGTGAGCAGAAGCCCTCCTTTGCTCCTCTATTCTCTGAGACCTCCTTGGTCCGTCTGCCTTCTCCTCAACAGATGCAGGCATAGGATTATTGTGGTCATAGAGCTGCTTCACCCAGCGCGGCAATGGCTTTTCCGGTGGGGTGATGTCAGGTTGGTGAACTTTTTCCTCATCATCTGAAGATGATGCTTCCTCCTCCTTAAGGATAGGGATAGCTCTCGGGACAGGTTCATAGTGGACTACTTCTTCGCTTGATGATAAAGTGGAAGACCTTGCCTTCTCCTCCTCCACTGTATGCGGCTCCTCCTTGAACACCACATCACGGCTCGCGATGATCTTCTTTGCCTCTTGGTCATATAACTTGTAAGCCTTCTGCTCATCACTATAACCCAAGAAGATACATTTTCTGCTTTTTGGTTGTAACTTGTTTCTCTTCTCATCTGGAACATGTGCATAACATTCACATCCAAAAATTCTGAAATGTGAAACAGATGGTTTCTTACCAGTGTAAGCCTCATGAGGTGTTTTTCCCTTGAGAGCCTTTGTGTAGCTCCGATTTAGAATGTAGACTGCAGTATTAACAGCTTCAGCCCAAAAATGGTTAGGCAATCCCTTGCCCTTTAGCATGCATCTTGCCATCTCCACAATGGTACGATTCCTGCGTTCCACAACACCATTCTGCTGAGGTGTGTGAGGCGTCGTCAATTGACGCTTGATCCCTTTGCTCTTGCAAAAGCCTTCAAACTCCTTTGAGTTGAACTCACCACCACCATCTGTTCTAAATTTCTTCACACTTTTCCCTGTTTCATTCTCAACAAGTATTAGCCATTCTTTAAACTTACCAAAAGCTTGAGCCTTATCACGAAGGAAGTACACCCACATCTTCCTACTGTAGTCGTCGACAATCAACATAAAATAAGAAGATCCCCCCAAGGCCTGTGTAGGCATCTTACCACACAAGTCAGCATGCACCAACTCTAGAGGAGCATGTGCTCTATTCTTGCTTTCTTGTGGAAATGCCTTTCTCTGTTGCTTGCCCATCATACAAGCTTCACATGGTTCCTTCAATTCAGTTATTGTAGGTAGGTGAGCAACCATACCTTGCTTTTGCATCTCCTTCAATACTGCAAATCCGATGTGTCCAAACCTTTCATGCCAAAGCTTACTTGTGCCCACTCCAGCGGTGGCTGTAAGAGCACTTAGCTCATACAGGTTGTTCCTTCTTTCTCCTTTGCCAACAATTGTGCCAGCACTATCAATAATTTCTGCACCTGTCTTCTTGAACCTCACTTCATGACCAAGATCAGTTATGGCAGCAACTGATAAGAGATTTCTCCTGATTTCGGGAACATACAACACATTTGAAAGCTTTTTGACTTCACCATTTGCAGCAACAAAAGAAATAGTACCTGTGCCCGCAGCAGGGCATTTAGCATCATTTCCAACCGTCACAGTGATGGATTCTTGTAGAGGCTGCATAGAACTGTATAGACCTTTCTTGTTGGTCATGTGACGGGAGGCCCCACTATCCAACACCCAAGAGTCAGTGGTAGATTCTTCTTGCGCCGAGGAGCACACTTCCTCAATGGTCGCCATGAATAATTCCAACTCTGCTTCAGCCGTATTGGCTGTCTCTTTCCCTTTAGTTTTAAGGGTACCATTCTTTTCATCTGCCTTCTTGACACGACAATCTGCAATTGCATGTCCTTTCTTCTTACAGTAGAAGCACTCTCCTTGAAACTTCTTCTTGCCGCCCTTTTTCTTTTTGTCACCATCATTTTTGGTGGAGGAAACACCTTTGCCTTTTGCATTGGCAGAGAATGCAGCATCTCCATTGTTGCTTCCTTCTCGGGCTTTCAGCCTTAACTCCTCCTCCATTAATAATGCACAAAACTCCTCAAAAGTCAAAGCTTGAGGTCTCACCTGAGTATTAAGGGCAGTTACTAGTCCATCAAACTTTTGTGGACAAATCCGAAGACACCTCCGAGCTAGCTCTTCGCTAGTCTTTTGTATCCCAGCGCCAGCCATCTGGTCGCGCAGATTCTTAATCCGAGTGATGAATGCTTCAACCGTCTCTCCTTCAGCAAACTTCTCCGCTGCTAGTTGATTCTCCAAGTTTTGAATCCTTGTTTGGTTTCGTGTTTCATACTGACTCCTTAGTACATTCCAAGCCTCTGACGCTTTGGTTGTATGCTGAATCAGAGTCAAAACACTGTCAGAACAGCTTGTAACTAAGGCACACAATGCATCTGCATTCCTTCGTTTCCAAGCTCGTAGAAGATCTGCATTCGGAGGAATCATCACACTAGGATTTGATGGGTCGGGGGTAGGCTGTGGTTCTGCGTCAGTCCCCAGCACAGTCTCCAGAAGCTCATAAGAATCAAGGATAGTTGTAATTTTGAACTTCCACAAGGTGTAGTTTGTACCATCTAACTTGCCTTCGCTGAAGGTTGGTGGACGAATCCTCAGTGTTTGAATAGCCGGTACAGCAGCACCACCTCCTGCACCGCTTCCTGATGCGCCAGAACTGCTTCCCGGAGTCGACATCGTTTCTCTTTGCTGTTGAAGCCTTTGCCTCTTGCACGCTCTCCGATCTCTAGAGCCCCCTGGGCTCTGATACCATGTAAAATATTACACGGCGCAGCGAACAGAATCTGAGAAAGAGATAGAGAGTACACAACAGATAAGAGAAGAATCAGTAAAATTCTTTAACTCCAAACAACTGATACAAAGATGGCTCTGTCCACCCGTGCGCTTCCACTGAGTGAAGCTTAGATGGCGATCTAGACAGAAGATAGGTGAAGAGCTTAAGGCTAGCTGGAACAACAACTCTGACTGGGTGAAAGATGAGTGTCAGATGGCTGCGAAGGGGTTTAGCTTTTATAGCCCGCGAAGGTCGTTAGGTCGGCCTGCTGACCGACCTACCATATGAGCCTCCACTAGTCGGCCAGGGAATATTCCAGGGAATATTCCCTTTACCATCGGGCCGGGGGCGCTGCCCCCGGACCCCCGCCAGGGGGGCCGCTGGCCCCCCTGGGACCCCCCAGCCAGGGGCCGCTTCCGCGGCCCCCGGACCCCACAATAGGGGCCCCTTTTAACTCCCTTACCACGCAACTCAATGCAATGTGCCTCGAGTTGCTACCAGCTTAACCACTCCGTCTAACCCAAAGATTAGACCCACAACAGTCACCTTTTTGCCATCCGGTCACATAGACCTCATCTGATATACAAGTCAGGACTCAACCAATGTCCGGGCTCACATTTGGCTTCTCCTCATAATGGGGGCCTTACAACTTTGAGCACCATGGATCATTGGTAGCACCTAATGAGGGTGGGGCATTGATCATATCTAACAGTCATTAGCCAGGGAAAGGAAAGGTCTTACCGCGTACGAGGGTCTAAGAGTTGCTGGTGGGATTGGTGCAACAGGACTGGAGAGTGGTGACTCCCTCATCGGTGTCATAGGTTGGGTTTTCTTCGGCAGAAGCACATTGAGGTGCTGCAGGGAGCTCTGGGGTCCGGGGGTTGGGCTGGGTTTCGAGTGAGCAGTCATAGGTTCTTTTAAGCCCTCTGGATTAAGCAGGTTTAAGGCTTGTGGCGGTTGCTTTGGTCGATAGATAAGTTGAGGCTTACTAGCCGTTGCTGGCAATGGTGTGCTGATCATATGCTGGTTACCCCATGTGCAAGCCTTCCTTTCTAGGGTGATATCACAAGTAGATGAGCTTTTTTGCTGGCCATTTTTAGGCACCCAAACCCAGGGGTTACCCTCGTAGTATCCTTGTGTCCGCAAGAGATCCTTACGAATCCATTGCAACACAGTTGTTTGGCTATGGCAATAGCATCTATACTGCCTTCTAGGCCGGGATGGCTGACATTTCTAGTAGTTAGGACCCTGTTTGGGTGGTGTACCCAAATGCGGTTCCTGTCGTTTTGGCACCCACATAAGTCTGGGTTGCTTGGCCTTGTTAACACTCTTGGTGGATTTGGGCCGTGGGTCGAGTGTGTGGCACGAAGCCACAGGTTTCGCCCTTTTAGATTGGGTCTGGGGCATGGTTTTAGGGGTTTCTACCGGTGGCGTCGTGATGGTGGAGAGATCATGACAACCCTTGCTGAAGGTCGTTACTATATGGGTGCTGCCAATGGCAAGATGAATGCGGTTTAGGTTGTAATCCACATTACAATGTGTTAGCTTTTTGAAGGTGCGACCCAATAGTGACACATTACCGGCTTCTTTAGTGTTAGGCAACACATGGAAGAAGGCTGGTAAACTTTCAGTCTCGATGGAAACAAGTGCCTTGTACTTCCCCAAGAGTGGATAGGTGGCACCCCCAAATGAGGTGAGGTTGGCATTAGTGGGCTGTAGCATCGGTTGACCAATGCATCTCCAATGGTCATGCGTCAAGATGTTGTAGTCGGCCCCTTCATCAATCAGGGCGTCAAAAGAATAAGCCGCGCCTACTGTGACTGTGATTCGTAGATACACCAGTGCTACGGCTTCCTCGTCTTGATCCGTAAGATCGGTTACAGTTGCCATTTGGACGTTCAACGGGGCTTCTAGCATGGGTGGCTCATGTGATGGATGGGAAGGAGGATAGTACTTCTTTACGCGGCTGCCGTTAAAAAAGCCTACTCCTTCGCCATCAAGTGTCTTCAACTCAACATTCCCGGTTCTACCAATCGTGCGTACTCTAAAAGGTCCTAGTCCTTAGAACTTCATCTTCTGTTTGTGTCCCTTCACTGAGTATAGCAGAACAAGATCTCCTTTTCCGAAGTCTCGCTACTTGACATGCTTGTCAAACCACGTCTTTCGTCGAGCCTTCTTGTAGATGAGTGCATGGGTGGCTAGAGGACGAGTCTCTGACAGGTGTTCTAGCTCGGTTAGGCATTGCGTCCATGCTTCCTGTCCTTCCCATCGTTCTTGGAGTGCTATTCTCAGGCTAGGAACAAAAAATTCTACCGGTAGAATTGCTTTAGTCCCATAGGTCAGCCTAAAGGGGGTTTGATCGATAGCTATTTTATAAGCTGTGCGGTAAGCCCACAAGGCTGCCATCAACTTGTTGTCCCAGTCGCTTCTCGAGGTGGAGACCACTTTAGTCAGGATGGTAATGAGAATCTTGTTAGTCGATTCTACCTGGCCATTAGCCTAAGGGTAGTATGGCAAGGACTTGTGATGGATGCTAAGAAAGGTGGATAGGAGATGTGCTATCACTTCATTGATGAAGTGTGTGCATTGGTCGCTGACGAGTTCGATGGGGCAACCGAAGCGCGAGATCACTTGTTCCCATAAGAACTTGGCAGTCGTTCTAGCGTCGTTTTTTCGTGTTGCTCTTGCCTCTGCCCATTTTGTGAGGTAATCCATGGCCACCACAATGTACTTGGCTTGCGAGTATTGCGCCGCGGGGCTTATTGGTCCTATGAAGTTAATTCCCCATTTTTCGAAGGATTGGCGAGCAATGATTGGGGTTAGCTCCATTTGATCCTTACGAATTGGAACTTTGGCCCGTTGGCACTCGTCACAATGCTTGACGAATCGCTTGGTGTCGCGGAAAAGTGTGGGCCACCATAGTTGGGACCGCAACACCTTTTGTGCCATCGTGTCTCCGCTAAAGTGTCCCCCTTCAATGCCGTTGTGCGCTTCTGAGAGCACATCGTGCATCTCATGTTCACACACACACCTTCGCAGCAATCCGTCTTGCCCCAACCTATAGAGTTGGCCTGCAACCAGTTGGTAGGGTTGGAGCTTCAATATCAAGTGCCTAAGTCGTGCCCTTTCTATGGGTTACTCAGGCGGTCCGTGCTCGAGCACTTGGACTATGTCATCTGCCCAGTATGGCATCAGATCAGCCTTGAATAGGTCTCTCTCCCTGGACAGGTGGAATAAGTGGGCGTCAGGTAACTCGTCCTTGATGCCTTGTCCAGCTGCCTCTCCTGTGGGTATATGGGACATGCGATCAGCCATGTAATGCTGTTTTCCCTTTCGTACCACCACGGAGAAATCGAACTCTAGGAGCAGGAGGAGCCATCGAGCTATGCATCTTGTAGCACAAGGTTTGTTTACCAAGTAGAGTAGGGCTTGATGGTCCACGAAGAAGGTGAAAGGTGTGGCCAGTAGATAGTGCCGGAATTTCTTCACGGCAAACACCATGGCTAGTCCCTCCCTTTTCGTTGTGGAATAATTCATCTCCGTCTCAGTGAGTTGCCTGCTAGTGAAGCTCACTGGGTAGTCCAAGTTATGCTCACCCGGTTGGCACAACACTGCTCCTACGGCATACTTAGAGGCGTCAATGTGGACGTGGAAGGTAGTGATCCAGTCCGGGGCTCGTAGAATCGGTGCCGTTGTTAGAGCCTATTTCAATTGTTCGTATGCCCATTGGCATGCTTCGGTCCACTCGAAGACGATCAGTAGCTTGTACAATGGCCTAGCGATCAGTGCGTAGTTTAGTACAAATCGCCGATAGTATCCTGTGTGACCTAAGAAGCATTGAACTCCCTTGTAATTACTTGGGGGTGGGAGGTCAACGATAACCCTGACCTTCGAGAAGTCTGTGGCAATGCCGTTCTTTGACACCACGTGTCCCAAGATTCATCCGTGCTTCACCCAAAACTGACATTTCAAGGGATTCAGGGAAAGGCGGTATAAGCGACACCGTTCAAAGACCGTGTGGAGTTTGTCTAGATGTTCAATCCAGGTCGAATGGACACACAGGTCATCCACAAAGACCTCCAACTCCTTGCGAAGCATGTCCATGAATATGGTGCACATAAAGCGTTGGAGGTCTTTGTGGGGGCATTGGTTAACCCAAAGGGCATGACTACTTACGCAAAGACGCCCCACTCAATGGCGAAGGCGGTCTTGTGCCTGTCTGCAAGATGCACTTGCACCTGATTGTACCCCGAGAAGCCATCCAAGAAACTATAGGCTTCCTAACCTGCCACTCTCTCAAGCATGTGCTTGGTGTACGGCAAGGGGTAGTTGTCTCTCTTTGTAGTAGCGTTTACCTTCTTGTAATTGACGCACACTCGAATCTTGCCATTTTTCTTCATCACAATGACTATGGGTGACACCCAGTCTGTGTGCTCAATTTCGTAAATGAATCCAGCTCTCATCAGCTTGTCGATTTCCTCCTTGACAGCATGAGCGTGCTTTGGATTCATGGGGTACGGTCGCTGCTTGACCAACGTTGCATCCGACGTCATGGGTATGTTGTGAGTCACAACACTCGGATCTACCCCTCGTAGCTCATCTAAGGACCAAGCAAATACGTCTATGTACTCCTGCAAAAGAGTGACAAGACTGGACTCTTCTTCAGTAGTCAAGTCCTTGGCAATGAACACTGGTCGGGGCACTTCCCCTTCCAGGTCTAGGTTTACCTCCTTAACCTTGGCTGGCCCTTCGATTGGTTCGCTAGTTTGCCCTTGGCGCTTGGCACTTAGCAGAACCACTACCCTGTCCCCTTTTTTGAATTTAGAGAAGCGTTTAGGGAGGTCTTGCGGCTTCATTTGTTCCTCTGATCGTGCATCCTTGGGACGCTTTGCCTCATCCTACCGCAACCGTCTACGCCTCAGGTGGACAGGTAAGTCCCCCTTGGTGCGTCTGGTCATAGGTGGCCTAGGGATTTCTGGGTCACTATCCGAAGTAACTTCCGATTCAGAGTTAAACCCCCCATTTTCACTAGAGGAGGTGGTCTCCCTTGGTGGCCGCAGTTCAGATGGCGATTCGGTTCTAAGTAGTGCTGCCGTTCCTGGTTGGGCTAGGCCAGCTTACTCAAGGTCTACTGCTCCTATCCATTCCAACCAAGCACGATCACATTTCGTACACATAACTCCTTGGTCCACTCTAAGGGCCTGTCTCTTCTGCGACTTAGCATTTGTCCGTATCTGCTCAATTTCTCGCCCTTCGGTGTCGTATTCTATGGTATCCACCTCACCCTCACTTTCATCACCGAAGGATTGGCAATCTTCGTATTCATCACATGAATCTTTATCGCTCGACTACTCATCGTCTCCCAAGGCTTGCTCTGCCTCGTCTTGTTGGTTAGGAACCAAAGCCCAGTTATACCTGAGGTTCAGTTTGTGTACCCTGGTCCACTTCCACTCGAACTCCTCCAAGAGGTCCTGGAGTGGCTTGAGGTTGGCAGCTACGTTGCCCGCCAGTTGGTCTGTTAAGTGCTCTAGTATTCCCTGGAATTCCCTCTTGTTGGAAGGCACTTGGAAGGTAACAGGCTCCGGCCCTCCATGGAGGCTTGCTGCCATCATGTAGAGTGGTGCAGGAAGTGTTTCGTTTGCCTTGTCGACTGCTTTGATGGCTTGCTCGTATGCCCCCTGGTCAGAGAACGACATGTCAATTGTAGCGAGGACGTGCATCCAATCCCGCTCATCCTCTGGGTGTGGGATATACTTGGTCAAGGACTCATAGGGCTTCCTGACCTGAGTGTTCCCTTTGAGCACAGCAGAGATGGCATCCAGGTCGACTGGTGAGGTCTTCCAAGTGTCCATTTCTATTCCTACGACGTTAGTTCTATTGCCAAGGAAGATCAAGCCATTACCCCAATCTTTGATGACTCTAGCATTGTGCATCCAGGGTCGGCCTAACAGGACATCGTAGTCCACTCCCTTCATGACTATAAAGTTAATGGAGAATTGGACTCCTGCGATCTTCACTGGCCAATTTTTCAGGACCCCGAATGGTTTCACTCTCATACCATTTGCTAGCATAACATTAAATCTAGCAGCTTCAATAGGAGGGTTTCCCCAGGTTTGCAGCACTGCGTGGCTAAGCACACTAACCCCAGCTCCCATGTCTATGATTCCCTTCCTTGTTGAGTCACCCAGGGCTAGGACCGGCAGGACTGCATGCATCTCAGAGCCTTCCCAAAAGGCGTTAACGTGCAAGGATTTAGGTACAGAGTGTAGCGTAAGGCTGGGAAATTGTGTTTCTGCATCCTGGTCTTGCGGGTCTACCGTGACCTGCTCTTGTGAGTCCTCAACCCACTGCTTAAGGTCTTGCCATAGGACAGGGTGCTGCTTAAGCAGATCTCCCAGGCCAAATGTTACAGGGGTGGTCACTAGTGTGGTCAGGAGATTGCTAAATACTCGTCCTTCCCTTATCCCAGACTGTCCGGGCCAACGGCCGCGGCTGATCTGCGGCTCTGTTGTGTCCAGGCTTGGTCTTAGTGGGACTACATGTAGCATAGAAGCCTCGGCCGACTTAGGTGGGGGCTGTGACCTTGGCATGCTTATGCTGGTGAGATCATCGATCTCGTCCTCTGTGATGGGTTCCGCATCTTTGAGGTGCTATTGAGCCTCCCTCACCCATTCCTTCACCTTTCTATGGCCTCCAATTGTCGCTTGGGGTGCGGGTATTCCCCTATCTTAGCGCTTCCCTTTTCGGTTTTCTTAGGGGCTGAAGTCTCTGCCTCTGCATCTGAGACTTTCTTTCCAGCGGTTAAAGTCGTAGCACCCTCGGTCTTCAATGCAACCTTAGCGTCCGACCTCTTCTTCTTCCGCCTGTGGCTTTTCTTCCCTACTGAGGCCGCGTCCAAGTTGCTAGGTCCTGGCAGAGAGATGCTCACCTGCTTGGTTTGGGCTCGGGTTATAACTCGTAAGGGAATAGGTGTGGCCTCCCCATCGGGGTTTTCGACACCAAACATCCCTAATGGGATGGATGGCAAATTAACTGCGCTAGAGGACGGCTTCCGCTTTGGGCAATAAATGAAAAGATGGGTGATTCCACACTCTGCGCACCTTTGATCAGCCTTGTCCCTGTTTTGCTGCTCTCTTTCAGGGCATCGTGATGATACATGTCCGGGTTGTCTGCAAGTCCAACAAGTGATCGGATCCTGTGGATACCCTCCTAGGCCTCTACCTCGTCCTCTTCCCAATGCCATCACCAGCACGGGTCGATAATCCATGAGGACCGCATTATCCTCGTCATCATGTGAGACGTAAGGGTAGATGTAGGTCTCTTCATCGTTTGGCTCCTCCACATAATGAACTGGAGCGTCGCTTGGTGGGTGGGTCACATAGGGAGCAGGTGGTCTAGGAATGCCGATGGGATTTATGTCCATTCTAGGGGCGGCGGGTCTCACATCGTTAGGCGCGGGTAGAGCCAATGGAGCTCCCCTTCCGAAGAATGGTTGCAGCCTGTTAGCTAGATAAGGTTGGCCGTAGGGTTGCGAGTATGGAAACCTTCTTGGGAGTCTATATTGTGCGGTATCGTGGCCGAACCTCCCGCAGTTGGCACAAGGTCTTGACCTAGGGTCTTGACACTCGGCCAGCAAGTGGTTTCCCCCACAGTACACGCATTGGATGTGCGGGCGCATTGGTCGTCTCAGCAGGTCCCGTATCTTGGTTAACTCCATCCTGACCTCTGCCAGGCCTTGGTTTGCCTCGGTGGCTTTCCCCTTGTCTTGGGGTGATGGGATCGACCGCTCACTAGAGGCTGGCGTTCTCTCTAAACTCCGTGGGTTGGTTTCCTCTAGGTTTGAGCTCCTAGAGCTCCGCTCTTTCAGCTAGTCATCGACTCTGATGGCTTCCTCAAAAACCCTAGCCACCACGTCTCGCTGCAAGCTTGAGTTGCCTGCCAGTGCCTTGTACAATTCCTCATCTTGAATTCCGCTGATAAATACAGTCGATACTGCCCTGTCAGTCGGTCTCTCGCCTAAGGGGATTCTTTTAAGGAGGCTTCTCACATGGGTCACATAGTCGCAGATGCCCTCCTTCTCCTTCTGCTTGACGTTCATCAAGCGTACTAGCAGGTTGTCAGAGTATCCGAGTTCGGCAAACCTCTTGACAAAAAGGTCCTTGAGGTTATTGAAGTTGGATCGTTCTATGGCGTCCAGGCTTGTATACCACGTCCTACTCTTATCGCTTAAGCAAAGTCCGAATGCTTGCGAATGTTGAGCCTGGTCGTTGAGGCCATTGGCTTCGCAGACTTGCTCAAACTGCTCGACGAAGCTATACGGGTCATCAGGTGGCTGGTACTTGGCGAGTTGCTTGGCGATAATAGGTATTTTGGCTTGGCTCTTTGAGCCCTGGTTTGCCCCCAACCCTGCAAGCAGCGACATTGCTAGCGCAGTGGCACTTTGCTCTACCACGGTGTTATCGAGCAGCCGTTTCATGAGGAGCTTGCTCAGCGTCAGGTCTCCCTCTAGTGCTTTCTCCTGGTTCGTACGGTTCCAGCCAGCCAAGTTTAGCACTTGCTGCACCTCATGTAGCTCCATGCTTTCCCTCAGGCTCCTGGCTTGTTGATCCCTATTATACTCGGGTATGCCCTGCAATGCCTGCGGGCTAGCCTTCTCTCCTCCTCCAGGTCTGCAATGATTGCATCTGCTGTTTTGCCATGGTGCTCGTACTGGGCATGCGCATCGTAACTGCTCACCATCTGGCTGTATAGCATCTGGGTATGCGCTCACGTCGAGCTCCTTGGTAAACCGATGGTCTGAGCCTTCCTTCGTCATGGTCGAAGCCTTGCGCCCCGCTGCACTGTCAACCAGGTCACTAGTCGTAATAGGCCCGTGTTGTTGGCGCTCCTCACTTGGTTCTTCTTCTACGTTCTGCGTGTTCATCTACATCCTGGGTCTTCTCCTATAGGCGGGTTCCTTGAGCAATTTATCTAAATGAGTTCCCTTGACCACTGAATACAATTCTTATTTTACCACTGCTCGATGAGTGTGTTGTTCCTTGTGCACTTGTGCCCAATCAGACTTTCAGTTTCCTTAAGTGTACTTCAAGTGCAGAATTCAAGGTGAGTGCAGCAGGCAATTCCTCAGCGCCCCACTCACTCTCGCTTGCTTCTGGCCTGATAGGCTCGTGGATCCATTTTCCGGCCGTTTAGTCTGGGTTTAGGGTTCCTTGGTTGTTTCCTTGTTCACTTCTGATCGATTGGGTCTTTGTGGTTCAACGGCTTGCGTTCTAGTCCGTCGACCCCTCAAGTGTCTACTGCCCACCGCTAATAAGCGGCTGCGTACTACGATTTCTCTTATCCTGGGTGCTAGAATCAAGTTCTGAACGCCCGAAGGGTTTTGACAAGTTGTGCTAATGTGCGTTTGTCGGTCGGGTCAAATTTCTGACAACTTTGGCAAAAGGCTGCATTCGGACCAAGTGGTCCGAATTGCAGGGTCCAAGTGGATCACTCGGATGGGCCGAATGGCATGGGGTCAAGGGTCGAATCTCCAAATCTGGCTCGGACGAGTTTTACTCGGATGGACCGAATGGCGGGGTTGGCAGATTCAGATGAGCTAATTCGAACGGGTCGCTCGGATGGGCCGAATGGCACCAGGCCGAATGTGCCATGTCGTCAAAAGGTTATGGCTCGGACGGTCCGAGGAGAGTCTCTCGGACGGGTTGACTCGGACGGGCCGAATGCCGACTAGGGTTTTGGCCGAGCGGCCGAATGGCAAGGGGCCGAAGGCCGATTCTGGGCCTCGGCCCAGAAGCAGTAGCTCAGACGGGCCGAATACGGCGCGACGGAAACCGCGCGATGCCGATCTTGCCCGATTCTTGCGATTTACTCAACTATTACAAGCACAAACCTCCACATGCCATCTAGGGGGTTTGAGGGATGGATTGATATACCTGAACGGGTCGGTGAGTGCGTCGGTGCTGCGATCGAATCACACGGCCTGGGGGCTTCCTAGCTCTCTCTCACTCTTTCTCTCACACTGAAATGGCACAAATGAGTTCTCTTTTGGCCTCCCGGTTCTTATATGCCCTCCCAGCTATGGCGTTGACACCCCCGATCCCTCTCTTGTCGATCTTAGTCCTCACTAGCGAGCATTTTGCGCATTTGCATGACTTCTTTCCTGTTTTTACCCTGTTTTGAAACAGTGAACCCTACCCCTTTTCTTTCGATCTCCTAGCTCTAACCTACGCTAAATGCAATAAAATTCGAAGACAAAAAACTGGAATAGATTCTCCATGCTTTCCAATCATGAACAACCAAAATATCCAAAATACTTACTTGTTCCGAAGATTAAAAGCACCCACCTTCCTACCTATCTTAAGCTCCATTTCGGGGATGAATACCCTACTTCGATGCTCAATGTGAAGCGCGCAAGTGCTCAAGCTTGAATCCATGGTCCCGGCAACGGAACCAAAATGTGAGAGCTTTCACTCAACCACCAAGACCCACGGACCGCTTATTGTTTCAAGCGTTCCAAGCGAGCACGAATGGCTATCTCTCACCTAGCCGACGCGCTGTCAATCCTACAAGTGTAGTGAGCTTACCTTGATGCTTGATCGAGTATCCTTCTCTCTCTCACCCTCTGGTAGCTCCACGATCCTAGATGCTAGCACCAGCATCCTCAAGCCTCCTCCATCTCCAAGCTCCATCCTCCATAGCCGCGCACGCAAGAAAAGAGAAGGGAAGAGAAGAGAAGAAGAGGAGAGGAGATGGTGAAGAGCTTCACCCTCTAGATCCCTCACCCTCACACACACTCACTCCCCCACACTCTCACACTCCCTCTCTCAAGAGAACACATAAGCAAGAAGGAGAGAAGAAGAGAAGAAGAAGAGGACTCCTTTTGCCACACACCCAAGAATGAGCTTCTCATTCATTTTTTCAACTTTATATACAAAACCCTAAATCCCTTCCGGGCGGTCATCCCATTTTCCTCTTTTACATGGCCGGCTATAGCCTAGGCCCTCTTTCCCATTTTCCACCATTCTAATTTACCCTATCCCCACTAATGCATATACTTTGCACAGGAGCGAGCCTGGCACTCTTTTACATAGATTTAGGGGTGCTCCCATATTTTAATGGTGCGCCTTTTCCCCTTTTATTGCCGTGGCCCCACAGTGAAGCCTTTTGAGGGTCATGTCCGAATATTTGAATTTTTCAGGGATTGGTTGCCAGTCAAGGCACCTTTTTTGATCTTTTTCCTTCTTCCCAGTTTCCGTTCCTCTGTGCTGTGGTAACATGGTCGGAAACACGGTAACATTACGTGGTTGGAAACACGGTAACAGTAGGCATCCACAAAAGTCAAGCAAACACTTATATATAGTGTAGAAAATATATACTCAATTACCACCGAGTATATGCCAACCGAATATAGCACAAAGGCCATTTCACATATATGCCAAGCAGGGACTACAAAGCCATCAAAATTTAGTAGATACATCTCTGCAAAAATGCAAGCATATCATTCCACCCTCCAAAAAATATATATTTGTATGCATCTCTGCAAAAAAGCAATGCACATTATTGCATCTTTTGAAGTACATCCTTGTACACAATGTTCGTCTTCGTGACATTCACAATGCTTCCATTCTCATCCAGTAAGACCCTCACACCACATGAGGATTTCACCCTTGAAAATGCAACATATAACTGCCTATGTGTAAATACTAGTGTCTTTAAGTAAAGACCAACAACAGACAAAGTATAGCCTTGCGACTTATTGATCATCATAGCAAACACCAGTCGAACAGGAAATTGCCTCTGCCTCATAGTAAATAGAAATTGCAAGGTGCTAGGAATAAAAGTGATACTAGGAATGAAAACTCATTTCCCTACATTTGTCCCTATTATTATCTCAACATCTATAATCTTTTTATTGAATGTCTTACATATCAACCATGTACCATTACACAAACCTTTTGTTGGATTTAAGTTCCTAAGCAGAATAATAGGTGCATTCATCTTTAGCAGCAATAGATGGGGAGGAAATCCACGTCCAAGATCTAGTGCATTTAAATACTCTACAGAGTATAAAAATGAGCTATCATCTGTCTTTGCAATTGAATCCGCACTATAGTAATGTATAACTTCTCCTGGTAGCAATTGCAATGCATGATGATTCAAAGAAGCCACCTCTGTATTCTGTGCTGCAAGTATGGCACGCTCGCTGAAATATGCTCCAAAGTCTCTCATTGTGGACACTTCACTGTATACACTATTAACCAAGGTTTCAATAGAGTGTCCTTTCAATACTGTGCGAGATGGAATATGTAACTTATCACAATTCTTCGTAATACCCACTCCATCCCCTGTCCCTTGAATCCAACTAATAAATCCATTATCCATTATACCACCAACGGTTGACATCCTCATATTCCTAGACAACCTTAGCACCTTAACATACTGCCATAAATGAGAGTAACATAGTGCCGCATTAACAATATCTTCACGGGAGCCCTTCATCATGACAGGCAGGATGTGCCTAAAATCACCTCTAAGCAAAGTGACCTTTCCAGCAAATGGTTTATCACAACTCATAATATCTCTTAAAGTTTTGTTGCTCCAGTATGTCATATGGATATTCATCTTCTAAAAGAGGGTTAGCACAGAACTGAGTTTCTGTTCGATGAGGTTCTAGCAATCCATCCAAATCAGACAATCTTTGCCCATGTTGTCATAGAAGATCTTGAAGATGCAATAAAGCCCTTTTTGATGCCTCTTATTGTAGAACTGCAGAAGATATATGCATATGCTCTAGCTGTAACTTATACAAAATATCCTCTACCATTGGTGACATAAACCTATCCCAAAGCTAACTAGGCTACGCAGGCTCACAGAAGACCAAAATCGCAGCAAACAAAGCACACAACTGGGCACCAATTTGTACAGATGCAGCTTCTTCCAAGCACACAACACACTCATCATCACCCTCTAACACGCCCTTTACAATGCAGGCTTCCTTGAAAGTGTTGTACACCATGTTGCCAATAGTACACAAATCATCAAAAGATATACATCCTCAAGACATTGTCAAGAGCATTCGCAAGTAATAATCCTCACCAGATGTGGGTGGCACAAAGTATATTCGACCACACGTATTTCCACTCTTTCTCTTTGTCCATACCTTTCGTTGTGCATTCCACACCCAATACACCAAGAAGTCTTGATAGCAAATAGCTCCAGCCTCTAGATGAATACAATTGCATACAAATCATTCCGTAAGAGTAGTTTTCCTGATATCTTCATTCTGCATAACATCTGATATATTGTTTGTATATTGAAACACCACACAATTCTCATCACACAAGTGCATCTACAACCATTGTATATCAAGCTTCTCATTGTGCAATGCATAGTCATATATTCTCCAATAAACTTTTGAAGCAGGAGCATACAGTGCATCTAAATAACTCTCGATCTCATCCACTTCACGAAAGCTTGTACCATTTAACCCTGAGTTTCTATCAGAAAATTTAATGGTTGCATGATCATGTTCCTTGTATATATACTTATATAAATACTTAACATCTGCCACCATTGAGCATACCTTAACATTTATATGTGCATTGTATTTTTTACTCAAGTAAGGATTGTATGGAACAATCCATTGATTATCATCAGTATTGCCCTTTATTGTGACCGTCTTTCCATCATCTCATCTTCTATAAACAGGATAGCTAGAGCTATCAATAGTTGTTACATTCACAAACCTCCAAGGGAATTTTTTAGTACATTGATCGTTGCGCATGCAAGGGCTCTTGGGATTCATTGCACCGCAAGGACCATGGACATTGCATTTTGAGATAGTTTCAAACAAAGCTGAAAACCTTGCTTTATTAGAAAACTTAACGCAAACAGATCTATCATAATGGCATGCTTCAGAAGGTTTAAAAGGGTGCTCCAAAATTACCAAAGTATGAGAATGCAGTAGCCCCCGGTTTTGAAACTCAATCACACTAACATAGCCTACAACATTCTGAAATAGATTCCTTTTCAACAATGTATGCATCATATTAGCATGTTTTTTATGAAAGACTCAAGCAGTCAAATCAGGATGTTCATAAGCAGTCTGTCCAGGCAACAAAGAATTAGTTATCTCTAACCACTTTGGATTACATGTCATTGTTATAAAGAGATCAGGCTTTCTCTTACTCTGCACTATAGCCATGGCATCCTGATACAACTGATACATATGCCTTGGCCCACTAGTAAAAGAAGATGGCAAAACCACCCTTTTACCAATAGAGGCACCAATAATTCCCACTGGCCCATCATCCATCACTCCCATCATATCTGCTAAGCCCTTATAAACTTCCAAGCATAAAACTGATTGATTCTGACGACACCAAGCCAACCTACATTGCTCTGTACTATAGTAAGCATCAACAATAAATTGTTGCAACAATCGACCACCCCGCAACATGCACACCTCAGTGTCCTCATGCACTTGTAGTCGAAATGTATAAAATTGCATATGAGTAACACAATCCTTATTAGACAATCCATGTATATTAATTGGAACATTGACACCACTATAAGGTATCTTTACATGCTAACCATCATCACCCATAGGAAAAATAACAATGTATAGCGTTGGCATATATGCCCTATGCAAGTTTAAAATAGCAATACATCATCCATCTCGACTATAAACATGTATGTCTCAGCGATCAAGAGTATTCTCATCGCCTTGTCCTGGCATGATAGCCGCAACCTTAGTTGCCACTAGAGTTGAGTACTGTCTATTAGCCTATTGAACCCCAAAAATAGTCATTCTAAAATCATGCAAGGGATTGTTTTGTAATTGCATACCCACGGATCTAAAAGCTTGTGCATAGACATTGTATTGATGCATCATAGACTGAAGCTCCCCAAGCAAATTTGGCAACAAATTAGGCATAACATCCAACTGATTAGATAACTCATGATCAGTACATAAACATAAACTTGTGTGAATCTTGGCCTTTCCTGTCGTTGCACATTAGGAATCAAAGGGCCTTTATGATGATAAATGGAGCCATGCACTCTAAAGGTATAAGAATTTCCCACAACAGACAAAAATTTCATCAACATTGGCACTAAGTGATACAAATGCAAGAGCACTATTATATGCTCGTATATTATTTTTAAATACTCTACTTTGAGGATCATACCATGCAACAAATCATGCAATAGCTGTGGTGGATGTTGCAATGGTGGCAACATTACTTTTCCATTTTGACAACAATGTTTACCAAACAAAACTGACCTCTGCACTTGAGCCTCACATCTCCACAATTTAGCCGAACATCACTCACACATCTCAAAAAGACTCCCCATGGAATGCACATTTTGGTCTTGACATAGCAATATTGTAGTTGTAGGATGAATATCCACTAGAGACAAAGCATGTAAAATGGAGCAAAAACCTCCATTTCGAGGACTAAAGGTTGGAGCATTATTGACATGTGACTCATTTATCACAAGATTTCCTAGATTTTGGTGATTTTCAGTATCACAATTATAATCCATAGCAAATTGCTGCTCAATGAAATTGTGAACTCCCTGCATTTGAGCCTCACATCTCCACAATTTAGCCGAACATCACTCACACATCTTAGAAAGACTCCTCATGGAATGCACATTTTTGGTCTTGAAATAGCAATATTGTAGTTGCATGATGAATATCCACTACAGACAACATGTAAAATGGAGCAAAAACCTCCATTTCGAGGACTAAAGGTTGGAGAATTATTGACATGTGACTCGTTTATGATAGGATTTCTTAGATTTTGGTGATTTTCAGTATCACAATTATAATCCATAGCAAATTGCTGCTCAAATGAAATTGTGAACTCCCTCACGAATCAAGCTACCGCGATCTAGAGCCCCTCCTTGCAAAACATTCTGACACTCAACTATAGTAGAACACATCTCTTTGTGCCCCCTCTAGTCATGTTTTGCCATTTGAGCCCTAAGTCTAGCAACTTGTTGTTGTCAATGTCGCTTAGAGTTGAGTCTATGCCTATGAATACGTAATACATAATCCCTGCTAGTTGTTCGATGCGAAGATCCCATATTGATTGGATTCTCACAAAGCCTGCACATCAAGAGAGACTATGCATTCTTTCAAGGAGAGACTTGATTGGGATTAGTATTTTAAAAAATATTTAAAGTAGAATCAATCTGGAATCACATAATCCAAAACATTGCAGCAATTTAAATCAGCACAATGTGCCTACGCGTACGCGCAATGAATAATAGCAGCCAAAATCAGAATCATCTATTTTTATATATTCTATACAATTAGATATCTAATCCAAAGACAAACAAAAAAAAAACTATATCTAATCGGCAAGCGATCCTCCAAAGCTTGTAACTCAAGCCCAAACATCACTCTTCAACATGAATGCACAATATACCTAAAATATTACAATTCTTAAATCAATCAACTTTTCTCTGTAGATTGCAATACATAATAAGTCTTTCTATATATCAAACCTTAAGAAAGAGGAAATGGAATAGGACATTTAACTTACAAACACTCATGTCTATCCAAAAAATATATGCTTAAAAATAAAAATGTATTTAATATTTACAAACTCTTCAAAAGAGAAAGAATGCACATTATTCCAATCCATAGCAAGTTCCTAGACTTTGAAACTAATATGAGAGAGAGAGAGAGAGAGAGAGAGAGAGAGAGAGAGAGAGAGAGAGAGAGAGAGAGAGAGAGAGAGAGAGAGAGAGAGAGAGAGAGAGAGAGAGAGAGAGAGAGAGAGAGAGAGAGAGAGAGAGAGATGCCCATATCCAAGTATTTTACAGTGAATATTACTCTTTGATACATACTACATTGCAAAAATCAATGAAGTTTTCTCTCTAGACTGCAAGACATAATAAGTCTTTCTATAGATTAAATCTCAAGAAAGAGGCATCCAAATGTTAGAGAGAGAGAGAGAGAGAGAGAGAGAGAGAGAGAGAGAGAGAGAGAGAGAGAGAGAGAGAGAGAGAGAGAGAGAGAGAGAGAGAGAGAGAGAGAGAGAGAGAGAGAGAGAGAGAGAGAGAGAGAGAGATGTCCATATCCAAGTATTTTACAAAGAATATTACTCTCTGATATGTACTACATTGCAAAAATCAATGAAGTTTTCTCTCTAGATTGCTAGACATTATAAGTCTTTCTATAGATTAAATCTCAAAAAGAGGCATCCAAATGTTGTGGAGAGAGAGAGAGAGAGAGAGAGAGAGAGAGAGAGAGAGAGAGAGAGAGAGAGAGAGAGAGAGAGAGAGAGAGAGAGAGAGAGAGAGAGAGAGAGAGATAGAGAGAGAGAGAGGTGAATATTCAAACATTACAATTTAGACCATACAATTAGAGAATATTACTCTCACATGCATTACACTGCAAAAATCAATAAAGTTATATCCACATTGCAAGACATAATAATTCTTTATATAGATCAAACCTCAAGAAAGAGGCATCACATCACATTGTAGGTACCCAATACATTTTAGTCAGCTTAGCCTCGGTACATTAAAACCAATATAGACTTCACAAAATGGAAGCACTTGGAGGTGAAGCTCTCCACCTTCTCCTCTCTTCTTCTTTTCTTCTCTTCTCTTCTCTTGTCTCGTGTGTGGCTAAGGAGGATGGACCTTGGAGGAAGAGGCTTGAGGATGCTTGAGCTTGCATTGCGAATCATGGAGCTATCGGAGTGCTTGAGAGAGGAAGCAACTCAATCAAGCATCAAGGTAAGCTCACTACACTCGAGAGGGATAGCGCGTCGGCTATGTTAGAGGTAGCCATTAGCACTCGCTTAAAACGCTTGAACAATAAGCAGTCCATGGGTCTTGGTGGTTGCTGGGACCATGGATTCAAGCTTGAGTGCTTGTGTGCTTCAAATCGAGCATCAAAGTAAGGGTTCCATCCCCGAACCAAAGCTTGAGGTAGATAGGAGGTTTTGGGTCTTTAATCCATGCTACAAATAAGTATTTTTTATCTTTGATGGTTAGTTTAGTAGGAGAATTTAGCTCAATACCTTGCTTTCTATTCTTCTTGCATTTAGGGTAGGTTAAGGTTAGAAAATTGGTTGGAAAAGTGTAGGGTTTGTTGTTGTAAAACAAGGCATAGATTTGTGAAAAATGGTAGGAAAGAGAACTGAAGGGGATTGAGACTAACAAGCAAGGGGGCAAGAGTGGCAAGAACTTTGTGGAGGAGGGGTTTACCAGCCAGGAGACCAAGGGAAAGCTCATTTGAAATCCTGGTTGCCTAAGAGAGAGAGAGAGAGAGAGAGAGAGAGAGAGAGAGAGAGAGAGAGAGAGAGAGAGAGAGAGAGAGAGAGAGAGAGAGAGAGAGAGAGAGAGAGAGAGAGAGAGAGAGAGAGAGAGAGAGAGAGAGAGAGAGAGAGAGAGAGAGAGAGAGAGAGAGAGAGAGAGAGAGCTTCATTACGTGGACTTGCTTCAATCTCATCGCTGACGAGTTCATTGCCCACTACATGTATTCCCACACATTCCCCTACATGTGTAGTTAGGATCTGGAGGTGCTCGAGCAGTGCAAAGGCTTCGATCGCTCAGCATGGTGAATTTTGTGCAAGCTTGGTGAAAAACATGTCACGTTAGGTCCGCGTCGGAGTGACGGCGATTTTGGGCCGAGTCCCAGAATCCCACCTTGTATTCTGCCACTCGGCCAAACCCATTCAGACAAACCACTTAGCCCTCAGCCGTTCGACCATTTGGCCCACTTGACTTAGACACCCACCGCTTGGCCCATCCGAGTCAACCATTCAAACCAACTAGGCATTCGGCCCATCTTACTCGGGTACTTGAAAATTCGGCCCTCTGCCTTGCCGAATCAGCCCAATCCCACTTGGACAAAGCCCGCCCAAATTCACCGTGGCCCTTGGACAACCGCATTTGGACTGTTCAAATTCAACACTCGGACCAATTGCATTCGGCCCTTCGCCATTTAGACTGGCCAAATCAGACATTCGGAGTGCAATTCAGACTTGCTAGACCGAGTTTGAATTTTTAGAATCTTTTGAACATTAGACCAAACCACCTAGACATCGGCTATCCGAACATCTGAAGACCACATAGACACTAGAGAAGTCTTTCTAGTAGAAGGAACAAAGGGATCAACGAGAAGCAAGCACAGAGGCGATGCTAGTCAACCATCTAGCGATTCAACCCAACAGCAGCATTGAGAGGAGTCTTAGGGCACCATTGAATCTTTACAAGGTAGAGAGAGCGGTAGAGAATCCTATAAATCAGCAAGAATGGCCAAAAACTGGTAGCCAAAAACCGGGCATACAAGCCTATCAGGCTAAACCCACGACAAGAGTGATAGAGTTGTTTAGGCCCTTGTCTTCTCACTCACTTTGAATTCTAGCCCTTGAAGCATGATGGAGAAAAGCTAAAAGCCCGATTTCGCACAGTGCACAGAAAAGAGCACACACACATATACACGCACAGAGCAAGGGTAAGTTGAGGACTGGTTGTAACTAATAAGGAACTCACCCAGATGTAAGAACTTGAAGGAACCCACAAGTAGGAGAAAACCTAAAGACATAGGTGGGTGATTCAATCCCCGAAGGGAGGACCAAGCAAGGAATACAATTGAAAACCAGATGCGTACTATTGTGGAGGTGGATCTACATAGCCTTATCGACCTGATCAATGACTTGGTAGTATAGGAAGTCCTAGACATGGAATAGGGTAGCTCATGTCGTAGAAGTGATGAGGAGCTTAACCTAGAAGATTTTCTTGAGGTTGTCCAACAGTTATGTATAAATATGATGCTCAAACCCAGCTAGAACACCGCCACAGGCCAGTCGAGGACATCTTAGTAGACCTACAGGAGAAAAGAAAACTGGCTCGTAGAGCTTTGCAAGGCCTAGATGCGTATAACCAAGATCAGCAAACTAGGAACTTACACCAGAGTTTAGAAATGTGAGAGATCCAGAGGGTGCTAGCCCTAGTAGATAGGAATCGGTTAAAGAGTGAAAGAGTACTAGAAGGAGATCTCACACTGAGCGAGCTCCTGAAAAAGCGGTTGCTAGATAACACGATCACAGAACAAAGTGTTGCAGCATTGGCAACATCTCTAGTGACAAGATTAGGAGTCAACCAAGGCTCTAAGAGCCAATTGAAAATCCATGTGATAGCAAAACAACTGGACAAATACAAAGCTATCAACGACCCATATAGCTTTGTGGAGCAGTTTGAGCAGGTTTGCAAGGCCAATGGCCTCACTAATCTTACTCGAAGCTCCCAAACCTTCGAATTGTGCTTAGGTGACAAGGGTTGGAAGACCTGGTACACAAGTCTAGATGCTGCAGAGTGTGCCGATTTCAATGGCTTGAAAAATCTCTTTATTAAGAGATTTTTCGAACCTAGATACTCCGATAACCTGTTGGTGCGACTTATGAATGTCAAGTAGAAAGAGAGAGAGGATATTCGAGATTACATGACCCATGTGAGGAGCCTCTTCAAGAGAATCCCCATGGGTGAGAGACCAGCCGAAAGGGCAGTATCCACGGTATTCGTCAACGGAATACAAAGTGAAGAGCTCTACAAAGCCTTGGTCGGCAACTCAAGTTTGCAGCGAGACGCTTTGGCAAGGGTCTTTGAAGAAGCTATCGGAGTGGATAACTAGCTCAAGGAAAGAGGCTCCAAAGGCTCGAATCAAGAAGTGTCCAGTAGTGTCAGGAGCTCCGAGAGAGCCTCAACACCAAGTGAGAGGGTAGACTCAAGCACTTAGGATAAAGGGAAGGGCATCGAGTTTGGACAAGAGCTAGCTGAGATTAGAATGGACATAGCCAAACCATAGGAGATGATGAGATGACTAACACGCCCACATGTCCAATGTGTACATTGTGGTGGAAACCACTTGCTAATTGAGTGTTAGAACCCTAGGTCACAACGTTTTTGCTAATTGTGGTAGGTTCAGCCATGACACCATGCATTGTTGATTACCTCAGAGGCTCCCATACACATAGCCTTACTGTCAACCCCACCTTGCGAGCAGGCCACCGAACTTCTTTGGAAGGGGAGACCCATTGGCTCTTCTAACACCAAATGATGCTAAACCGACCATCCCTAGGATGGAAATAAATCCTATGGGCATCCCTAGACCACTTGGACCCTATGTGACCCATCCACCGAGCAACACCCCAGTCCACTATGTGGACAAGCCTAGCAACAATGAGCCTTATGTAAACCCGTACGTGTCATACGATGAGGAAGGCAACGCTATCCTCAAGGACTATTGACCAATACCGGTGATGGTGTTGGGAAGAGGGAGAGGTAGGGGCCTAGGGGGGCAAGCCCAAGAGCCAATCATGTGCTGGACTTGTGGTCACCTAGGACATATTTCTTCGCGTTGCTTCGAGAGGGGCAAGCAAACAAAGATAAGACTAACTTGAGATGCGCTGAGTGTGGAATCACTCATCTCTTTGATGACTCCCCTAGGTGGAGACCATCCTCTAGTTCAGCAAACGAGCCATCGGTTCCATTGGGGTTGTTTGGTGTCGAGACACTCGACGGGGAGGCCACACCTATCCCATTGCATGTCATGACCCGTGTGCAAATGAAGCAAGCTGGCTTATCATTGCCAAGGCCTAGCAACCTTGACACAACCTTAGTTGGAAAAATGATTCAGACAGGAAGGAAGAAGAGACTGGATGCCAAGGTCACCCTCAAAACCGAAAGTGCCATAACATTGCCGATTGAAAGGGAAGTCATTGATGTAGAGGAAGAAATGTCAACTCCATGGACAACTGAGAAGGAAAGTGCTAAGGTCGGGGAGTGCCCCAATCTCCGAAGTGCCAACTCGAAGCCATCAACAAGGTGAAGTAGTAGGTGAAGGAGGCCCAGGAACACCTAAAGGATGCCGAAGCTATACTAGAGGACGAGATCGATGATCTCTCAAGCATAAGCATGCCAATCTCTCCCCCATGACCAAGATCAAGGGAGACGATGGCACCACAAGTTGGGCCACCCAAACAAAGTCTAAATGCTTTGGGCCACCAAGCTAGTCAAGGCCATTGGCCAAGAACCGCGGAGTTAGAAGAGAAGCAGGCGGTTAGCAACCTCCTCAATACACTGGTTACCACCCCTGTAACTCTAAGCTTAGGCAACCTACTTAGGCAGCACCCAACACTATGGTTGGAGCTAAAGTAGTGGGTTGAAGAACCAAATGAGCTAGTTGCCACTGATTTGCTTGAGCATGATGCACAAACTCAAATACTGAGTCTGACATTGCACTCCATGCACAAATCCCTACACATCAACGCCTTTTGGGAAGGCACAAAAATGATGCGAGTTTTTCTTTGATTTTTCCTTTCTTTGGGTATGCATTCCTACCGGTCTTAGCACTAGGGGATGTCACCAGAAAGGGGATCTTGAACACAAGGGGAGGAGTGAGTGTGCTAAGCCATGCAGTACTCCAAACTTGGGGCAACCCACCGGTCGAGATTGCTAGATTTAACGTCACACTAGCAAATGGAATGAAGGTGAAGGCGTTCGAAGTGTTAAAAAATTGGCCAGTAAAGATCGCAAGGATCTAGTTCTCTATTGACTTCATAGTCATGAAGGGAGTGGACTGCGATATCCTGCTAGGCCGACCCTAGATGCACAATGCGAGAGTTGTAGAAGACTGGGGTAACGGTCTTATCTTCTTAGGCAATTGAACAGAAGCTGTGAGAGTGGAGATGGACACTTGGAAGACCACACCGATTGACCTAGATGCCATCTCCACCATGCTGAAGGGCGATGGACAGACTAGGAGATTTTATGGAGCTCTTACCAAGTATATCTCGTGTGCTAAGGACAAGCAAGATTGGATGCATGTTCTTGCCACCATATCGACCTATCGTTCTCAGATACTAAAGAGTATGAACAAACCGTCAAGGCAACTGGTAAGTTCAAGGACACACCTTCAATGCCATCTGCATGATGACCCAAACTTTATGTGGAAGACCCGCTCAGGTTGCATTCCGAGTCCCAAGAAATAGACGTGAGCTCCAAGAGATCCTAGGATCTTTGACCAATCAGTTGTTGGATGGTAATCTAGCGACGAACCTTAAGCCACTCCAGGATCTCTTAGATGAGCCTGAATTGTGATGGTCCAAGGTGCACGATTTGAACTTGAAGTACAATTGGGCCTTACTTCTTAACCAACAAGAGGGGAATAGTTAGAACCAGGAGAGTCATGAGCAACTGGACAAAGACAACTCTGATGACGAATATGAGGACTGTTGTTCCTTCAGTGATGAGAGAAAAAAGGAAGTCGATACCCTAGAGTACGACATTGGGGGGCATATGATCGAACAAATACAAGTAGACCCCAGATCACGCAAGCAAGGTGCACCTAGAGTAGAGAAAGGAGTCAAACACAAGGTTGTGATCGAACTTGGTTGGAGCACATGGGTGAAATTGACTACGAGTAGGCACGCCTAGCCCTGCCAAATGATGTACCAGTGCTGTGAATGAACTCACCTTCTGAGCGACGACCGCTAGGGGAGAGCCCCTTTTCTAGCAAAGACGGAGAGTTCGATTCCGAATTAGAAGTCAGCTCAGATAGTGATCGTGAAATACCTTGACCTTCCAAGACTAGATGCACCAAGGGGGACCTACCCATTCACTTAAGGCACCAACGGTTGAGGGAGGAATGACGGAAGCTATCTAAAGAGATGCAGATAGAAGAACAGTGAAAACCGCAAGACCTACCAAAATGATTCACAAAGTTCAAAAAGGGAGATAGGGTGATGATCTTGATGGGATCCAAATGACAAGGGCAAGCAAGCAAACCAATCAAGGGACCCACCAAGGTCAAGGAGGTCAATTTAGCTAAGGACGGGGAGATCCCACAACCTATCTTTATAGCGGATGACTTGGTTTAGCAAGATGAAGCAATTCTCATTGCTCTCCTACAAGAGTATATAGATGTCTTTGGTTGGTGCCTAGAAGAGCTCAAAGGAGTAGACCCGAGAGTGGTGACTCACAATATATCCATGACGCCTGACGCAACGCTTGCCAAGCAGTGACCGTATCCCATGTATCCAAAGCATGCTCACATTGTTAAGAAAAAAATTGACAAACTAATGAGAGCGAGATTCATCTACGAAATTGAACACACGGACTGGGTCTTGCCCATAGTCATCATACTAAAGAAGAATGGGAAGATAAAAGTGTTTGTCAATTACAAGAAGGTAAATGCAGCTACCAAGAGAGACAACTACCCACTGCCATACATCGAGCATATGCTCGAGAGAGTAGCTAGCAAGGAGGCCTACAATTTTCTGGAAGGTTTCTCTGGATACAATCAAGTGCAAGTGCATCCTAACGATAGGCACAAGACTGCATTCACAACTAAATGGGGAGTCTTTGCCTACATAGTCATGCCTTTTGGATTGACTAATGCACCAGCCACTTTTCAACAATTGATGTGTACAATATTCAAAGACATGCTGAGGAAGGAGTTAGAAGCCTTCATGGATGACTTGTGTGTTCACTCCACTTGATGAGAACACTTGGATAGTTTTTGAAAGGTATTGACTATATGTCTCTCATTGAACTCCTTGAAGTGCGAGTTTTGGGTGAAACATGGATGTATCCTAGGAAACATGGTGTCAAAGAATGGCATTGTCCTAAATTTTTCAAGGATCAAGATCATTGTCAATCTTCCACCGCTAGAGCTGATTACAAGGGTGTTCGATGCTTCTTAGGACATACCAGGTACTATCGACAGTTTGTGTTAAACTACGCATTGATTGCTAGGTCTCTATACAAGCTGTTAATTGTATTCGAATGGACTGCAGAATGCCAATGCGGGTATGAAGATCTAAAAAAGTCTCTAACTACCATTTCGATACTACGAGCCCCAGATTGGACACTCACATTCCATGTGCACATCGATGCTTCGAAATTCACTATAAGAGCTGTGTTATGCCAACCTAGTGAGCACAATCTCGATTATCTAGTGAACTTTGCTATAGCAGACAACTCACTGAGATTGAAATGAATTACTCGACAATGGAGAGAGAGGGCTTGGCCATGGTGTTTGTTGCAAAGAAATTTTGGCATTATCTTTTGGCCACGCCTTTTACTTTCTTTGTCGACCATCAAGCTTTGTTGTATCTGGTTAATAAACCATGCACTACAGGACGCATTGCTAGATAGTTTCTTTTGCTTTTGGAGTTTGATTTCTCCGTGATAGTGCATAAGGGGAAACAACATTACATGGCTGACCATCTATCTCGCATCCCCACGGGAGAATCGGCTGGACAGGGCATTGTGGACGAACTGCCAGACGTGCATCTATTCCACTTGTCCAGTGAAAAAGATTTGTTTAGAGCTGACATGACACCTTATTGAGCAAATAACATAGTTCAAGTGCTTGAACATGGACTACCAGAATGACCGATAAAAAAGGCCTGGCTTAGGCAACTTATCTTTCAAAATCCAACCCTATCAGTTGATAGTTGGCCAACTTTACATGTTGGAATAAGAGGGGTTACTACGCAAATGCGTGTGTGAGTATGAGATGCATGATGTACTGACAGAGGCACACGACGGAGTTGTAGAAGGACATTTCAACGGAGACATGGCAGCCGCAAAGTGTTGCAGTCCTAGGTATGGTGGCCTATCCTCTTCCAAGATGTGACGTGATTCGTGAAGCATTGTGATGAGTGCCAACAAACTAAAGTACATATCCATAAAGATCGCATGGAGCTAACCCCAACTATCGCATGACAACCTTTCGAGAAATGGGGGATTGACTTCATTGGTCCCATTAGTCCCGTGGCACAATATTCACATGCTAAATACATCATTGTGGCCACCAACTATCTAACTAAATGGGCAGGTGATCTCATGATTCGTCTAAGTTCCTATGGGAGCAGGTGATCTCATGATTCGGCTGCTCCATCGAACTAGTTAGTGACCAAGGCACCCACTTCATCAACAAAATGATAGCTCACCTCCTGTCCTCCTTCCTAATCATCCATTCAAAATCTTCGCCATATTACCCACAGGCAAACGGTCAAGCTGAATCAACAAATAAAATCCTAGTGAATGTCCTGACCAATGTCATCTCCGCTTCACGCAGTGATTGGGATAACAACTTGATGGTGGCCTTATGGGCGTACAGCATGGCTTACAAGACAACTATAGGATAGACCCCCTTTAGATTGACATATGGCACATAGGCAATTCTCCCCTTGGAATTCTTCGTACCTAGCCTTAGGACCACCCTTCAAGAAAGTTGGGATGGGAAGGGGGCATGGACATAATGCTTGATTGAACTCAAATACTTAATGGAAACCTGGCTTCTAGCCACCCATGCACTCATATGCAAGAAGACAAGACACAAAAGCTGGTTCAACAAGCATGTCAAGTAGTGCAACTTCGAATAGGGTGACTTAGTACTACTGTACTCAGTCAAATGACATAAGTAAAATTTGAAATTTCGGGAGCTAGGACCTTTCAAGGTTTGAACCATTAGCCGAACTGGCAATGTAGAACTTGAAACCCTAGAGGGCGAGGGCATAGGCTTCTTCAATGGCAGCCGCATAAAGAAGTACTTTCCCCCCACGCACCCATTGCATGAGCCCCCAATGCCAACGCCACCTGTCAACGTATGAGTAGTCATTATCATTGAGATGGACAATGAGGAAGAGGAAGCAGTACCACTAGCTTATCTATGCATGACAATCATCGTCAAACACACATGTACCATCAACGCATTGATTGATGAGGGAGTTGATTTTAATATCTTAACCCATGACCATTGGACCCAAATTGGCATACCGCCATTGCAACCTACTAATGCTAGTCTCACCCCTTATGGAGGCTGACCCTACAAACTTCTAGGAAAGTGCAAGGTTGTAGTTTCTATCAAGTCTAAGAGCATGCTGATAATTTTCTATGTGTTGCCCAACACTAAAGATGCAGGCACAGAATCTTTGTTAGGACGGACTTTCAAGAAGCAAGCTCATTGCAATGTCAACTATGAGTCACAATGCATCCACCTAGCCGTGGGTAACGTTCGCTTAGTTATAGCTTTTAGCAAGGGCAGTGTGACTCTTTCTAAGTCCACGAAGTCACCGATAGAGAAACCCACCACCAAGTCTCAAGAGCGAGGTCATGACTTGTGACAACCTATCCAGTCTTGCGGTCAGCAACCCACTAGAATTGCCACCAAAACCCATGAACCCTAGTTCCAATGGGTACCTAAACAGGGGGCACCACCTAGGAATAGAAACCCACGGCCTCGCAAGGCTAATAATCTACACCCAAAACCTAGGAGGCCAAGGCAGAACCATAGACATTGAGCCGTGATGGTCCCTAAGACCTTATTGCATGCGCAAGGTTACTATGAAAGTAACACGTGGATTTGGCTACCTAAAGCCAAAACAACCAAAGGTCCTACTCAAATGCCACCCTCAAACTTGACCACACGAAACATCATGCCAGAGACACTCACATCACAAGAGAATCAAACTGTTGAGTCTGTAGAACCTCCAAAGTCTAGCTCAGCAGGCCTAAACCAATCTATCGCCCAAAATCGCAGCCCCCTACTAGCAAAATGCCCAGCTCTAGCACTAATGATACCTCTCACATCTCAAATGCATCTAGTGGCACGACAAACACAACTCCCACTAAACCCATCGAATGTGAGACCAAACTCCAACCTAAAGAAGAACCCAAACTATGACTATTGACTATTGAACTCTCTAGTCCTGTTAAGCCTCAACCCCCCATTGGCCTTCAACCCTCTTATGAGCGACGATAAATCTTAACCTTGGCCATGGACTTAGCTGAAAATATGGGGGACAATGTGGTTGCTTGCCTTTAACACTTGGATGCTACTTTCATGACCTTGGCTAAAAGCTATGGATGACTAGACTTAGGCCTCTTGGACAAACCTATAGCAATGGAAGTACGAACACTCCCTTGCTCTTGGGAAGAGTCAAAATTTATATCCGTCAAGGCTTTTGAAGCAGCTCAAGAATTAATTACAATAGAGGTATCCCATGAACAAGATATTAAGCAACGTCTCATAACGTCATATAACAAGATTACAGCCCTGGCCATAAATCAAGATATCGTAGAGTTGGAACATCTTATCGACCATGACTCCTCCTTCTTACGGAAATGATACACTCTACAGTTGCAATGGGAGCAAGTGGGATACCAAATAATGACCAATGCTGAATAGTGACGTGCAATCAAGGCATTTGAATATGACCCAACCTATGTCGCTCCAAATTCCTATAGGGTGTTGACTTCTATTTGTAACCGACCCCTAGAAGAACACATTGGGGGACATCCATATTTAGATTGCATCATCACTAAGGAGGAGTTGCATGCTGCTAGTCGAATGGACTCCGGTGACTTCTTGCTTGACATTCTCACTTATTTTACGCACATAGGCATCTTCCCTTTTGACATGGATAGCTATGCTAACCTCGAGTATAATCCGAATTTCTATACCTAGCTCATGCAAAGGTAAAGTACTCACATTGTGTGTTGAACAATCCTCATCCTCTAACCCCTTAATCCTAGGAAGGATTCTTCTCAATTCCAAGAGGGGGGGCATGGTGAAACAAAGGCATGGTGAAAGAAACCAAAACACATAACAAGAACATGGTGAAACAAACCAAAACTCATAACAAGAACCATAAAGAAAAATAACACATGCGGAACATGAGGGACCTCAATGGTAGGACGAAGCAACTTGTGAGTGAGGAATTGACAATAAAACTTGAAAGCAATAGACTTAGACTGTTGAAGGAAAAAGTCTAATCATGTACTAAAAATAGGTTTATTTACCAAGCATGAAGTCTTTTCTTTCAGTAAAGCTAGGTGGAAAAGCACTAATGGCAAACCATGGCTCATGATTCTATAGCAGGCACGAGCTCGAAGCACAAGTGAGAAAACTTCAAGAGGGCATGGAAGAGCTCACTGCACGGGAAGTAGAGAGAGCACAAGAGCAGAAAGAATGGAAAAAAGAGAGAGAAGAAGTAGAACATGGAACGCAACGACAAAGGGAAGAACGAGCAACACTAGAGGAGAAGATTAGGCACCTAAGAAGAAAAAGAGGACCTTGTACAAAAATGGAAAAGGCAGGAGCCGGTGATAGTGATGCTATCACAAAGGCCATTAGGTCACCACGAAGAGGCTAGGGAAGTGGTGGCTAGATGAGAGGGTTAGAAATCCCATGATATGGAGAAAAGAGCCTACAAGGTATTGGGAGGATAAGGTCATGGAAGAACCAAGAAATGTAAAAGGCTATAAAGCCCAACCTAAATGATGCCAAAGATCTAGGACACCAATTTTGAGGATGGATGGCCCTTTGCAACATGCACCAAAGATCGGAGAAAGCATGGCAGGTACAACTTCCCTTTGATCTACAATTGTGAATGGCGCCACTCCTAAAGAATGCTTGACCTTTGGGGCACAAGACCTCTGACCCTCCATTACTCACTTTTTGGACAAGTTCATGGCATGTCCTGACCGTGCTTTTCTTATCACATGTAACTACCTCCACCTCTTGCGACTTCTGCTAAAACAAAAACCAATAGTCCAAGAAAAGCACATGCTGTCCCTCTATTTCGATATCAATGTAGAGATAGATAGTTGTGCAATGACTCATTGCTCTCTTGCTAGCTTTTTGCATGAGCCTTTTGGAAGATATGAGTGACAACATGTTCTCAAAATGTAATCATCCTTTCCACTCTGCTACCCCTCTCAATGTAAGAATTAACCAAAAGGGCTATATGCAAAGCCTTGCTGTCCATAGCAAATCTCTTAGGCCCCCTCAATATGTAAATATAGAAGAGTATTAAGATGAATTCCAATGTACTCCCTCCCAATGTATCATATATATATATATATATATATATATATAAAAGAGAAAATAAAGAAAAGAGAAAATAAAGAAAATACCCACGCAAAGCAAAAGGAAAGGAACAAGAGCTTCCTCATGTAACATCATATTGCCACAAACACCACACCTAGGGCTTCTCAAGTTAGATATGTCAGATGACCTCGGTCGGTCGGCTCCGTCCATCACCCCCTAGCTCTCCCTATCCCCCACTTCACACTTAGGGCACATGAACGAGAGGACACACCTAGGGAGTTTGTGCTCACCGAGATCTGTCTCCCTAAGTCACACCCACAACACCTCCCCTTGTATGCAAACTGGGTCCTCGAGTGCGGGACAACACCACAACATTCCCTAAGGTTCAACCCAACTCGCAATTTCACTAGCACAGACACCATGCACTGCACAAGTGAGGTAGACACACCCCTAGGTAGTGCATTTCCTCTTTCTTTTTAAGTATGTTTGACAATCCGCGACCAACCACCAACTTCCCTCCGTCACCCACTCAATCTACTCTCGGGCTCCACAATCCCACATCCATGTTATAATGCTTCTTCTCCATGTCCAACAGCCACGAAGCCCCATCATTGACACACATGGCAACCATTCCACCACCCAAGCCCTCATCAATAAGCGCTAGCAAGTGCTATGGGACTGGCACTCAATTAGGAGGGGGTAATGTTAACCTAGTGCAAAGAAAGTAAAAAGAAAATAAAAAAGATGCAAGAAGGCAAAGCAAAAAAAGGTGGCCTGCTGATTGAAGAAATAGGAGAAAAAAAAACCAAAAGCACAAGGGAAACCTTAAAAGTTCAAGGCAAGCACAAAAGAGGAAAGGCACATTTTAGATATAAAAGTACACTCTAAATCTTTATAAAAGAGCGCCAAGATTCCTCCTATGCAATTTGTAAATGTTGATGGGCATGGGTGAAGGAATAATATAAATAGAAATGGAATAGGGAAAGAGGATCTAGGCTAAAATAGTTGGTCATGTAAAAAAGGGATGGACACCCAATGGGAGTACGGTATGTATAAAAAGGCAAAAGCGAATGAAGAAGCTCATTCTTATGTGTGGCCAAAACTAGCTCTCCTTCTTCTTATTTTTTCTTGCTTGAGCTTGTGCTTGAGAGAGGGAGTGCGAGGGAGTGAGCGTGTGAGGGTGAGGGACAATGGTGAAGAAGCTCTCCATCTTCTCCTCTCTTCTATTCTCTTCTCTTCTCTTGCACGTGGCAATGCAGGATGGAGCTTGGAGCTTGAGGATCAAGCTTGCTTGATCTTGCACCTTGGATCATGGAGCTTCCAAAGTTTTTGAGGGAGGAAGTAACTTGATCTAGCATGGAGGTAAGCTCACTACACTCGTAGGTGTCGGAGGGCACACAGCTATGTAAGAGATAACCATTGCACTTGGTTACTCTCTCCATGGGTTTGAAATGAACTTAGATTCTTGGATTATCTTAGGTATTGAAAATTTTAGGATGAAGTTAGGAGACATTTTCATTTCTTAGTAGAAGTCTCTTAGGTCCATCCTTGAAAGATTTGGTATGGCTAGATCTAAAGCTATTTTTATGCCCATGGAATCAGCCCTCAAGCTAACTAAGGATAAAAATAATACTTCTTATGATGCTATAATGTATAGGTCTCTCATTGACTTTCTCATCTATTGATTATCTCAAGGCATAATATTTATTATGCAATCGATTCACTTGCTCAATTTAGATAGGGTCCATGAATGTCTCATTGTGAGTGGCAACCAAAAGGGTACTAAGGTACTTCAAAGATACTCAACATTGGGGTATCTTATATGCAGGTGATAAGTTCAATCTATGTATTAATTATGATTTGATTTGATAGAAAAATCATAAGTGGTAACATTTTATTCCTTGAAAGTGAAGCAATCTCTTGGTGCTCTAAAAAGTAAAACATAGTTGTGCTCTCTCATCTATAGAGGCTGAAAACAAAGGCCTAACTACAACAACTTGTGAATCTATATGGCTAAAGAGATACTTGCAAGACCTTGGATTCTGTCGATCATTTGATCCCACTACTATCTATTGTGACCATCTCAAACGAAATATCTAGCAAAGAATCCAATCATGTATCAAAGGACTGAGCATATTGAAGTTAGAGAGCACTTTATCTAGGAAAATATGCATAATGGGAATACAATGTTGCACCATTGAGATATAAGGAGAATGTTGCTCATATTTTTACTAAAGCTCTAGAGAAAGAATTATTCTTCAAACATAGAGTAGGAGTTGGCATGATGGAGCTTCCCTTAAGGGAAGGTGTTTGAGGGCAAGGAAAGCTCATCACGAAGTCTTCAAAATTTTTCAATCATTACTTAGCTATTTAGATTTATTTATTCATTTTAAATTTTTAAATTGTATTTAGAGATGCTACCAAATGTGAGGGAAGGTGTTGAAGTATGCAAGCTCACAACATCTCTTTGTTAAATTGTGAACAAAGCTTTTGGTTTAGCAAAAAGTCAAGGATAATGTTACAATGGTGACATGATGTAAAAATATATACATTTGACCTATGACTACACTTTTGATTGCACACAACACATTGGGTTAGATGGTGAAAAAGTCTCCTTCAATCAAGGAGTAAAAATCAATCATCACCTTTGTTATAAGCCATATTATAGAGCTAATATCTCTCAATCCAACTGTAAATTTTTGGAGTACTAAAAATATGAGATGTTTATATTTTTGTGTAGTACAACTTTATCATCGGGATCTTCCTAGTCTGATCCCTAGATCATTTTATACAACCCCAAAGTTGGCCAATTACCTATTAATAAGAATCTGGATTGTAGCTACCTACTACCTAGGGAGCTAAATGATTCAAGATACAACCATTATCTCATGATAGAGTGTGAAGAAGATTTGTTTCTCACATCATGGAATATTAAACTAAAAAAGGGCTCCTTGAGATTTACTCAACCACCTACAAATATATATTAGCTATTCTATTTAACCAACTGATAGTATTGGACTGTGGGTGTGATAGTAAACAACATTGCAGAGGTGTAGTATTGAGAGTATTATTAAGTGTGGCCCGCACTTAAAACATTTTATGTATTATTATATCAAATTTGATCAAGATCCTTATTGTTAGTTTTGGGTTTCTGGATTAGCCCACCACTTATACTTGGTAGCTGTGACTATGTTTCTTTATGGAATAAATAGTTTAATACTATTGTTTCCTCTACATTGTTATTAGTACTACTATACTTTGAAAAGAACTTATCAAAAGTACTATTAGAACTATTGTCATTGTACTAATAGTTACAATTATGACTCATTTTTCTCTTCCTCACCAAATCTTTTCAATTACCTTGCATGGGCTACATATGGCTATCATAGATTGTCTAGGAAATTCAAGTTGATTTTTGAAAATACAAAGAAGTTCGTATTTGTAGCAATAGTAATTGTAAGTTGCAAATTTTGAGAGAGATAAGATCTTATCTTAAGGAAAGTTTAAAATATTTATTGGCTACTATTTCTAGAATGATTTTTCCAATGAATGCTTTTATTGTGTTTGGTGCGGAAGTAAAGGTCTAAATTTATAAACTATTGGACAATTTGCTACTTTGAAACCTCGAACCACGAAAAAACTAAAAGCATTAATGGTTGAAAGCCTAAATAGAGGTTCATCTATAGAGCACATGATGCAAGAAGAATCTTGATATATTTGCTACAATGTTAGGCTGGGTCATTCATTATGCTAGGTAGTACGAAGATCCTCAATTTTTGTCCTATGTCATTAAGTTTATGGCTATTAGAGGCTAGTCATTGAATTCATCTTTGCAATTATTACAAAAGTTTCCAATAGTCACTTAATCACACTCCCAACAATGCCAAGGTCCTAGAGAATAAGTGGCTGGCAATACATTCACTGCCACTTTTAAGGACATGGCATTTTATTGATATTGAAAGACAAGTGGTAGGAGTTTTTGACACATGGGATGATCTCAAGTGGGCTTTCCTCACCCTGTTTAGATATAAAGGCTTTGAAGAGCAGGCGAGAGAAGAATTCATGAATTTATTAGCTAGAGAATGTTTCAACTCCTACAACTCTAGAATGGAGTGAGTACTGAAGAGGTACTGAAGAGATGGTCCAACAACAATCTAGATGATGAAATTCAAAAGGGAATGTTCCTTTGATGATTTCAATGAGAGGTTTTTTGAAAGCTCATGGAATTGAGAAGACCAAGCTATAATGGAAGGTACCAGATTGTACAATGAAGTAAAGGCAAGATTACCCATGAATCTAGAAAGATTCAAGATCTATCTCCAACTTGGTGGAGTTTGAAGTAGTTGTGATTATGTGTGCCAAGACAAAAGAATCAACAATTCCCAAAAGTGAATGTCCACCCAACAAAGACAATAAATTTCAACCTCCCACCAAAGCCACAAAATGGTGCATCATAGAGCAATACTACATAATAGAGTCATCCAATGCAATAGGAGACTCCAGAGACAGTCTAGGAGGTGGACTAAGAAGTCCAAGAGGTAGACAAAGTGGACATACCTTCAACCTTGGGAGAGGTAGAATTTGCACTCCATTCTTTATGAGAGAAGGAAAATGAAATTGGGTATCATCCCATTCCCAAGCTGTTTAGAAAAATAAGTGGTTGATGATGTCCCTTAATTATAAAAAAATATTCAAGAGTATTCTAACAAGAAGATGTGGATTGAGGATTGCCAATTTGGTGACTATAACTAAACCTAACAAAGCTCTAGAGCCTATGAAGTAGGTGGATGCGGCCAACTCCTTCTTATATCCTTACACTCTAGAGACTAGTGTATTCATAGATTGAAGGATGCTTTATTGCATATGCATTGATAGATGGCAGCTCTTCCATAGATATAATGATAGATGTAACAATGAAGGATTTGGGATAACAAGAAATGCAACCTACATAGTGGCTCATTTGATTGGTAGGTCAAAGTAGAACAAAGCCACTAGGTATCCTCCCCTATGTCACAACAGTTCTGGCAAGAAGAGGCTATTGACTAACTTATATGGTAGCGAAACTGAACTCACACGAAAGTGTTCAGCCATTGCTGGGAAGGCCATGGCTATTTGAAGCAAGGACAAGGACTGATTGGTTCAAAGGAACCCTAACCCTTGGTAGGAGAATAAATAAACTAGTCTTGAAGCTCTACACTCTCAAAAGGGAAACATATCCACTTCCCTAGAAGTCTCTTCATATTCTACCAAAGAAACAAAAGATGGAACCTCTACAAAAGAAGAGGCCATAAGGCAAATCCTTCCTAAGAAAATAGAGGCACAATCCCTAACAATGGGCACTATAAGCCAATTATTAAAAGAGTCCATTCCCTTATCAATGGATGAATACCTTCTACTCGATCTAGGAGTATTTTTTGAAGTTAGTTCTGACATGGAGGTTGAAGTGTGGATGTATTGTTCCCCTTGTTACATGGCTAGTTGGAGCTAGAGATAGAAGAAGACTTCAAAACAAAAAGCCTATTCTTCTCTTAAAAATCCTCTTTGAAGCAGAAATGGAGTTTAAAAAGGATGAGTGTGAAATTGATGAAGAGAAAACTATGCAATCAAAAGATGACATTGATGATGAAGTAGTCACAGTGACCTCAGTGGGGCTGAAGATCCCATGATGATGGATGGTATGACGATGTCTCCCTTTGGATTGACTAATGGTCCTCAAAGTATGCAAAGGATGTACCAAAAGTGAATCAAGAAAACTAAGATTTCCTTTATTAGCAGTTCTTATAGCCTTGACCACCAATCCTTTGCTTGGAAAGATGATGATGATGACCCTGCCAAAGAGCACAATATTCGAAGAAGAAAACAAGCTCAAATACCCCTTGTCACATGATATTTCTAGATGCATGAATCATCCATTCAAGAAGTAGTCCTACTTAAGGTAAAGTTAGAAATGGCTCTATTTCATTTCATCCCCCCTTGGCATCAAAAGTGTTGCAACCCAATGTAGTAGAAGCCAATTCTAGAGGTGCATCAGAAGAAAAAGCAACTCCCTTGAAGGAGTTTGGCCTATACCCTAAAGTTGTGCAATGTACATTCTTAAGAGAAGTGGAAGGTGAGAAGCAATTGATTGTAGATGGAGTAGAATGTCATCTTAAAGTGGGTAGTAGCCTTCCCAAAGAGGAGTTATTAGCCCTACATGACCTATTGAAGGAGAACTTGGATGATAGCCATACAAGGTTCTCAAGAGGATAGATCCAATTGAATGTTAACATCACATTGACCTAGAGCCTGATGATGCCAAGCCAATACATTAGCATCAATGTAGAATGAATCCTAATTACTCTGCTTTGGTGAAGACTAAGTTATTGAAGCTTTTAGAAGTATAGTTTATTTACCTAATGGCCAACAATGAATGGGTTTTGCCCATTGTAGTCATGTCTAGAAGAATGGGAAGCTTCAAATCCATATAGACATTTGAAAGGTCAATTCCAAAATAAAGAAAGAAAATTTTCCTATTCCTTTCATGGATCAATTGTTAGATATAGTTTTAGGACATGAGTTATACTCACTAGATGGATACAATGGATCCAACCAAGTGTAGATTGTAGAAGAATATTAGTCTAGGAAAACCTTCATAATAGAATGGGGAACCTATACCTATAGAGTGATGCTATTTGAATTGTGTGATGCTCTTGCCACACCTTTCAACGTGTGATGATGGTTGCTTTCCAAAGTCATTTGCACAATTTCATTGAAGTTGAGATGAGTTCTACGACATCAACTTGTTCTGCAAGCATTGGAAACAATTGCAATAGTGCATTGATTAAAAAAGGGAATATGAGATCTCCCTCAACCTCGACAAATGCATCTTCAAAGTTTCTTCATGAGTACTTTTGGCCCACATAGTCTTTGCATAGGGGATTACAATGGATCTAGTGAAGATTGTGAAGGTTGTAGCTCTTTGACAACACCTACCAATCTCAAATAGTTTTGGGAAATTCTAGACGATGTGGGCTACTATGCAAAATATTCATTGTGCACTTTACAACAAAGGCATTTCCCTTGCACAAGCTTCTCAAGAAGGATACAAAGTTCTGATGCCTAAGTGTGTAGAAGCTTTTAATACCCTAAAATAGTGCATGATTGAAATGAATATCCTACAGTGATTGGATGAAGGAGTTCCATGTACAAACTGACGTATCAAGGGTTAGGTGCAATCATATGTAAAAAAAGGTTCCTCAAAGTTGGATTAACTAATCTGCTATGCAAGCTAGAAGGCCATTAATACTAAGAAAAACTATATGGTGATAGACTTGGAGTGTCTGGATATGGTTTTTATATTGGAGAAGTTCCAGCATTACCTGTTGTCAACCCACTTCAAGTTTTATGTGGATCATGAGGCTCTATTTTTCCTGATGAACAAAGTCAATGTGAAAGGACAAATGATGCAATGGTTGCTCATTTCCAAGAGTTTGATTTTGAAGTGGACACAAAGCCTCATCCTTCCCATGTACTAGCTAATCATTTTTTATAGATCTCTCAAAGTGAAGAAGAGCATGATTATCTATACCATTCTGACACCTCCCTATTTCTAGTTGCAACTGTGACCCCATGATATATAGATATCACCAATCTCTTGGCTACTCATCAAAGAGAAGAAAAGAAGATATTGTTGGAATCAGCCTTCTATAGCCTCCTAGGTGATGCATTGTATGAGAGAGGCAAAGATAAAGTGTTATGGAGACATGTTGTAGAAGATGAGATCAATATTGTGCTAGAATCTTGCCATGATAAGCCGTGTGGAGTGAACACTTCGCAGGAGAAGAAATGGCCAAGAAAGTTCTATTTGCAAATTATTAATGGCCTACACTGCATAAGGATATCTATGATTACAATAAGTGTTGTGATACTCATCAATAAGATGGGTAAACCAACAAAGGCCATTGCCATGCCACTACAACCAATCCTTCATGTAAGGCCCTTCAAGAAATGGGGCATTGACTTTGTAGGGCCCATTGACTCTCCAACCACAAGAAACTAGAGCAAATACATTCTAGCATGTACAAGTTATGTGACGCGAACTAGTGCAAAGCCAAAGCTCTCGAGTGAGAAAATGAAAATAGCATGGCATTGTTCCTCTATGAGAACATCATTACCTACTTTGGCAATCCCTTAGATCGTGTCAATGATCAAAGTATCCATTTACTCAATAAGATCATGGAAGGGCTAGCAAAAATCAACAAGATCAAATATAAAATATATATCCCCCTATTACCCTAGAGCCAATTACCAAGTTAAAGTCACAAATCATATCCTTTGTTCAATCATAACAAATGACAATTAGAACACATCATGATGATTGGGATGATTGAGTTAAAAAGGACCTTTTGGCATGTAGAACATCCCACAAAGCCATAATTAGCCACACACCATTCCAGTTGGTGTAAAGAGGGCAACTCCAATCACAATCAAATTGGAGTTGCCCTCTTTACAAGTGGCTATTAAAGAATGCCTAGGAGATGAAGAGTCCCTTCATGGCTACCTATTGCACTTGAAATGTTTGGAAAAAATATGATGAATGGCATTGTAGTGTATGGAAGGCACATAGGTTCGATGCATTGCCCTCCAATCACAATCAAATTGGAGTTGCCCTCTTTACAAGTGGCTATTAAAGAATGCCTAGGAGATGAAGAGTCCCTTCATGGCTACCTATTGCACTTGAAATGTTTGGAAAAAATATGATGAATGGCATTGTAGTGTATGGAAGGCACATAGGTTCGATGCAAAGCATACCACGACAATGTTATTAAGCATAAAGTATTCAAGGAAGGTGATTTAGTTCTAGTATATGATTCATGCTTTGATAAGTTTCTTGGTAAGCTCCAATATTGCTACATTAGACCCTATAAAATACTTGTAGTAAATCCTAATGGCTCTATCCAAGTCCAAGCCATAGATGCCTCTCACTATCTTTTATTAATCAATGGATATCAACTAAAGAAGTATTTCTCTCCTTGGGAATCTTGATAATCCTATAGCTTCCCTCTCCTATTGGCATTGATAATTAATTCTATCAATGCTATTGTTGGTCATTGTCCTTCTTATTTTGATAGTGTGGTATAATTTTCCTATCCCCTTGTCCCTAGCACCTACCATTATCCTCATAGTTTCTCCTTTAGTCTAGCAGATGTGTTTGGGGGTTGCTGGCTTTGATAAATGGTATTATTACTTTCTTAAAGAAAGAAAGAAAGAAAGAAAGAAAAAAGGACTTCAGTCCTCACCATATTGACATGTTCTTTGAGAAAAGGTGAAAATACCCTCATGAAATAAGGATGGAAAACAAAAGAGAAAATAAAAAGAAAAAAATATTATCATGGAGGAAAAGGAAGAAATTATCTATCAATAATAACAAGCCCTGCTCTAAGAAAATGTGGCAATACCCTTGGAGTTAGTGGGGAAAAAGAAAGAAATTGTTTGTCAATAACAAGCCCTAATCCAAGAAAAGATGGTAACACCCTTGGTGTGGAAAGTAGCCGAGGAAAAGTAGGTGATGCACCTACATCAAGATCCTTTGATTACAAATTTTGTTGCATTTTTCTTTCTTATTTTTCTGTGTACGATGTATTGGCACCTTCTAGTTTAGTAAATTTCTTTACTTGGAGTAGGTTTTTTGGATGATTGGATTTAAAAAAAAAATACAACCCAGGGACACCTTCCCCCTCACACTCACTCTCTTTCTTTAAGTAGAAAAAAAACCCATTGGGCCCCCCCGATCACCTATCCATTGTTTTGGGAGGGGGGAGGCCTTCATTTTCTCAACCACTACAAATACAACCCAATTTTCATTTTTCTTAACGAATATTTTTTTCTTTAAAAATAATAATCTCCTATTCTATAACCATCCATCTATGTCCTCTCTCTCTCTCTTCTCTTTGTTTGTTTGTTTCTTTTATTCTTTTCTTAATTCTCCTCCCCCTCCCCTTCACTCTCTCACACCTCAAAACCTTTTCCTCTCTATCCCTCTTTCTCTCTCTTCTCCCACTCCCCTCTATGTGGTTCCTTGTGCCACCTCCCTTCTCTCTCGCCCTCCCTTCCTTTCCCTCACTCCCTGCCTTCCACACCATCCAGCTACTTGTGTTGCTAACAATGCAATCACCAACAATAGCCACACTAGCCATTGCCATCACTATAGACGTCACCATTGTTGGTGCTATGGTTATCTCACTTGTAGAAATTACACGATAGCAGACAAAATCTAAGCAAGGAGTAGAGAATATATCATAATATGAAAATATATTCCACCCATGCACTTCCATTGTGAAGCTTAGACAACGATCGGATAAATGATAGATGAAGAGCTTAAGACTAGTGAAAATGACTCTGACCTAGTGAAAAATAGATTGACAATGGATTTGGAGGGGTCTTCCTTTTATAGCTTGGGAAGGTCATCTAGTAGACCTATCTAACCATAATATGAATCTCCCTAGTAGACTAAGAAATATTCTAAGAAATATTTTTTTAATTGTCAGGCCAAGGTTGTTGCCCCTAGGCCCCTATCAAGGGGGCCACTGGTCCCCCCTAAGGCCCTAGCATAACTAATCTATCTAACCTAAAGGCGAGATCCACAAAGGTCACATTTTTTCCATTCGGTCACATAGACCTTATTTGATCCATCAATATCTGTTGGGCCCACACACGCTTTCTCCTCATAATGGGGGCCTTACAACTTAGAGCACCATGGCTCATTGGTATTAGAAGAGTGGGATGTTGATATATCTGATTTCCCCCTCTACCTCTTCATCCTTGGCCCAACATCGAGTCTCTAAAAATGAACTCAACGAAAATTCTCTGTAACTCTTAAAAAAAGTCCATTGTTGATTCCATCCACATTTGTAGGACTTGGTAGCCTCTTGGGTAGCCAGGGAGCACCCTTGGTCCAACGCCCTAGCCTCTCTTGGGTAATCACTTGGACTCCCTTGGTAAGATAACCATTGCCTATGTAGTCTTAGTAGATCATTGGGTAGTCAATGTGCACCACTTACTTACCAACATGCACTCTTTGCCTAATGCCCTAGCTGCTTTGGGATGTGATGCCTTGGGGTAAAAGAAAAAATAAATACAAGGTCTTCTTTCTCATGGCTTTGTTATGGGCTTGAGAGGGAGTGTTGAGCTAAACCTGTATTAGCTTGACTTGAACAATCCTAAAATATAGAGTTTTGATGAGATTCCATATGCCCTCTATAAGCCTTGCCGTTAAGAGTCTTTGTGTAACTCTAATTGAGAATGTAGATTGCATTATTAATAGCTTTCACCCAAAAATGGCTAGGAAATCCCTTGCCCTTAAGCATGCACCTTTTCATTTTCACAATTGTGTGATTTTGGCATTCAACAATGCCATTTTGCTAAGGTGTATGAGACATCATCAATTGATATTTAATCCCTTTGCTTAAGAAAAAGTCTTCAAACTCCTTTGAGTTGAACTCACCACCACCATCTATTCTAAACTTCTTCATACCTTGCCATGTTTCATTCTCAACAAGTTTTAGCCATTCTTTGAACTTACCAAAACCTTGATCCTATCACAATGCAAGTAAACCCACATATTCCTACTATAGTCATCGATGATCAACATAAAATAACAAGATCCTCCCAAGGCTTGTGTAAGCATTTTACCACACAAATTAGTATGCACCAACTCGAGAGGAGCCTTCTCTCTATTCTTTCTTTATTGTCAAAATTCATTTCTTTGTTGCTTGCCCATTACACAAGCTTCACATGGTTTCTTTGGTTGAGAAACAAACAAGCGTGTAGATTAAGTATCGCGTAAGGGGCACTATCCCTGGACCCCTATCAGGGGTGCCATTGGCCCCCCTAAGACCCCAACATAACTACTTTATCATCTAACCCAAAGGCTAGATCCACAAAAGGTCACCTTTTTTCCATCCGATCACATGGAGCTCATCTAACATTTAAGCTAGGAGACCCAACCAATGTTCGAGCCCACACATGGCTTCTCCTCATAATGGGGGCCTTACAACTTAGAGCACCATGGATCATTGGTGCCACATTAAGAGGGCAAGGCATTGAACATATCTAACATCACTACATTATGGCACTCCACTAGCTAGCTACTGCCAATGAAAAGATTCCCATTGCCTACAAAAATGTTGTCTAATACTGCCATAGGACACTACAATGTCACATGTTTAGCCCACCACTTCTAGAGAGAATGCCCACCTAGTCGCTAGATGCCACCACTGCCAACTCTCCCACCTCCTCACTGTGGCATCTCCTCCTCCAACCTCCACTTCCATCTTCACCACCCTCATCCTCACTACCAATATACCCCCACCCCCTAGCCAAAGCTTCCCTACTCAACTACTCCTTTCTTCCCAATCCCCTCAATTCCCTCCCAATTCCCTCTTCCACCCCCTTGTCCTTTTCTCCCCTTCCAATCCTCCTATCCCACAATTCTCCACCCCCAACCCTATCATCTCCATAAACCCCCATTCTCATCGTACTCCCACCCTACCCCACACCCTACCATGTCCCCTTTTGCATGGACCTCCCCACAAAACCACAAAACTAAACCCACAAAAACAAACCCATTCAAAACACCCCATCTTCCTATGTGTGCCCCCATTTTCACACAGTAATGGAGTGTAGCCCTTGATCTTTGTGGTTTTTTGGTTCATTGCCATTCACATGTGATGTTCATCTTTATTTCTATCAAATTTCTTTGTTACTATTGACATGCAATGATATGTTCAATGCTCATTTTGATTTTCAAACTTTCTTCTCGGCTATTCATTGCTATTTCTAACAACTATTTGTGTGTCTATCCAATCTTTCTATCCTTATCTCTCGATAATGCCTGCTACAATATTTTCTACATCTTTCAACACACTAAAATAAAACATAATGCGCATAATATTTAACATGCAAAAAAAGAAGAAGAAAAAACCAAGGAGAAAAGCATATCTCATAGTTCACCATGTTCACACAATTGAAAATTTGATCATGATTATTTAAAAACTACACGAAAAAATGAAAATTCAAAAAAATAATGAGAAAAATACAAACATATAACATATCCTTTAGAAAATAGAAAAATTGCACAGATATATACACATCAAGACCCACCCCCTTAAAAACATATTTATACTTTTACTTTAACAAAAGTGCAACACAATAAAAACCTTCCATCCATTCATCAATACATTTGTTAATTCACAACTTAAATAATTCAAAGAAAACAAGCACAAACTTGAAGAACTAACCTAAACACCGCCAACATAACATCTAGCCACACAACCTCACAACACCACTCACTCTACACTTACAAGCCAACTGCTTTTGCTATGTTTTTGTTTGCATTCTGTATTGCGGCCTTTTCTTTCGTAGTACTATGGACATATCATGACATATCATTGATATTTGTATTTTTCTTGTAGTTACACTTATGATATGAATATAAATAGCTATGTAATCAACATTCCACAATAAAGGATGGTAAATCATGGCTTTTTTCATGGGAAATATTGGGCCTTATCATATGTTTTTCTATTGCTATGTGAATTTATTAACTTATTCAATTCTTTTACATTTCATAATGATATCTACGTTTAATATTTGGGATGTTAGACTCACCGTGTGGTCCAACATTGGTATCAGAGCTTGGCTACACTCCAATTTTTGATCAATTGGCATTGTATGTGAATGTGAGTATTGTAGCACAATCAAGGTCTACAAGGTAGACCATTACAAATAAAAGCTATAATCACAGAATTTATGATCATGTTTCTCCCTCAATTTCATTATTTAACTACATTGATTAGTTTATATTTTTTATCTCTAGTTTTTGGAACGAGTTATTACATTTTGAATGATTATGGGGTGCCTAAACTTCAAAATCCCAAAATCATTATCATGACTATATTATAATCCCAAATCCTCATCTGGAGCTATTTTCCAAGTACTATTACTTAGAATTTGAGGAAGATGTAAGAACAAAAGTTTTAGATATTAAAAAAGCAATAATTTTTATTAGAGGATTTTTTAATATTTAATATTTTGTGTAATAGTTCAATCCTATATTAATCCTAAATTTATATTTCACAATAGTAAGCATGGGATCTGATGTATTAGCGCTTGTATGACCACACCACAAATACAATAGAATTCAAAAGTATCCAACATATCGAACTCACCCAACTATGTTGTCAAGCACTTCTAGAGAGATAGGCTTGTGAACCCTATGTGTATGCAAGGGTGGATAAGGGTAGATGGGTGTGAATGGATTGGAGGGTAGGGGAAAACCCTAACCCTAGCCATCTAAAGGGTATTTAAATAGCCTAGAGGCCACTCTCAAATGTAGAGAGAGTGTACCAGTTATACTTTTAAACAACTCCTTAAGCAATATCTTCTTCTTGTACTTGAGCTCTCTCTCCCTCTTAGTGCACACCTTCTCATGCTATCACTTTGATGTTTCAATAGAGGGTAGGGATTCATCCAAGTGCCTTCATTTGTAGCTTTATAGCCTTTCTTATTTTCTTAAGTCAATGGTTGCAAGGACATGCATCCAATTTTACTCATCCTCAAGGAAAGGAATGTACTTGATGAGAGGTCCATGATTAGGTATGCTTCATGGATCTCCTTTCGACATCATTGAAATGGCATCTAGATTGATTGATAAAGTCTTATAGGTGTCCATTTCTACATGAACTACTTATATTTGGATTTTGAAAAACATTATCCATTTCCCCAATCCTCAATTGTTCAATCACATCCAAGGTCTACCTAGAAGAATCTCATAAAATACTCATTTTATGATGATGAAGTTCATAGAGATAACTGGATACCTACAATTTTGACTATTCAATCCTTCAAAACTCCAAAGGGTCTCACCTTTTTTCCATCATCCAATGTTACATTGAAGCAAGAAATCTCTACTGCAAGCCCCATGCTTGCAAGACTTTGTGACTTAGAGCACTCATACCTATTTTTCCCTCATAGACTTGTGTCTCCTAAGGACAATCTAGTAATGTGGCATGAAATTTCAATTCCTTCCCAAAAGGCATTAATTTGTAAAGCTCCATGTATTGGACCAAGTGTTAAATTTGTTATGTCCAACATGAATAAAATCTTGCACATTTGCATCACACTCACTTGCTTTGAAGGCTCATCCATTCAAATTTTAAAAGCTTGCTATATCATTAGTTTTTGCTTCATCAATAGACTATGTTGGGATAAACACACCAATGTCCTAGAGCTGGGCGGGTATCCCTTGCATATGTACACATAATACAATTATATATAAGTGAAGATAACAAAGAATAAGGGTGCCATTCCTTTTTAACCCACATATCTCTTGTGTTCTTCTCTCTCAACCCCCTTGCACTACATAGCTTCTACCTTGCATCCCATCATTGCTTCCCTCTCACCACATCTATAACCCCAACCTTTCGAATGTGGATCCTTAGACTCCTAGGTGCACTATCAAATTTGGATTGCATATTAGAAATATGGATCATTCGTGCAATGCTATTGTTATCTCATTCAAGGTTAGAGTTGTTGAGCTGATTCATCTTCATGTTGGTCTTACGATGGTGTTGCATTCTATTTAGATTGAGTGCAATCTAAATGCAATATAGAGGTAGTTCTACATGACCTACTTGCCCTTGATGGCTAGAGTGGCCTATTGATGTTCTATGGTCTCCATTTTTCCCTTGTTCGAATGTGGATTTCCCTTGTTTCATCCTTGTGATTCCTTACTAAGATCTATTTCTTGGGTACAATCATCCTTATTATGAACTCCTATAGGTTCTCAATTTTATTCACCTTCTTCGAATGCTATTAGCAACATAATAGTCAGTGAGGTGGTTTGTTGTTTCTTTATACCATTTTGCACATGCAATTCTTTACCTCTTGTTTGCTTGCAAGGTGTAGTCACAGTTTGTTTTTGTAGAGGCAACTGCCAAGACCCAGGGATTGCTTATTGTTTCAACTGTTCTAAGCCGAGCACTAATGGCTACCTCTCACATAGCTTACGCGCTATCTATCTCCGAGTATAATGAGCTTATCTCCATATCTGATTGAGTTTCCTCCTCTCCCGAACACTCGGTAGCTCCACAATCCAAGTGCAAGAGCTTCAAGCAAGCTCCATCCTCAAGCTCCACGCTCCAAGAGAAGAGAAGAGAAGAGAAGAGAAGAGAAGAGAAGAAGAGAGGAGAAGATGGAGAGCTTCTCCACCAGGGTCCCTTACCCTCACACACTCACTCCCTCACACTCTCACACACTCTCTCTCAAGCACAAGCTCAAGCAATCAAGAAGAAGAAGAAGAGCAGGAGAGCTACTTTTGGCCACACACAAAAACGAGCTTCTCATTCACCTTTCAACTTTATATACAAAACCCTGAATCCCTTTTGGGCGGTCATCCCCTTATCCCCTCTTTTACATGGCCGGCTGTGGCCTAGGACCTTTTTCCCATTGTCCTCCTATCTTCCTTTTGGGCAGTCATCCCCTTATCCCCTCTTTTTACATGGCTGGCCGTGGCCAAGGCCCTTTTTCCCATTGTCCTTTTATCTTCCTAGCTTCCTTCCTACTGCCATTTACCTTTACAATTTACATGGGTCAGAGCCCACCGCTCCTAAAATAAATCATGGTGCACATTGCGCTCTTTTGCAAAAGTATTGACTTGCGCTTTTTCTTGTGTGCCTTTCTCCTTGATTTAGGACTTTTCTACACTTCTTTTGTTTCTATATTTTTCTTGGCGCGCCTTCATCTTTCATTTCACTTTTGCCTTGGCCTTGTCTTCTGCTTCAGATTTTCTAGATTTTCCACCTTGTTCATCTAAGGGTTAACATTAACCCCTTCCTAGATGAGTGCTAGTCCCATGGCACTCACCATCGTAGGTAGCAGGCTGTGGTATGCACCGAAAACGTGGTTGAAGGGGACTATTGTGGTTTGCCTTGGAGGAGTTATTGTGGTGGTACGGATGAAGGTCCTTGGTGGTACTTTGTTGGTAGGATTGGATGGTGATAGGGTTGTTGTAGTTGGAGATAGGATTGTTTTTTGTTGGGAGTTGCACTCATGGCTGTCTCATAGGTGTTGGTGTTCTAGGGATTTTGTGTGTGACGATTCTTTGGTGGGTTTGCATGATGATAAAGGATAAGAAATTAGAGTTGAATGTTGATGAAGGGCTGATGACACTTTTCGTCGGAGTCTTCAATATTTGCAATTGAAAACCTCTCATATGTGGTCTCTTCTTGGGGGTAGAACTAGTGTTCTTAGCATGCACTAGATGTAGTTTGAGTAGTTTATGAGATAGGTTGAACTCTAAGCCAGCTGAGAGTATTGTCTTGCACTTGAGGACCCAAACTGTGTATAGATTGTGGTGCAGATATTATGTGAGTACACATGCATACTTAGATATTACATAGGTAGAAGACTGTTGGTCTGGTTCCTCGTAGCAATGCTGGATGAAGCAAGGGTTCAATGGGGTGGAAAAAATTGTCGTCATTGAGAAGTGCACTTGAAGGCTTCTTGAGACGTCATTTGTGATTTTGACAACACGATGTAGTATAACTCAGCTCATTGATGCCGAGATTAGATTACAGAGATTGAGATTAGATTTGATCGCAAGGGCCTTCAATGGCAGTGGTTGATCTCCATTCTTGAGTATACCTGAAAACAAAAAAAGGAAGGGCACTACCTGGGGGCGTATCGACCTCACTATGTAGTGTTGCATGGTGTTTACGCTAGTGAAAATGGGAGTTGGATCGACGAACCTCGGGGAAGCCTGTGGTGTTGTCCCACACTTGAGGACCCAGTTTGAGTACATGGGAGTTGTTGTGGGTGTCACTTAGGGAGACAGATCTAACCATAGGCAAGTACAAACTCCCTAGGTGTGTTCTACCCTTGATGGGACCTAAATGTGAAGTGGGGGGATAGGAAGGGCTAGGGGGTTATGCATGAAGCCGGCTAACCAAGGGCATTGGACATGCCTAACCTGAGGACCCCTGGGTGCAGTGTTTGTGACACTCTGATATACATGGAAAAGCTCATTATTTCTTTCATTTTTCTTTGTGTGAGTGTTTGTTGGTTTGCTCTCTTCTTTCTTTTTTCTCTCTCTTTTTTTTTGGGAGATGCATTGGGAGGAGGCACGCTAGACATCATCCTGATGCGCTACAGTAGTTACATTCCGAGGGGGCCTTAGAGATTTACCAAGGAATGCATGGCTTGGCATGGAACTCTTTTCTCTTATGACTATACTTGTTGTGGCCACAGAGGGGGCTTGGTTCTTACATCGTTCTTTCTTTCATTTATTTGATTTAGAGTCACGTCCTTCTTCGAGGACCAGCTCCAGTGGCTCCTGTTGAGGCGGATGCATTTGCTATTTTGGTTCCCCAAGCCCCTGGCAAGGAGAGTTCCTATGAGGTTCAACTAGTTGAGATTAGGGGAGCACATTGCTTTTCTACTCCTAAGCCAATGTTAGGCTTAGGTGTCATGGTATGGAGTCCATGTTGCAGTGATGTGCCATCTTGTAGGCTAAATCTTTGATTCCCTCTTCATTAGAGTAATCTTCTCCTCCCTTTTTGCCTTAGTCATTCTTCCTCCTCTTCTGGCGTTTGCTTGCACTCTTCTTCTAATCTCTTCGATTCCTCCTCCACCCTTTGTAGCTCTCTATTTTCTTTAGAGGTGCGTTGAGTTCTTCTTATAGGGATTTTGAGAGTGTGATCTTTCCTTTCCGCTTGACTTGACAAATTTTTAGCCTTGTTGCTCAAGGATTGTCCTCTTGCTCTCTTGCTGTTGAGACGGTTGGTCATTCTCCTTTTTATTAGTAACTCTCTCCATGTTGTCCTGTTCTTCCTTGTGGACTTTGTCTCCCTCTTGTTCTTGGATTGGTGATTGCTCACCCCCAGCATATTATACACATCCCTCCTTCGATGTCTCTCTGTCATGTTGTTGGCTAATAAACCCAAGGCCTTCTCCACCATTGTAGGGCTCAACTCCACCTCTACTTGATGAGCTTCTTCTCCTCTTTTTATCGTCACTGTGCCACAATTTCTTTTAGCATTAAAGCTCCTCAAAAATTCCGCACACTTGTTGTAATTGATAGCCTGCCCAACCTTCTCTACGTACTTCTGTAGACTGCACTGGTCTAGGAGTTGTTTTATGGCTGGCTCCTCCATGATGGCATCTTTTAGGTTTAGGGTAAGCTTGAATGTTGAAATCTTCTCCTCTAGAGTTAGGGCATTCAAATGTATGTCAGGTGTCAGAATTATCTTTAAGGGAAAATAAATATTTTGTCACCTTTGTCGATGATGCTACACGAAAGGTATGGGTTTATCCTATTCGTAGCAAGGATGAAGTGCTTGATAAGTTTAAAAAATTCTTGGCATCGGTTGAAAATCAAACTGATAGGACACTCAAGTTTCTTCGTTCTGATAGTGTGTGAGCTATAGTTTTATTGGCAGGAGTGGGAAAAGTTGCATCGTCCCAAGGCATGATTTTCTAAGAAAGGATATTGTATGGTGTGCACCATGCAACGTTAGGTACACCAATTAAAAATCCAACTCATTGGTCATTATAACATTGGGTTTACCAAAAGATCCATCCTCGACTTTGCTCATTGCAATTCATGAGTGGGTATAACTATAAGGATCTTTGAATTTGTTCACGAGAGGGGGGTTTTGCATCATGAAATGGATACATCCATTGTGAAAAAAACTCTAATCTCTCACCTGGGGCCTTTGGATCTTCAACACATTTGAGCCTTTGGCAAGACCTATGTACGAATGTAGACGAACGAACATCCATTAGCAAGGCCTGGAGAGAGAGAGAGAGAGGGGGGGGGACATGGGGGGAGAGGAGGGAGGTAAGACAATACTTAGTTGTCCTTTGTTGAGCGATGTGTGTGCATGTACTTAGGCATGGCCATATATGCATTTGATTATGCGTGTTGGGCCTAATACCTGTGCATTCTTTCACTTTCGAGTCTAGGATACCCTCAAGACTAACATATCTTCAAGTTTGAGTGATGCTTGCTAGGCCTTTAGCGAGTATCATGCGCACATGTGGATGAATGGACATCCATTGGAGAGGGAAATCATTAATCGTCTTTTTGCAAGCACTGTGTATGCATGTTGTTGAGAGTGGAAAAATACTAAAATTTTGACTGATTTTTGTTATTTTTGAGGTCTGAATGATTGATTTTTGGTGGATTTAGAGTGATGTATGGTTGTTAATGGAAGTGTTTGAGAGCGTTTTAGATGATATTGATTATGTTTTGGAAGTTCATGATGATTCTTAGTGGAGATATGAAGCTCTATGATGTTTTGTTGAGGTTCTGATTGGTTCTGTATACCTTCTGTATAGCTTCTGTTTTGTTCTGATTATCTTCTATATGAAGCATGGATTGATGATTGATGAAGACTGAGATCTTTTGGAAGCTTATTGAATAGTTTTTGATAGTTTGGAATGGTTTGAGTATGAGTTATGAGGTTCTGATGACCTTCTATAACCCTCTGTAAACCTTCTGTAGAGCCTTTGTCTCTGCTTTGTCTATGCTCTGTCTCTGTACTGTAACTATACTGTAGCTGCTCTGGTACTGTACTGTAACTGTTGTGTAGACCTTCTGTAAGTGTTCTATAGAAAATATATGTGACTTTGGAAAATTTTTCTCCTAGAACCCCAGAGATTAGTGTATGGATAGAAGGATGTTTTATTTCAGATGCATTGATTGATGGAGGCTCATAAGTAAACATAATGACGGATGTGATAATGAAGGACTTAGGGTTGCAAGGAATTCAACCTACACAGTGGCTTATCAGATTGGCAGACCAAAGCAGAGTCAAACCGTTGGGCATCCTTCCATACGTAAAAACAACCCTTGCAGGAAGAGACTATTGGCTGATATACCTGGTGATCAAACCAAATTCTTATGGGACCTCATACCCTCTGTTGTTGGGAAGACCTTGGCTTTTTGAAGCGAGAGCCAGGATGGACTGGTTCAAAGGAACCCTAACCCTAGGCAAAGGACCCAACAAAGCGGTGTTAAAGCTGTATGGATCGCAAAAAGGCAATGGATCCACATCCATCGAAGTCATAACTGACTCCTCCAATGAGGTAACAGATGGTACATCAGGAGATGAAGAGGCTATTAAGCAGATCTTTCCTAAGAAAACAGAGGCACAGTCCCTAACAGTGGGCATTGTAAGCCAACTGTCAAGGGAAGTAAAATCCTTGTCCATGGGAGAATACCTCTTGCCTCAACTAGAATTAACTTCTGAAATCACCTCTGACAGTGAAATAGAAGCATGGATATACTGTTCTCCCTGTTACATGACAATCGTTCGCGCAGAGACAAAGCAGAGATAGTACAGTTATAGAGTAGAGACAGAGCAAATACAGTACAGATACAGAGCAGATATACAATAGAGGCAGAACAGAGACAGAGTGGATACAGAGACAGTCACAGAGACAATAATAGATACAAAGCCAAAGCCAGAGCCAGAAGCAGAGTCAAAAGCCGTGACAGAAGCAGAAGCAAATGCAGAGACAGAAGATCTGTTCTTCTCTTACTGAGCCTCTACAGAAGCAGAGACAGAGTCTCAAGAGGAAGAGGATGAAAATGATGAGGAAAAAAATGAAGCTGGTTATGAAAGTGCAGATGAAGAATTTTCTCTGATAACGGATGATCTTGTTGATGTCCCTATAGAGATCTCAGAGGCCGAAGATCTCCGGGTGCTGGATGGAATGACTATGGTTCCATTTGGGTTGATCAATGGAACACAAAGTATGAAAAATTTGTATAAGAAATGGATTAAAAGCATAAAAATTAAGTTTACCAGTGGCTCCTGTTGCCCTGACCGTTCAGTACATAGAAAAGATGATGATGATGCCCCCTGCCAACAAGCCCTCAGAGTCACAGCCCCTAGAAGGTTCATGCTATGTGACATTCATGGACGCATCCTTTGAAGATGAATCCCTAAGTCCAGAAGAAATTACCACTCACACAGAAGCAAACAAAGCTATGATACCCTTCCAGCAACCTAAACAGACAAAGGAGTCATCTGTTCAGAAGGAGGACACTGATTCTAGCGGGACATCAGACGAGGATACTACTCACTTGAAAGAGTCAGACCTCTATCCAGAAGCAATCCGTAGGACATTTATCCGTGAAGTGGAAGGTGAAAGGCAAGTAACGTTCTTGGATACTGACAGTATCGAACGTCACCTGAAAGTGGGTCTCAATCTTCCAAAAGAAGAACTAGTGGTCTTGCGAGACCTACTCAAGGAGAACTTAGATGTGTTTGCTTGGTCATATAAAGACCTAAAGGGGATTGATCCCACAATATGCCAACATCATATTGACCTAGAGCCTGATGCCAAACCTGTAAGGCAAAGACAAAGGCATATGAATCCTAATTACTCTGCTCTGGGGAAGGCTAAATTATTGAAACTTCTTGAAGTAGAGTTCATTTATCTGGTGGCTAACAGTGAATGGGTTTCGCCCATTGTGGTAGTACCCAAGGAGAATAGGAAACTTCGAATATATGTCAACTTTCGAAAGCTCAATTTGAAGACGAAGAAGGATAATTTTCCTATCCCTTTTACAGACCAACTGTTGGACATAGTGGCAGGCCATGAGTTGTATTCCCTCTTGGATGGATTCAATGGGTATAACCATGTCCAAATCACAGAAGAGGACCAATCCAAAACAACCTTCACCACCACAGAATGGGGGATCTATGCCTATAGAGTGATGCCATTTGGGCTCTGTAATGCTCCTGTCACCTTCCAACAAGTAATGATGGTTGCCTTCTAGAATCATCTTCATGATTTCATTGAGGTGTATCTTGATGACTTCTGTGTCTATAGTTTGATCCGAGAGCACTAGGGACACCTAGAGCAATTTTTTGATAGATGTCGAGAGTATGGGATTTCTCTTAACCTCGACAAATGTTTCTTTGGCGTCTCATCAAGAGTTTTGCTAGGCCATATTGTCTCGACACAAGGGATTACAACAGACCTGGCGAAGATTGAAAAGGTTGCTGCCTTAACAGCGCCAACAAACCTCAAGCAATTGAGAGGATTTTTGGGCCATGTGGGCTACTACAGACGATTCATTGCACATTTTGCAACCAAGGCAGCCCCTCTGCACAAGCTCCTAAGGAAAGAAGCTGATTTCCTTTGGACTGATGACTGTGAAGAGGCCTTTAATACCCTAAAACAGTGCCTGATCCAAGCACCTATTTTACAGCCTCTTGATTGGATGAAGGAATTCCTTGTGCACATAGATGCATCAGTTGAAGGGCTAGGTGGTGTCCTATGTCAAAAAGGCCCCTCTAAATTAGATCAACCAATATATTATGCAAGTTGGAAGGTCACTGATAGGGAATGGAACTATACAATGACATAGCTTGAATGCTTAGCAATGGTGTTTGCACTGGAGAAGTTTCGACACTATTTATTGTCAACGCATTTCAAGTTCTATGTGGATCATGAAGCCCTGTCCTTCTTGATGAACAAAGCAGATGTTAAAGGACGACTGATGAGATGGTTACTCCTATTCCAGGAGTTCGATTTTGAAGTGGTCACTAAGCCTAGCCATTTCCATGTCCTAGCCGATCATCTATTACGGATCCCTCAAACAGAACTAGAGGAACAAGATCATCCTGACCTTCCTGATGCTTCTTTGTTTCTAGTTGAAACAATTACTCCCTGGTATGCAGATATAGCCAATCTCCTGGCAACTCAACAGTATCCTCCAGGCATCTCAAGCCGTGAGAAGAAGAAGCTTCTATTAGAATCAGCCCCCTACACCTTGCTAGGCGGTGCACTGTACAAGAGAGGTAAAGATGAAGTATTGCGAAGATGTGTTGCAAGGGATGAAATCGGCATAGTATTGAAAGCATGCCATAACAAAACATGTGGTGGACACTTCACAGGAGAAGCGACAGCCACCAGGAAGGCTCTGTTAGCAGGATACTGGTGGTTGGCTGACCCTCCACAAGGATGCATATGACTACTGTAAGAGATGTGATGCTGTTCAGCGAATGGGGAAACCCACCAAAACAAGTGCCATGCCACTGCAACCCATTCTTCCCCTAAAGCCGTTCGAGAAGTGGGGATTGATTTCATGGGTCCCATTGATCCACTCACTAGACGAAAGCAGAACATATACATCTTAGTATGTACGGATTATGTCACAAAGTGGTGTGAAGCTAAAGCCCTGAAGTGGAACGATGGCAACAGCATAGACCTGTTCATGTACAAGAATATTATCACCCATTTTGGCAGTCCCCTTGAGCTGGTAAGTGATAGAAGCACTCATTTTCTTAACAAAATCATGGAGGAGCTGATAGAACTGTATAAGATCTGCCATCACAAGTCCACTCCTTATTACCCTAGAGCCAACGGCCAAGTTGAAGCCACCAATCACATCCTCTGCTCGATTCTGGCAAGAACGATTGCTGCACATCGTCGTGACTGGGATGATCGACTTACAGAGGCTCCCTGGGCATATAGAACCTCTCATAAGGCAGCTATGGGACAGACCCCTTTCTAGCTAGTGTATGGTACAGAAGTCGTCTTTCCTGTTGAATTGGAATTTCCCTCTTTGCGAGTGGAAGTTAAAGAACGCTTGGGAGATGATGAGTCACTTCAACGCCGTCTCCTAGACTTGGAATGCTTGGACGAGATACGGCGGATGGCCCTACAGTGCATGGAAACTACTCAGGCGCGACGCAAGGCCTATGATCTTTCAAAGAAGGTGATCTTGTTCTAGCCTATGATTCGAGATTTGGCAAGTTTCCTGGCAAGCTTCAACAACGATGGATGGGTCCATACAAGGTACTTGCTGTCAATCCTAATGGCTCTGTTCAGGTGCAGATCGTTGATGTCCCTAATGATCTTTTCCTCATCAATGGCTATCGCCTGAAGATGTACTTTCCTCCCTGGGGATCTTGGCAATCACAGTCGACCTACCCCCTCCCTTTTGGGCATCGCACTGTCCTTCTCGTCGTGCTTCTGATAGCCCTTATGATTCTCCTCATAAGGCAGTCTCGTTCTGCTACCCCCTCGTAGAAACATCTCAACCCAACATTGTTCTCTTCTCGTCTGATCCAACAATAGTGGCGAGGTTGGTCCTGACACATGGTATTTCTACCATTCTCTTTCTTAATGAAAAAAAAGGGAAAAAAAGGAAAAGAAAAAGAAAAAGAAAAAAAACAAAACAACAACAAACGAAACTGTTATGGGAGAAAAGGAAGAAATTCCCTATCATAACAGTCCTTGTTCCAAGAAAAGATGGAAACACCCTTGGGCGAGAAGCTGATTGTGGAAAAGGTGGTAACACCCCGCAGTTCAGGATAGCTGACTCACCAACAGAACCTCTTTAACAAGTAATTTGAAGCCACCTCCCTTGCTGTGCTGTCTCTGCAATATCCGTCCGTCTGCCCTTCTTAACAGATGACCTTTCTTACAAATCATTGAAGTACAAGACTTGTTGGCTGCCTCCCTAGGTACGCCTCCTCCTCAAGATCCTAACGACGACAACAGCCGCCATGACCTTCATCACCAACCCCTTGAGTGATGTGAGCTTTCATCCTAACAGGATGGGAATGTGCGTATGGACTGCCCTCTGTATCTATCAGAACGTGAGACAGAGGGTGGGGTGAGTGACTAGTTTTTTCCTTCCAATCAAATGAGAGGTGAGATGTGTGAATGGAGTGTTGCATGCACGGGATGGGCCTCTCAATGCACAAAGCACGATCTGTTCATGTGCACTGCACCATAAGGCTCCTTGGCCTTTCTTCTTGCACTGTATGCCGGCACAGGGCGGGATGCACAGTTGTACCATCAATGCGCACAAGATATACAACCTCTACACAAGTGACAGTGAGGATTACATCAATGGGTTTTAGGAATGGGTTGCCCTCTGTACTTTTCAATAAAGTGTGAGACACAGGGTGGGCTGAGTGTGACTGGTGTTTCTTCAATCGATTATCGAGAGGTGAGGATTGAGGGACGTTACAACAATTGGAGTCAGATATGTTTCCGTTTTCCTATGCACCCACGGGATGGGTTTCTGCCATCAGCACAAGACACGTCACTCTATTCTGTACACTACACTACAAGGCTCCCCCGGCCTTTCTCCTTGCACCTATGCCAGACGGGGTTGGACGCACTAATACACCATTAACTGTGCACCCTGGCATACTCCCTCTGCATCATTCCCTTGTCAATTTCTAAACCGGATGTGAGCTCTGGGTTTTCATCCTTATTTCCTTGAATGATGTTAATCATGGGGCGAGTGACTGCTCTTTCAATCCATTTGAGTGATCGTGAGTTGAGGGTAATATCCCTCGCCATCGTCGAATTTTCTGTGATTCCTTTAACCAGCTACCTCCCTGGGCGCTCTCGGATGGTCCCTGCCATGAAGGAGGAAGGACGTATGCTGTGAAGATACCTTGTTACCTCCTCCAGCCGACACAACGACACCAGACGCAACCTCGATAGTCGACATTCCTCCTCGGCAATATGGGCCAAGTTTTTCTAACCCTACATCTTCTATTTCTCAGTGACGGTCATGTCTTAAGTGTGGGGACATTCGTGGTTGGTTTGATGTGTGGTACTAGGTACTTGATGTTCAGTTTTCCATTCCTGCTAAGGTCTTAAGTGTGGGGACGCGTCCCTACGCATCTATGTTGTATGCCCCTAGGCATATACCCTGTTCTGATTATATATCTATGTCATGACTTTATTTTATCCTAATGGGGTCCCTTCTCCCCTCTTCCATTCTATTTCACCCTGTCCTTGGGGTTGTTCTTTGACCGTTTTCCTTTATCCTTTGTTTGGTGTCTTTTTCATACGAACGCAGCCTACGTTCACCTGAATCCCAACCCAACCTTACAACCATGTTCGTCCCTTTTAACTGCCTATTTTTCCTTTTTACTAACCCCTGTTCTGATAGACGGTTCTCAAGTTATTAATTTTTGAAGCAATTATCGTAAATGGAACGGTTTTCCATGTGAACGCATCTTTATTGCTTCAGAACCCTGATCTGATGTGCTAACCCTGTCTTATCCATTCTCCCTAACATTTTTCCTTTTTCCTCCGTGTCATTTTGATGCACGGTTCATCCATTATTAATTTTTGCAGGTTTTCAGGCCCTTTTTCGTGTTTATTTTTCACATTTTTTCATGTGAACCTGCCCTATTTTCACCGAAATTCTAGTTTAATTTAACAACCGTGTCCTGCCAACCTTTCCCCCACTTTTTCCTTTTTCCTTCCCCCTCTTCCAACTGCTGGATTTTAGTTATTAAATTTTCCGAGTGTTTTTGGATGTGTTTTTCGTGTTTTTCCACGTGAACCCCTCCCAATTCCTTTCAAACTAGCTTTTGATGTGCCAGCCCTATGAATCCCTTTCTTTCGGACAATTTTCCTTTTTATTGTCCTCTATTCCGGTGCACGGTTCTTCTCGTATTAATTTTTGAGTCCATTTTCGAGCCCATTTTTGGGGTTTTTCTCATGTGAATGCGTCCTATCTTAATTGAAACGTTGTTTTGCTATAATAGGATTGTTGGACACATTGTTTTGCACAATTTTTCTTGTTTCCACACTTTATTCCGATGCGCGAAATTTCTGATATTAATACCTGTATGTGTCTTCGGGTTTGTTTTTTGCGTTTTTTCCATGTGAACACCCTGATTTTGCCCCGGACCTGGTGTTGCATATTTCCATCATTTTTTCCTCGTCTCCCGGCACATTTTTCCTTGTTACGGATTTTTGAATCGACGAACGGTTTGGATTTTATTAAATTTTCTTCCTTTTTCCCGTGTGACCGTGTTTTTTGTGTCACGCGTGAACGCACCTGTTTTTGGTTTTACGCACCTCGAGACGCCCCCGTGGCCTCTGTGGCTTGCATGTCACCGTTCCTGCCCCGATTGATCCCGTCATTGTAAATTGTTTACCCTTGCTCGTGCATGCGCACGAGATGGGGATGTGTTTCTTGTCCCTCCATTTTCTATTTTTTTAATTAAAAGAATTAAAAAAAAACAAACAACACGGACACACAATGAAAAAAAAGAAAACAAAAAAACACAACCTAATACATACTCCTAATAATACTTAAATCTTATATATATATATATATATATATATTTATTTATTTATTTATTTATTTATTTATATTTATATAATTTAAAAAAACACAAAAGAACAGAAAGAAAACAAAGCAAGAAAGAAAAAACAAGAGCAAAAAACAAAAACAAAGGAAAAAAGAAAAAGAAAAAGAAAGAAAAATAATAAGAAAAAAAAACAAAAAAAACAAACTTACATACTGCCGTTTCGTGCACGTCTCCTTCCTCTTTCCCCTCCCTGTCCTTCTCCTCCCCTTCCTCTTCTTTCTTCTTCTTCTCCTTCTCCTCCTTCTCTTCCTCCCCTCTGTTGTGGAGCCTACCATGTGCTGCCCCAGCACCTCCTGACGCCGCTTCGACGCCTCGGCCCCAGCGCCTCCTGTTGCAGCCATTGAGCCACCATCTTCAACGCCTTCCGCCGCCACGCCAGCTATCGGTGCCAGCAACCACCTCCACCTCCTCCTCCTCCTCCACCTGCCTCCTCCTCCTCCTCCTCCTCTACCACCACCTGCCTCTTCCTCCTCCTGCACCACCACCACTTGCCTCTTTCTTCTTCTTCTTCTTCTTCTTCTTCTTCTTCTTCTCCTCCTCCTCCTCCTCCTCCTCCTCCTCCTCCTCCTCCTCCTCCTCCTCCTCCTCCTCCTCCTCCTCCTCCTCCTCCACCTCCTCCTCCTCCACCACCACCTGCCTCTCCCTCCTCCTCCTCCTCCTCCTCCTCCACCACCTGCCTCTCCCTCCTCCTCCAACCACCCTTCTGGTTAGTTTCTAACCTTAGTTCCCACTAACCTAACATTGGTTAAACACTAACCTAACATTAGTTAATAACCTAACCTAACACTAGTTAGAACCTAAACTAATCCTAGTTAGTCCCACTAACCCACCTAAACTAATCCTAGTTAGTCCCACTAACCCACCTAAACTAATCCTAGTTAGTTCAATTAACCCTAATTAAACTAACCCTAATTAGTTCAATTAACCCTAGTTAATTGACCCCTAACCCTAGTTATCTTAACTGAGTTAGTCCACATTAACCCTAGTTAGACTTAGTGAACCTAACCAGATTTACCAGACTTAACCTGACTAACTGACTAACCTAATTTACCAAACTTAACTTGACTAACGAGACTAACCTACCTAACTTAATTGATTTACTCAACTAAATTAACTTAATCAACTTTCTTAGACTAAACTCACTTAATTCACTGAATCTACTCAGTTAATCTTCCGTTATTTTTCCGCTGTGTACGGGTGTGCTAGCGGGCATTCACATGCGAGGACGCACTTCCGACTTGTTCATGTGGTGGAGTATTGAAGTCCGCCATTCACACATAGTCATCCTTCGCTGTTCACACACAGCCTGGGTACCGCCTTTTATTTTCCAACCCACAAATATATGAAAATACATAAAAATAAACAAAAAACACATAAAAATCTAAAAAAGTATTTAAAAATTAAAAAATTATAGATTTTTTCTAAAAATTTACCAATATTTTTAAAATTATTTGGAATATTTTTAAGGTGAAAATTAAAACAAATAAATTGCAAAAAATTTAAAAACTGAAAATTCCTTCAAAATTACATGAAAAATGAGTAAAATTCATTAAAAATTAGTAAAAATTCAGAAATAAATTAAAAAATCCATAAAATTCCACAAATCCTCGTGTCACTTTTTCCACTAATTTCTCAATTAAAAATATTTCTATAAAAGAAAAAATATTATATAAAGCCCAAAAAATCCTAATTTTAATACTTCACTTTATAAAAATTCATTTTAAATCCTAATAATCAGTTGGAAAGTCATGGATGAATTAACATACATTGTTGACACTTGCTAAATGGCTAAAAATCCACTCTTACACTTCATAACATATTCATGTGTCACATATCCTAATTAATTAATTATTTTTTTAAAATAATAATAATAATAAATAAAAATAATAAAATAAATAAACCAAACCAAACAATATACACAAAACAAACACACCTAAAATACAATTGAAAAAGAAACCATCAACAAACAAAATTTAAATAAGTAAATAAAAATCACATCCAAATAAAACGAAAACACTAAGGTGCTTTTATTTTTTCAGTCTCAGCGGTATTTGTTTTTGTTTGACTGGATTCATTGCATTTGGGGGACTACTCCATGCGCCTTCAGTCCATTGCATACACACCCCTACGAGGTATTTATTTTGTGAGTTTTATTTATTTTCATTGTTCCTTTAACCACAATTAATTGCTAAAATGAACTATACTCACCCATCTTTTTCACGCGCATTCCTGCTAAGCACGCACTTTCTAATAAATAAAAATCAACCAACTGTTCACTTTGCACGCGCTATGTGTGCTTAAGAGGCACCTTAATTTTTAATAAAAATGAACCAACCGTCACAAAAAAGCACACGCTAGCAAAAAAATGCTCCACATCACTATTAATTTTTAATTAATGAATTTGCATCTAGAGACTCAGTCTGGGAATCGTAGTAGTCGGGGTTTCAATAAAGCACCGTTTCACCCTAATAAATTGTAATTAAAATTTTAAGAAGGAACCGCCATTTTCTTATTAAGACTTGTAACCTAATAAAATGCCACCCATTGTTAATAATTTCTTAAAACGAACCCTTCATTAAAACAATTCCCCCTCATTGCACTTTTTTTCCCTTTTAATAAACACGTTTCGTGGAATGGGCGTGTAAAGTCATCTTAGTTGAAATTGTTGGCCAAGGTTATGGTTAGGTCATGATGTACATTTTTATGGTATTATGTTTTGTTTATGTGCTACGATTACGGATATGGGTTGTAGTTTTTTCTTTCTTTCTTGCCTGATACGCAGATTTGGGTGCCTGTTTGTTGCATCGCATGAAGTTTTCGGTCGCATATGTGTAGAGGTCATGCCGAACTTTTTCTAGGATGTGGGTTGTTTGGGGTGGTAAATGGGTTAGTTACGTTTGTGTGTATCCTTCTTTTTGATAGATTCATTTTTGATAGCCCTTTGGTTGTTTTGCAGGCATTCTTTGTGATTGTCTATGTTGTGGTGTATGTGTTTTTCATTTGAATGGCGCCTCACACTCCTCCTCCTATCCAGTATGTCCCGCTGGTCAGTAGGGATTATTCTTTCCCACTGGCTTTTTGAGCCTATAGAGAAAGCAGGACTTGCGACTTTTATGGCTACTTCATTCCCATTGATTTTAGATTATCCATCCTTATGTGATGAGATCCTTGCATCATACAGCAAGAAGTTGGGCTTGGTTCATGGTGCTTCCATGATATTGACACCCCGAGGGTTAGGGAAGGCTTTGTCTCTTCCCTACAAAGGAGAGCCCTTTGTTACAGCTATAGAATTATTCTCCAATGATGAGATTTTCAAGCTGTTACAGAAACAGACCAAAAAAATTCTGGATGCCAAGAAAGTGATCAACACTTCAGGAGTATCTTTTTCTGTGATCACTGATCCTCTTTGGAAGTTGGTCTGTCAGTTTCTCCAAGACATGTTTATTCCTGCCAAAACACCATCCCGTTACTTGTCCAAAGAGCTCTTTACAACTTCCAGGATGGTGTTAAAAGGAGTGGCTATTGATTGGAGTACTTACCTACTTACAAAGATGGACCAACATTTTGTCAAAGTAACCAGAGGAAACGTTACAAATGTCACATATGGATCCTACTTGTATGCTTTGTTGACATACTCAGGTCTAAAGAAGGGTGTGCTACCACCTCCTCCATCTGATCCAGTACCTCCCCCTCTACCTTCAGAAGAGTCAGAACCTATTGATATAGAGGATCTTGATTTCCCTCCTCCACTGGTCATTCAGTGAAAGCGCTTGAAGCGTGTGACAGATAAAACTTCCTTAGTTCTTCCTTCAGTCACAATTCCTGCTACATCTGGCAGTGACCTCCCTACTTACCTCACATGTAACAATTTATTCAAAGCACATAGAGAGGGTTCCTTGGACATATCAGTCCCTTCACTGAACAGTTTAGTATCGAGAGATGCCATTCCATTCCTATGTAAAGATATTCAGAGTTCGATTGAACTTTCTGTGACAGCTTGTGTTCAACAGCTGTATGCTTCCTTTTATGAAGAACTGATGCAATCCAAAGACCAATTGCATAAGGCAACATCAAGGTTAGCCTCTACTAAAGACACACTTGCAGATCTATTTAAGCAGATGGAGCAACAAACCCAAATGATTGAGGCTCAAAGAGAAGAGATATCTTCTTTGAAGATTTAGTTAGCAGAAGCTTAGTCAGAGGTCACTAAAGTCTCAGAGGCGAAGGAGAGAATGTCCAAAGAAGCTCAAGAGTTTCATACTCTTTTAGATGCAAAAATCTTAGCCTTACAGACTGCTCATGACACAGTGGAATCACAAGCTTCCCAAATCAAGCAGTTGCAAGACCAACTGACGCAGTCACGGTCTGTTTCTCCAAGCCCCAATGTTCCTATGATTCCTTCTCTCTCTAAGCACGACTTGGCAGTTCTCCAGAGACTGGCCACATTGTGTTCTTTGTTCCAAGATAAAGTGGAAAGATTACAGTCCAGGATGGATTTGTTATGGTCTACATTTGAGCACTTCCAGGAGTATGTTCCTCTGGACCATTCTTTCTTTGTCCACTATCAATTGTAAAAGTTGGCCTTTTACATGAAGCTTTCAACGATGGATCTTCCTCTTCCAGAGGATGGTTGGAGTGGGGCTTGGTCTCCTGAGTTACTGACAGAAGTGGTCATATGGTGTTTGAAGATTCTGTGACGACGGATACCATGTTGCTATCTTACATGTATCTACGGGGAGATCTATTGATTTTAGATGAAGTAGATATGACCTGGTATGTGGGGGATGTGGTTTTGCAAGCTATCTTGTATGTCAACTATTTGGAGTTGCAGGTAGATGACATGTTCCAGTGTTACTCCTCAAAAGTAGCTAATTGTCCTGATAATTCATGGCACTCAATGATTGATTCTATGGTCCTGAATCATATAGCTTATTCCTATGTGCAGAGCACTAACCAACTGAGGGAGGATCTCTTAGCTTACCTTTCTAAAAACCATCCATTTGATTCAACCTTTTTTTATGCCTACTAGAGAAGATTTGTCTTAGGTCCCTCTGTTCCTAGCCTACTGTACTACCGACAAATGGCTCATCGCTATGATACCTATCTTTCCCTTTATCAAACCAATTCAACAACAATCTTATCTCTTCTTTTCCAACCTCAATATTTTTCTCAAATTCCCATATTTACATATTTCTCTTTTACCAAAGATAGAGTATTTTCCCCTTCTCCACCATACCCTTCTCCATCTATCCATATACCTTCTACTTTTCCTATTTATCAATTAACACCTTTCCTGATTTCCTTAAATTTTTAGCCACTACTTCTTTAAATTTATTTCTCCTTTTATGATTTTGCCTACCCCTCTCTTCATCCTCTGTTACTTATTCCACTTCCATCTTCTGCCACTTCTATTTCTCAACCCCCTTAGTTGGTTAGTGAATACGAACGGTTTGATCAGCAGATTCCCAAAAGAAGAGGATGGAGCTCGATTGATTCTCTTACGGGACCTCAGATAAACTGGCCAATAATTCCAGGGGATTGGACTACTACTAGTCAAGCATACCAGAACTACCTTCATTTTGCTCACCAATATTCATAATCTCTAGATCCTTCAGTGAGATTGACAGCTCATTTTGCTTGGTATCTAGGATATATGCATAGGCATTCCCATAATGATCAAATGGCCATTCCAAAACTTTGTATGAATGTCAATGTGAACATTGACTCCCACCAATTGCATGTTCTGTATTTCATGCCCTATGTCTACCTAGTAGATACCTTGTTTTACTAGAAAGGATGTGCTACCTGCAGTTCTTTCAAAATCCTCCAAAGACATTTGTAGATGAATCCTTCTTCATGGATCATTTTTGAAACCACCAAGCCTTCAAAAGGGATCATCTTCATTGATACCTTTGTGATGTATCTTGGATGATTCTTAATGATATATATATCTCTTTTTGAAGGTGTCATTCAAATGGCTGTATTAGTGTTTGTGTGTGTTGTAATAATTGTATGTGATGAGTTCGTGCTTATTGAGAATCATTTGTTCGAGAGCTCTTTTCAAACTATTGATGGAGGATGGACGCCTATGGTGAAAAGCTGAAGAGAACCTCTCATATCCTTTACAAATTTGTTATGACTTTTTAAATGATTAATCAGATGGGTTAATGAATAACAAAGTTTTCCTTTAGTAGTTTTTTCTATCAGATACAAGTAATAAGTTGGGGTCGTGTTTTGAAGAGATTATTGAAGATCCTACGGAAAATAAAATTGAGCTTTTTAATAAACTTATATTCTTATTTTCCTTAGGTCGTGAGGACGCTTTCTTTCTAAGTGTGGGGATATGTTGAGAGTGGAAAAAGACTGAATTTTTGACTGATTTTTGTTGTTTTTGAGATCTGAATGATTGATTTTTGATGGATTCAGAGTAACATATGGTTGTTAATGGAAGTGTTTGAGAGTTTTTTGGATGATATTGATTATTTTTTGGAAGTTCATGATGATTCTCAATGGAGATATAAAGCTCTATGATGTTTTGTTGAGGTTCTGATTGGTTCCGTATACCTTCTGTATAGCTTCTATTTTGTTCTGATTATCTTCTGTATGAACCATGGATTGATGATTGATGAAGATTGAGATATTTTAGAAGCTTATTGAATAGTTTGGAATGGTTTGAGTATGAGTTATGAGGTTCTAATGACCTTCTGTAACCCTCTGTAAACCTTCTGTAGAGCCTCTGTCTTTGCTTTGTCTATGCTCTGTCTCTGTACTGTAACTATATGTAGCTGCTCTGGTGCTGTACTGTAATTGTTCTGTAGACCTTCTGTAATAAGTGTTCTATAGAAAATATATGTGACTTTGGAAAAGTTTTCTAACTTTTGGAAAGGATGAATCTAAGTTCAAAAGAGCTAAAACAAGTGGAAGAAGCAGCTACTGAAGACTGAAGAGGAGATTGAGTGACAATGACAGTAGTGAGCTGTGAAAAGACACTATAGTGGCTTTGGTGACTCTTCATATCAGACATACCTCTTGGGAGGTGCATCCATGACCTAAGAAGGATTATTGAGATTATTAAGAGAGTATTTTAGTGAGGATCTGATGTAGTATTGATAGAGAGAGAGAGAGAGTCAGAGATAGTCAGTTCTATCAAAACAGTGTAACTGTATATGAGAGATTGAGAGACAGAACTATGAAGACATTGAAAATGAATACTATGTGATTGATTTCCATTCAAAGATGGTGTTATTCTTCTATGTTCTTTGTTGTATTGATGGATTCTATGAAGATGTTGAAGATTATGACTGATTCTATCAAAGCCGTGGGAGATATCTACTATGATGCTGTGTGAAGAATTGTTGTTTTCTTTGTTTTGGTTATCAAAAGAATGAAATAAAAGCTTGTTGATGTTACAAGATAGATTTTCTTGCAAGAGAATTTCATTTTCCTTGGTGTTCCTCTTGGGGCTCCACATGTGCTCATGCATGGTTATTTACGCATGTGTTCATGCATGACTAATCTTTTATCTTTGAGTCCAAGACACTTTTGATTTAGGGTTTTCAGTTGTAAATGTGTTTATCGATTGTGTCTTCAATAGCTTTGAGATTTCTCTATTGGGACTCTTATACTCTATTGAAAGTTTTGTGTAGTTATTATGGAACAAAGCAAAGCCATGGACAATGTTCCTAACATAGTGATTTCAACTCCATTGGATGCAATTGATTCAGTTGAATTAAAGAGAACAGCCATGACATTGTCTCTTCGACGCTTGCCTACTCAGAGCCATTCACATGGGTATGGGAGATAGTTATTCTAATTGTATTTGCATCAAGGTATTGTATACTTTTTGGGGAGATAGTCATTTGTGTATTTTGTTGCAGCCAAAATGTGAAGTTTAATAGAGTGAATAAAGTTAATGTGTGAAAAATGAAAGAAATGGCAAGGCAACAGGGAAGGCATGTTACTAAATCTATAAGGACAACAAGGATTCGAAGATACATAGAGGCTGCTTCAAGTTCTTTAGAGTTTAAACGCCTTGAGACCAAGATGAATGAGTTGATGGAACTGTAGATGAGTTTATCCACACGTGTCGATCATGCACTTGCCATTTACTCTGCAGAGTTGCATGAACAAGCTAAATGTTTGAATAGTGTTGTGTGCGAGACAAAGCACACCCAAAGTGTTCTTCAACAAGTCTCGAGTTATTTGGGTGGTGAAGTGAGGGAACTTTCAACGAATGATATGTAGGCATTGTTTTGGGGGCTTGGAGATGACCATGAGCCTATGATTTGCCAAAGGGGTTGTCAACTACCATTCTTGCAATTTCAAATGAATGTTAATAGATTTAATGCCTTGCTATAGCAATTGAGTCATCAAATGAATGGTCACAATTGAAGAGAACTTCCCTCACTCTCACAAGATCACTCCCTCACTCTCCCTCCCTCAAGCACTCACAAGCAAGCAAGAGAAGAGAAGGAGAGAAGAAGAAGATTCCACTTTGCCACACACCAAAGAATGAGCTCTCACTCACTTTTTGAACATTATATACAAAGCCCTAAATCCCTTTTGGGCGGTCATCCCCTTATCCCCTTTTTTACATGGTCGACCGTGCCCTAGGCCCTTTTTCCCATTGTCCTCCTATCTTTTTAACTTCCTTCCTACTGCCCATCTACCTTTACAATTTGCACAGGTGAGAGCTCGACACTCTTAAAATAAATCACAGTGCGCCTTGCGCTCTTCTACAAAAGTATTGACTTGTGCATTTTCTTGTGCGCCTTTCTCCTTGATTTAGGATTTTTCCGTACTTCTTGTGTTTCCATATTTTTATTAGCGCGCCTTCGTCTTCCATTCCACTTTTGCCTTGGCCTTGTTTTTTGCTTTAGAGTTTTTGGATTTTCCACCTTGTTCGTCTAACACCCTCTTTTTTTAAATATCCATTCTCTCAAAACTTCCTTATTAGCTTTCCTAACATTTTGGACCTATCTAACTACCAAAATAAATCTCCTTTTGCAACTATCTTTGTATATCCCAATTAAATGCATTGTTTTAAACTATTTGGCCTTATTACTTTGTATTTACTTGCTTCCTTGACTTGTTGCAAATATTTCTTGGCCTTCAACATTCAAAATGGCAAAATCTAAACTCCCTTTATAAACATTTTTCTATAGCTGCCATAAAAAAACAAAGTGGCATGTATGTCTTTCATGTCCTCATAGATTGAGATTGTGAAATTAGCTTTCTTTTTATGGCAATAGCACTCTCAATGGGTTCTTTATAGGTCAAGATAGCCAAATTAGTTGTCACAATATCCTCTTTTAAATATGTGAATTTAAATTCTTTTAGGACCAACAACCATTTAGTCACTCTCAAGGCATTTTTAGCAAAACCTATGGAAAGGAACTAGCAAGCACCACAAAAGGCTTTTGAATCAGGTAGGGTTTACATCTTTTGGCTGCATGTACCAACCCCCATAACAATTCTTCTTCTATCTATGCTTTTTTATTTACTCCAATCGATCTCCTTATGTAAAAAGTCTCATGTAAGACATTCCCTTCCCTTCTTGCATTAAGATAGCTCCAATAATGTCTTTTCTAAAATTGATGCTGAAAAAAGGCCCCGATTTGGAGGCATAAGAATTGGCAAAATACTCATCTTCTCTTTCATTTTTAGCAATGCATCCTCTTCTACATGCATCCAAACTAAAGGATCTTTTTGAGTTGCTTTCTATAAGGGATATACATACTCAATGAACATATGGAAATATCTAGATAAATACCTCAAATTTTGAAGAAATCTTATCAACTCTTTTACAATTTTAGGAGAACCTATAAGAAGAAAAGCCTCAAATTTACTTGATTTGGGCTTTGTATTGGGCAGCAAGTCAATCACCTTTTGCTTCTCCAGTCCTTCTTGTGAAGAAGAAAGATGGCTCCTTTCGAATGTGCATTGATTACCGCGATCTCAACAAGGTCACTATCAAGGATAGGTATCCAATACCTAGAATAGATGATCTCTTAGATGAATTGAAGGATGCCAAGGTGTTCTCCAAAATTGACTTGAGATCGGGATATCATCAAATATGCATGAAGGAAGGGGATGAATTTAAAACAGCCTTCAGGACAGAGAGGGGACTTTACCAGTTTATGGTTATGCCTTTTGGGTTATCAAATGTTCCAGCCACATTCCAGTCTCTCATGAATAAGATACTTCAGCCATTGCTCTTTAAAACAGTTTTGGTATTCTTTGATGACATTTTGATCTATAGCAAGAATAAAAAAGACCATTTGCAACATGTAAAAGAGGTCTTTGACATATTGAGGATACACAAACTATTTGCCAAGGCCACTAAATGCTCTTTTATGACAAAGGAAGTTGAGTACTTGGGTCATATAGTGGGAGAAGATGGAATCAAAGTGGATCCTAAGAAGGTTCAGTGCGTCAAAGAATGGCCTATGCCAACCAATGCCACTTCATTAAGAGGTTTCCTTGGTTTGTCATCCTTTTACCGAAGGTTTATGAAGAACTATGCTCATGTTGCAGCTCCTCTTACCGATCGGCTGAAAAAGGAGGCCTTCTTCTGGGATGAGATCGCTGACAAGAGCTTTAATGAGCTGAAGCAATTGCTTGTTTCAGCACCCATACTAGTTTGCCCTGACTTCTCCAAGACTTTTTGTTGAGATATCGAGCTCCACTCGTGATACGCCAGGGTGACCGTTGTGTATTTATGTCACCGACTTGTCAATTGCAGACGCGGTTGATACACCGCCCATGAATAATAGCTACATGATAGCTATCCTTATCTACTCTAGTTCGTGGCTCAGTTAGTATGCCACCTTAGTTAGTTGAGTTTGGTTTGAGACCCAGCTCATGTTGCAGCTCCTCTTACCGATCGGCTGAAAAAGGAGGCCTTCTTCTGGGATGAGATCGCTGACAAGAGCTTTAATGAGCTGAAGCAATTGCTTGTTTCAGCACCCATACTAGTTTGCCCTAACTTCTCCAAGACTTTTTGTTGAGATATCGAGCTCCACTCGTGATACGCCAGGGTGACCGTTGTGTATTTATGTCACCGACTTGTCAATTGCAGACGCGGTTGATACACCGCCCATGAATAATAGCTACATGATAGCTATCCTTATCTACTCTAGTTCGTGGCTCAGTTAGTATGCCACCTTAGTTAGTTGAGTTTGGTTTGAGACCCATATATAGGGTTCTTCTATTTCTTTGTACTAGAGTTCTTTTGGCTTACACAACTAAGAAGAGGAAAACTGTTTTCAGCCTCCACCTTTGAGTGTATTCCCCCATTGTGCAAGCAAGAAAGCTTCAAGTGAGACTCCTTCCTTCTCTCCCACAATCTTGACATGGTATCACAGCCTTGTTCGTGGTAAGGAGCTCAAGAAAGCAAGCCAAGCTCGCGGTGTTCTGGTGAGAGGAGCAGTGTTGCTTTCATTTTCTGTTTTGGGAGCAGATTTCTGCAGGTAGCACAGCCAGAAAGTGCAAGAGTGCATTGTCTCAGGTTGAGACGCCCTTCGCGGTGAAGCAAGAGGGTAGTATATGCTGCGGGTGAGGGCTTCAGCCCTTGGCGACCTTGTTTTTTTTATTTGAGGCCATTTCAGGGCCTGTTTTGGAGGCGGAAGTTTTCTGCACGCACTCAGGAAAAGGCCCAGTTTTATGCTATGCAGCCACTAATCTACAGGTCGGTGAAAAGTTACTGTAGAAATTGCATTGTATGCCTGTGCGCAGAGACATTAGGAGTTACAGAATCATCCCTGTTGCCTGTTGATGCAAAATCATCACTAGGAAGTGACTGTGTGGTCAAATACCACTTTCGTCAGTTTTGTAGATTTGCCCTTGTGAGGCTGAAGCTGTGTTCTTTGCAGTGACAGAATTTTTTGCAGTGTTCTGTAATGGCGTCTGATTCTCTTTCACAGATTGTCACTGAAAAGCTTGACAAGAACAACTTCCAAGCATGGAAGTTTAGAATGACAAATTTCCTTATGGGAAAAGGATATAGGGAATTTGTTGCAGGAAATGAAGAAGAACCAGTTCTTCCTGATGTTCCCAATCAACAACAAATGCAGGCATTCAAAACATGGCATGAGAGAGCCAGGAAAGTTATGTATTGACTGTCTATCAGTATTTCAGACTCTATGATTGTGCATATTCAGGATGCAAGTACGCCAAAGGAGGCATGGGATACTTTGTCAAAAATGTATAGCACAAATACGCAAGCCAGGAAAATGGAGCTCAAGCAAGAGTTGCATAATGTGCAAAGAGAAAGTATAAGCATCAACGACTACCACATGAAGGTGAAGAAGATTGCAGATGCACTTGCTTCCATTGGGTCGCCAGTGGAAGATGATGATTTAGTTTCTGTGACCTTGAATGGTCTAGGAAAGGATTATGCACAGTTTCGGACATCCATTTTAGTTCGTGAAAGATTTCCTGATTTTGAGGAGCTGATTGCTCTTCTAATTTCTGAGGAGCAAAGAAATGGTGGTGCATCTTCTTCAGGAGGAACTTCAAAAGAAGCTGTCTTCTACTCAAATGCTGGAAGAGGTAGAGGCAGAGGTAGAGGAGGCCGATTTGGAGGCCGTGGCAGAAATCAGAATATGCAGCAAACTCAAGAAAACCAGTCCTATGGAGGAGGACGTGGTAACTCTAGAGGTAGGGGGAGCCAAAGAGGTCGTGGTGGATGGCAAAGAGGCCAAAATGCAAACAGTAATGTTGAATGCTACTACTGTGGTAAAATGGGTCATATGGCTAAAGATTGCTATAAAAAGCAGAATGACATCATGAATGGAAAACTGCAACAAGGGAATTATGCATCTTCTAGTAGACAGGGTGATGACAGAAATGAGCACTTGTTTATGGTGCAGCACATGAACAATTCTGTGACAAGTGCAGAAGAAAGCATTATGTATGGTATGTTGACTCAGGTGCATCAAACCACATGACAGGTCATGCAAAATGGATGGAGGATGCAAGAAAAATGGAAAAACCAGGATTTGTGGAGACTGGTGATGATATTGCACATCCTATTGTGCAGATTGAAAAAATTCCTTTGTCTATGCAGGATGGGAAAAAGAAATACCTATCCGATGTATTTCATGTCTCGAATATCACCAAGAATCTGGTTTCTGTTGGTCAAATGGTTGAGCAGGGCTTGCAGGTCAGATTTAATCCTCATGGATGCTTTGTTGAGGATATGAAAAATAAAGGTTGCTTGATAGCAAAAGGAAAGAAGAAGGGCAGAATGTTTACATTGGATGCAGACATGTCTGAATTGAGTGCAGCAATGTTTGCACATGGGACCGGTGTAGTTGCAGATATTGATATCTGGCATAAACGCATTGGTCATGTTAATGTACAGCGACTTAAATCAATGCAGGCCCAAAATATTGTTGCAGGTTTGCCGAAATTCAAGGTTGCAGAAATGCATAAGGTATGTGAAGCCTGTCAATTTGGAAAACAGGCAAGGAAACCATTTCCTAGACATGTTCAAGAGAGTAAGAAGCCATTGGAATTAATCCACTCTGATGTATGGACAACTAAAGCTACATCTCTTGGAGGCTGTCATTATTTTGTTAGTTTTATTGATGACTATAGCAGAAAAGTTTGGGTGTATTTTATGAAAAAGAAAAGTGAAGTTTTTGGGCATTTCAAAACTCTTAAAGCGATGGTTGAAAAAGAAACAGGCCTGCAGATAAAATGCCTAAGGTCAGATGGAGGGAGAGAGTACCTCTCAAATGAGTTTGCAAGGTTCCTGCAGGAGCATGGCATAAAGCAGCAATATTCATGCAGTCATACCCCACAACAAAATGGAATTGCAGAAAGGAAAAACATGCATATTGGAGAGGTATCTCGTGCCATGCTCAATGAAAAAGACTTGCCAGATTTTTATTGGGCTGAAGCAGTTGCTACAGCAGTCTACATAATGAACAGGACTCCCACTGCAGCAATACATGGAATGACTCTAGAGGAGAGGTATACTGGTAGGAAACCAGATATTTCTCATTTGAAAATTTTTGGTTGCATTGCCTATGTACATGTGCCAGATGAGTTGAGATCCAAGTTGGATCCAAAAGCTGAGAAGTGCATCTTTATTGGTTATTCTCTGCAGCAAAAAGGGTATAGATGCTATAACCCTTCTACTCGTAAGTTTACAGTGAGCAAAGATGTTGTTTTTGATGAGATGAGTAGTTGGTATAAACCAGTAAATGTGATTGATGATGTAGATGCACAAAATGGTAATGCTGTACAGAATTCACAGCAGCAGTCACAAAATATTAGTGGACCTGGAGCGTCCTCTAGCAGTGGTTCACATTCTTCGCCATGGACAGGCAGATTGAGATCAGGAGAATCTTCTCAAAGTAATGCAGATAGTGGTATGCAGGTATCACGAAAAGGAAAAGAGAAGGTTGATCAGCCCATGTTTGATGTGAATGCAGGTCACTCTTATGTGGATGGTGAATCCAGTGGCTCAGAACAGAGCATTGATGATGAGTTGGGTATTCCTTCTATTGTTACACCTGGAGTAAGGAAGACCAGGGATGTTTTGAGAGCACCTGGGAGTGAACCTACTTTGCGCAGGTCTACCAGAGCTAGGTATCCTATGGATAGGCTGAAATATGATGGATTTACAGCCATTTACTATGCATATATGGTCAAAGTGATACAGGAACCAGAACCCACTTCTTTTGAGCAAGCCATGGGAAAAGAAAAATGGGAGAAAGCCATGGATGAAGAAATGGATGCCTTGGAAGCAAATGCTACATGGGAATTGGTACCTTTGCCTAAAGGTAAAAATGCAATTGGCTGTAAGTGGGTTTATAAGGTGAAGCACAATGCAGATGGTTCTGTGAACAGATACAAGGCAAGATTAGTAGTCAAGGGGTATGCACAAACATATGGCATTGACTATGAAGAAACATTCAGTCCGATTGCAAGGATGGCAACCGTAAGAGCAGTCATTGCTATGGCTGCATCAAAGGGATGGTCTTTACATCAGATGGATGTAAAGAATGCCTTCTTGCATGGTGATTTGCAAGAAGAGGTCTATATGGAGCAGCCACCAGGTTATGTGCATGCTGTTCATCCTGAGTTTGTTTGTAGGTTGAAGAAAGCCTTGTATGGCTTGAAGCAAGCACCTAGAGCATGGTCTGACAAGATAGGACAGTATCTTGTCACTATTGGCTTTCAAATTTCCAAGGCAGATTTCTCACTTTATGTGAGAAAAACAGAGAAAGGTATTATGCTACTTGTCATTTATGTTGATGATTTGATTATGACAGGTGACAGTGATGAAGATATCCTTCATGTGAAAATGTTATTGAAGTAGAAGTTTGAGATGAAGGATTTGGGAGAGCTGCGGTATTTCTTGGGCATTGAGGTGATTAGATCACCAAGTGGGATACAACTCTTGCAGAGGCAGTATGGATTGGACATACTGTCCAAATATGGGATGACAGGCTGTAAGCCTATTTCAGTTCCTTTGGAGCAGAATGTGAAGCTGAGCACAGATGCAGGTGAGCTTCTGGAAGACCCTACTATGTACAGACGCATAGTAGGAAGTTTGATTTATATGACTATTACCAGGCCAGATTTGAGCTATGCTGTTGGATTGGTAAGTCAGTTTATGCAGGCTCCAAGGAAATCGCATTTGGATGTGGCTAGACGCATACTCAGGTATGTGAAGTCCACATTGCAGTATGGACTATTTTATGAGACTGGGGTTCAGATACAGCTGTATGGATACACTGATGCTGATTGGGCTGGTAGTATTTCTGATAGACGATCTACCAGTGGATATGTGTTCTCTTTTGGGAGTGCTGCAGTCACTTGGAGCAGCAAGAAACAGCCTACAGTTGCCTTGTCGAGCACAGAGGCTGAGTACAGGGGTGCAGCAATGGCTGCATGTGAGGTAGCTTGGTTGCATAAGCTACTTTATGATATGCATCAGTCTACAGATGGGCCAGTTGTCATTTATTGTGACAACATGAGTAGTATACACTTGGCAAATAACCCAGTCTATCATGCTAGAACAAAGCACATTGAGGTGCATTATCACTATGTGTGAGAGAGGGTTTTACTAGGTCTTATTGATCTAGTTTATGTCAGCATAGAGGATCAGGTAGCTGACATATTCACGAAGGCATTGGGCACAGAGAAGCTGCGCAAGTTCAGAGTACTGCTTGGTGTGCAGGAATTGGGATTGAGCTCGAGGGGGAGTGTTGAGATATCAAGCTCCACTCGTGATACGCCAGGGTGACCATTGTGTATTTATGTCACAGACTTGTCAGTTGCAGACGTGGTTGATACACCGCCCATGAATAATAGCTACATGATAGCTATCCTTATCTACTCTAGTTCGTGGCTCAGTTAGTATGCCACCTTAGTTAGTTGAGTTTGGTTTGAGACACATATATAGGGTTCTTCTATTTCTTTGTACTAGAGTTCTTTTGGCTTACACAACTAAGAAGAGGAAAACTGTTTTCAACCTCCACCCTTGAGTGTATTCCCCCATTGTGCAAGCAAGAAAGATTCAAGTGAGACTCCTTCCTTCTCTCCCACAATCTTGACACTTTTACCATTTATGCAGATGCCAGTGGTAGAGGTTTGGGGGCAGTTTTGGTACAGGAGCATGGTGTCATTGCATTTGAGAGCAAAAAAATTTGATGACAAAGAGAGACGGATACATGTTTATGAGCAAGAGATGCTTGCTATCTTACATGCAATCAAGAAATGGCACCACTACCTCTATGGGACACACTTCAAAGTCAAAAGTGATCATAGGGTCTTGAGATATTTTCTCTCGCAACCCAATCTTTCTCCCAAGCAAAAGAGATGGTTAGCCACTTTGCAATCATATGATTTTGAAATATCATACATGGCTGGCAAGGATAATGTGGTGGCTGATGTGTTATCAAGAATGTGGGCATGTAGTCTATCTACTGTGTCTACCATCTATAAGGATTGGATTGAAGACATTCAAGAGGAATATGTGCTTGATGAGCATGCTGCCCATATTTTACAGAAATTACAGCAAGGGTGTGATGCTGAATTTCTTAATTTTAAAGTGCATAATGGTCTCTTATGGTTTAAGGGTAAAGTGTACTTGATTCCCAACAGTAAATTCAAGCTGAAGGTGCTTCAAGAGATGCATTCATCGCCAATGGCTGGTCATTTGGGCCTTTTCAAGACGTTTGATAGAGTTCATCAAAGCTTCTATTGGAAAGGTCTATGGAAAGATGTTAAAGAGTATGTATCTCAGTGCTTGGAGTGTCAGCAAAATAAGGATTCCACTCTATTACCAGTCGGCTTACTTCAGCCTTTACCCATACCTACGGGCAAATGGACAGATATTTCCATGGATTTCATAACGGGATTGCCTACTACCAGTCATGGATGGAACAGTATCTATGTGGTAGTTGATAGATTGACCAAATCAGCCCAGTTTATCCCAACTAAAGTCCAATTTTCAGCAAGGCAAGTCGCCGAGCAATTTATGGAAGGTGTGTTCAAACTACATGGTATGCCTATGAGAATAGTATCAGACCGTGATTCGAAGTTTATGGGCAACTTCTGGAAAAGTCTATTCTCATATATGGGTACTTTCCTCACTCCTAGCACGGCCTATCACCCTCAGACTGATGGGCAAACGGAGAGAGTCAATCATTGGGTGGAAGTGTACCTTAGGCATTATTGTCATGACACACAAGCTTCATGGGATCGTTGGATCCACCTTGCTGAATTTTGCTATAATAACACGCACCACATGAGCATTGGGATGTCTCCGTTTGAAGCTCTTTATGGGTATAAAGTCCAACTTCCATCAGTTTTATTCCATGAAGATATCAACCCACAAGCAAAGGAAGAGTTGGAAAGAATGGAGTTGCTCATGAGGCAATGCAAGGACGGCATAAGGAAAGCACAAGAGGTAATGAAGGTCTATGCATATGAGAAAAGAAGACATTTAGATTTCAAGGTTGGAGATTGGGTATTTCTCAAAGTGCCCAAGATGCATTATGCTTCATTAAAGGGTGGGAACAATAAGCTTGCTCATAGGTTTTATGGGCCATACTTGATCTTGGACAAAATTGGAGAGCTTGCTTACAAACTTCAACTACCATCTTCTACTAGAATACATGATGTATTCCATGTTTCACAGCTAAAGAAGTATGTTGGGCCCGATGTACAAGTATTGGAAGAGTTACCACCATTGGATGAGGCAGGACTGATCATATATGAACCTGAAAGCATTATTGGAAAGAGAGAGAAAGTTCTCAGAAATCGTACTCTCATTGAGTATCTCATTAAGTGGAAGAATTTGCCCATTGAAGAGTCTTCTTGGCAACCATCCACTTATGTCAGTAACTTTCCTTGGTTATTACAAGATGATATATGATGCAGTATGCAGTGACTGTGCAGAGATAGCTTGCTGTATGAAATTTCTGCAGACAATAAAAATGTCCTGACTTCATTAGAATTTGATTTTGATGTTATGAGGTGATGCTTGGGAGTGTATACTTCGTTTCTACACTTCATACACCTCATTTGGACCAATATATCAAAAGTTATGGCAGTTTATGTGAATCATCCCTGTTTGGACAGCAACCAATTTTCTCACAGTTTGGCATGCAAAAAGGTCTTCTTTTCATGGACAGTGCTTTCTTATCACTTGGAAGATGAATGGGCATGATTACTATCATCCTTGACTTGGATTTAGTCCATTACTTCTTGGTTTTGAGGACAAAACCATCTTCATGACGGGATGGTTTGTCATGAAGGAAAATACAACATTAATATTTGCACCTTGGATTAATTCCAGCCTTTGTAAATTCAGCCCTAGCCTATGTGTACATGTGTGAACAACCCTTAAGTTTGGAAAAAGGGTTAGAATAAAAGGGACTAGAGGCCAAAGGCAAGACATCTTTTGATCATTCAATAATCTTGGCTTTTCCATCTTCTTGAAATTAGCTTCTTCTTAGCCTATGAAGCACTCAGCCATGGCCATCATGTATTCTTGAAACCCCAACCATTAATACATGATGAGGATGTCTTGGTGCAATAGACTTGTTAATTCTTTGTTGTTGCTTAGTTAATTTTCAATTTCAGTTAGATTTCATTCCATGGTTGATTGCTTTGTGGGACATTAAGACCAGTTGTAGGCAACATTTTCTCACCAAGAAGTGCTACAAGCTTGTCAATACCCAACCTCATACCCTCGAAGCCTGATTTCATATCCTTTATGTCATTTGACAATTGTTGAAAACTGTTTGAATTCATTGAGATATGAGACATCTCTATGGGTTGATTGATAGGGGAGTGGGTGGAACTTGCATCGACCTCTTCGTTCTCATAATGCATTCGGTAAATGGCATCTTGAGAAGTGTCATGTTCACCCCTTTCCTGTTGATGTTCACCCCTTTCCTGTTGATATTCCTTCAATTCTTCATTAATAGTATCCAAAACAGGGTCTCTCTTCTTATTCCTAGCCATGGGTTGATTTCTGTCCTGAATTTCCTGCAGTAGAAAAACTTGATTATCTTCACTTCTAGAGATCCAAATTACGAGCTCTTTGTCTCTGTTCGAAGCTTGAAGAGTCCTCTATCCAATAAGCTATCAAGTGCAGAAAATGGATGAGTACAGAAATTTCTGTAAAGGATTTTTTGTTGCTGTCTGAAAATTCCTGCAAGCAGTGAATACCCTGTTCTAGTCAATTAATGACTTGTACCATCAATACCAAGCATGTACCAACCTCATAACCCTGTAGGAGAGTCTCATACATCTGCCCATACTGAAAATGACCTCTGTAATCAGTAAAATGGCTGTCTAACTCAATGTAGACTGCAATCTTTAATGAGGGTATGCACATACTCTATCCCAAACTTTAATCCTGAACCATAGTGTCTTTACCATAGGATGCATACATTTTACTGTAGCCATATGTCTTCATACATTTGCCATATATTCATGAGTACCATACATTTGCCAATATCTCAAGAACTCACTGCCCATAAACTCATGCTGTAGACTGATTTCAAGTGCCTTTGAGATTTGTACCTGCACCTAAACTTGAAAATGCGTGGGATCCGAGACCCGAGGGGTTTGCAAAGTTTCCTCTTGAGCCGGGTTGCGCTCCCCTTCAGGGTCCTCGTCGGTAGGGGAGGGTCACCTCTCTTTTGTCCTACTGACTCGCCCGGCATCCACTTTTCCTCGTGGGAATGTACATGGCAAGTGAATTCTAGCTCTAAAAATCAGTATGATATGCATGGAATAGGAAGGAAATACAATTGCCTTTCATTTGCCCTTTCATGGTATGCAAGATTGGAATTGAAAAGGCTGAAATGTAAATGAGAAATGGAGAGGTATTTACCTCAGCAGTGACTCACTGCTTACAAAGCTTTTCTCACTTACCAATTGGGTAATGATTTTCTTATGATCAAGAGGCAAAATAGGCAATCAATTTCATATCAGGGTTAGGCAATAAAGATTGAGTAAAGAAGCTCAAGAAATTACTGATTTCAGTGAATGAAAGTAGATGGGTAATGCTCATTCATTATGGAAGAGTTTGAGACATTTAGAGATGGCCATTGCAGTAAATTGAAGAGGTTTAGTAAAGACAATGACTGACATAACCTATAGGCTTCATGCAATGCATTAGGCTATGAATGAAAGCTTCATTAATCCTCTTATTTCTCTTCAACAATTGGAAATGAGATCAGCAATTGGATGTAAAGAGAAATTAAGAGTGATTAGAGTACCTCATTTGATTGATTGGAGAAGAGTATTGTTGATGGAATGACCTTCAATCCATAATGCTTGACATAGGTGAGTTGAGCTTGATAATCCTTCTAAAATCAATCCAAAAGATCTTCAATCTTCAAGAATAATCCCTTCCTTGATAAGCTTCAGCTTCATTAATCCCATGAAAGCTCCATGACTCCATGAATGCTCCAAATGAGGGTTGATGAAGATCGATTACCTTCTCTACTTGAAGTAGGTTGCAATAGGTAATAGAGAGGGCTTCAATGTGTCCAAGGGATCCTGAAATTTGAGAGGGAATGCCAAAATTTAATGGCATAAAAAGCTTCATGATGTCCATTGAATACCTAGACCTCCATTGGCTTCAATCTCCTTCAATGTCGGTCCAATGTTGATGGATTCTTGAGGGACAATGGTTGAGGAAGCTTCAGATATGCTTTGCCCACAAAAGCCCCATGATTTGCTTCAAAAATTTCAGGAATCTTTGATGCTGTCCCAAACTGTTATGCATAGGGTTTGCAATCTCCATATCCATGCTCCATCAAAGCTTCAAGCTTCAAGATCAATCAATGTTGGTACTAGGATGTATGTAGAAGCCTCAGGGAGTATAATAGAGCAAAAACCCTTTGATCTTGATGAAGAAATTTGAGAAATTTTAGTGCTGTCCAAAACTATCATAAAGCTCCATACCTAGGGTTTGAGAAAGCTCCCATCTTCAAAAAGAGTGAAAGATCAAGTATAAGATGATGGATACTCCATAGTTGCACTCCATTTGATCATCCTATGAAGAGTATAATCTCCAAATGCATCACGTTTTGTTGATCAAGAGGGGGGGCGGGGGGGGGGGGCCTATAAAAACAGTGCAAACTGCTGCAATATGTCCTCTTATAGCACATGATGAAAACGAGATGGATATGAAGCATATAGGTATTCAATAGGTAGCTCAAGACCCATACTAAATTCTTGCATAAGCCATTTGAGCACTAGAGGTCATGGGAAGAAGATCTGAGAAGAAATGTCCATGGCAGCTTGTAGGGAAGCTTGAAGGAAAGAGGAAAGAGAAGAAGAAACCCTTCCTTCTCAAAAGTAACCACAGTTAAAGTGTCCTCCAACCATGTCTAACCCTCTTTTGGTCCATAAGCCTTCAAAATGGGGTAAAATTTGATGACGACCTGTCAAATTAGCTTTGCCTCCATATCTCTGTGAAGAAGCACTAAAATAACCATAGTTTGAAGTAGTACAACCAGTCTAGTCACTGTCAAGGAGAAACCAAACCATGTAACTGTGTCTTCAAGTCCAGTTACACAGAAATGATGCCTGTAACTAGATCTTCCATGAAAATGACCTCCCCAGCAAGATCATAATCATGAAAATGATGGAATTAAAGCATGCCTTGGATCATAGCAAGGCTCTGATACCAATGTAAGAAAGCAATCAACCATGGAATGAAATCTAACTGAAATTGAAAATTAACTAAGCAACAACAAAGAATTAACAAGTCTATTGCACCAAGACATCCTCATCATGTATTAATGGTTGAGGTTTCAAGAATACATGACGGCCATGGCTGAGTGCTTCAGAGGCTAAGAAGAAGCTAATTTCAAGAAGATGGAAAAGCCAAGATTATTGAATGATCAAAAGATGTATTGCCTTTGGCCTCTAGTCCCTTTTATTCTAACCCTTTTTCCAAACTTAAGGGCTGTTCACACATGTACACATAGGCTAGGGCTGAATTTACAAAGGCTGGAATTAATCCAATGTGCAAATATTAATGTTGTATTTTCCTTCATGACATCATGACAGTCTTTGGTACCAATGGTCTATGATTAGTCTATTCTTTGTATCTTGATTGCTACTCGGATATCCATGGCAGTGGGAGGTTGCTTTCTTGCCTATTTGCCCATAGTTGGATAGACATATACTACTGTATTTATTTCAACACCGTTGTTGTAATTACAATTTTTACCATTGTCTTAGAGAGTAGACCTTATACTTTGGCAATCTGTTGCTTGCAATCAGTGGAAAGCTCTAAACTTTGGTATTCCCTTCTGTTTTTTCCTTGTTTTGACTAAGTTTTGGGGGCTAATTTGCAATCATTTATAGCAGCCCATTCTCTTGGATTTTGCATTGGTATATTATCCTTATGGCTAGTTCTTTGAGCTATTTTCAATGTTGAAAAAGTTGATTCCACAAATTTCACTTATTGGAAGATGCAATATGGCACGTACTGATTTAAAACAAGCATGTTAGGCCTTTGAAAACCAAGAATGTGGAACTCAAAAGTATTGATAATGATACTTAGGATGTGTTAGATGAGCTATGTAAATCCACTCTTATATCGTCATGATCTAAATAGGTCTATTTCAACGTTATGGCACCTGATGAGAATGCTTGATAGTTATGGGAAAAGATATACAATCTTTATGACAAGCAAAGTCTTGCTTCACAATTATATTGGTTGAAACAACTTGTGGACCTTTACATGAAGGAAGGGACTAGTGTATCCACACATTTGAATGTGATTTCATGTTATTTTCAACCAATTGACTTCGTAGGCCATTGACTTCAAGAATGGTTACATCTTGGCAGCTTCTTCTCTTGATGTTAGTCAATTGGTTGATGCCTTGTTCACTTTTTCTTAATATTGGTTGCTTGATTCGAAGGCTTCTTTCCATATTACTCTACATAGGGAATGGTCTCATTACTATCATAGCATGACAGTTTCTGTGAGACTAGGAACTGGCTTGGCATTGGTGATGTTAGACTATAGTTTACTTCAAGCAACACTTTTGTTTTGCATGATGCATACCATATTCTGACTTTTACTAAAAGCCTACTCTCTACTAGACACTTGGATGATGCAGGATATATTGTATCTTTTAGTGATTCCACATGGAAGATTACTCGTGGGAATCTTGTCTTTACTTGAGGTGCCAAAGGCTGGCAACCTTTATCCCTTGCTTATGTCTTGGTCTATTGACCATGTTTTGGCTTTGGCTAACATACCACATGTATCTTTACGGCATCATTGCCTTTAGCACATGTTCTTAAAAGGAATGAAAATGCTTTTTTATTTGCAATATATTTCGTCTCTTAATTATAATTTTTTAATTTATGTGATTATTATCTTTATGGCAGGCAAACACATAGTTCTCAAAAGAAGTCAGGCATTAGGCGAAAGCAAAAATATGATGTAGTGGCTACCTTTTAGCATTGGCTTGCTCTTCTTGAGAACCAATTTGGATATAGACTAAAATGCCTTAGGTTAGATCGTGGGGGTGAATATGTCTCTGAAGCATTTGAGTAGTTTTGCAATTAAATAAGGTACTAAGCATCAGTTTTTCCCCTTATACTCCACCCCAGAATGTTGTTGGAGAGCACATGAATAGGATGATTTAAGAGAGAGTCTATAGTATGCTTAGCCAAGCATGCTTACCATAGTATTTTTGGACTAAGGCAATTACTACTGTTGTACATAATAAATAGATCCCCATGCACTGCTATTGGTTGTTAAGTTGCAAAGGAGGTATGGTCTAGAAAACCTCCGTCATATGCTCATTTACATGTCTTTAGATGTAAGACTTTTTGCCATATTTCCAAGGATAAGCACAATAAGCTGAATCCTAAATTATTAAAATATGTCTTTCTTGGTTATAGGGATATAGGTAAGATGGACTATCACCTATAGGATTCATAGACTAGAAAGGTCATTCATAACCATGATGTTGTTTTCCATGAGGAGAAGATGCATAAGCAGCTTGAGCAGATAGTTGAGATATCTAAGATGATATTTTAGGAGGAGCCTCATATTACCATATAACTAGCTAGACAGCCTGTAAAACTGATATTCCAATGACCCGTGATCATGATGTTGGATATGATGTATATGTCCCATAGTCCATTTTAAGACAGTCTATTAGAGATAGACATCAACTTGATCTACTTGAGCCCTCCATGGACTATATATTATGGTGACAAATTCTAGTGAGTCCCTTACTTTTGATGAGGAGGCCATGTGTAAAGGTGATAGTCGCTCTTGGGAGAGGACCATGGACTCAAAGTATGACTCATTGCAAAAAAAACATACATGGAATTTGATTCCTTCACCCAATGGAAAAAATGCATTGTCATACAAGTGGGTGTACAAGGTGAAGAGTATCCATTGATACCCCAAGGTAGCATATAAGTCTAGATTGGTTGCTATGGGTTTTACGTAGAAGCATGGTGTTAACTTTGATGAGGTATTTTCTCCTGTAGTCAAGATGACAATCCTACGTTTGGTGTTGACCTTGGTTACTCAATTAGATCTAATCTCTATTAGATGGATGTTAAGATGGCTTTCTTACATGGAGACTTGTATGATGAGATCTATATACAAGAACCTAAGGGCTTTCAAGAAAAAGGCAAGGAAGTGCGCAAGTTGAGAAAGAGACTTTACGATCTTAAGGAGGCACCTAAAGAATGGTATCATAAGTTCAATGTATTTATGTGGTCATAGTTTTACTCCCACAGTGATATGGATAAATGTCTCTACACGAAGAAGACTCATGATGGCAATCTTATTATCTTCATACTTTATGTAGATGATATAATGACTGGTAAGAGAGTTCGTGATGAGTTGGATACTTTGAATACTCAACTCAAGAAGCTTTAAGATTAAGGATATGGGGCAAGCCTCATATATTCTTGGAATGCGCATCACATGCAATCGCTCTCAAGGGCTCATTTACTTGTTATTATAGGAGTACATACAAAAGGTCCTTAAGCACCTCCATACACAGGATATTAAGCCTATTGGCTATCCTTTACCTTTTCATGTGAAGGTCACTTGAGAAGATTGTCCACATTCAAATGAGTAAAAGATGGAGTGGCCAAGATCCTTTACACATTTGCAATGGGCAGTTTGATGTATGCCATGATAGCCACTCTCCCTTGCATAACATTTGTAGTGGAGATTGTGGCCCACTATATGGCTACCCCTAACCGACGACGGTGAGACACTATGAAAGGTATCATGAAGCATTGAAAGACACTACAAATATAAACATTTAGTATGGTAGTTAAGATACTATAATCATATGCTACACTAACTCGGACTATACAAGGCATGCTGATAGTAGGAAGTCCACCTATAGGTATGTCTTCACTTTTACTAGAGATATTGTTTCTTGGGTGTCCAAGTGCAAGAATGCATGACCTTATTTACTACTGAGGCAAAGTATACTACAACCACTAAGGCCCTGTAGTTAGGTTGTTTGGTGGTAAACCTTAGTATTACTATTACTCCTACATTGCATTCAAATTCTATGAGTTCTATTTAGTTGGCCAAGAATCCAATCTTCCATGCGAAAACAACGCACATTGAGATGCACTATCACTTCATCAAGGAGGTGGTAGAGATGTTGCAACTATGTTAGTTGTCGTAACCCAACAAGATGCCATTGCTCTCAATGAAAAAAGCTACTCCTATTGCCACCCGACCTACCATGTCATCAAACAAAATGATGCATTCCCTAACTAGATTAGGCTGCCCAAATGCCACATCATCAAGCAACATCTAGACTTGCCTAGATCTATTCTAGTGTTGTATTTTGCCAACATGTTGGCCACCCAAATATTGGCACCATAGTCTACGACTATATGAGGTGTTGCTAACATCACCACTCTACCAAAAAGATGTTTTGGACTACTAGACCTATGTCTTGCTACCACCTATCAATTAAGTGTGTTGCTCACTTTTTCATTGACATCAACATCCTAACTTAGTAGATTTTTGGCACATTTCAAAGCCCATTCTCACTTCAACTTCTTGGTCACCTTTCTCTATCCTTCAGACATGGAGGTTCAAGGACCCCAAATTGGATCTATCATATTCTCATTCACTCATTCTTATTAAGCATTCTACAAATCATACTCTACATGTTGTCATACATTTCATTTTTTTGTGTGCTTGTCACACCTTTCCTTTACATTTTATCAAAGCCAACGCTCTTATAAAGAGTATCTTGTGGCTATCTCAAAAGCTTAGCAATTCAGAGTGTCCGAGAACACATCAATCTTATATTGCACGATTTCTATTAAGTGCATATATTATCGATAACTGAGCTTTTTCAATAAAACTTTCATTGCAATACAACCCTGCTCTAGGCAAAGGTGGGAAAGAGTGTAATCTTATTGGATTCAAACATATTGTATCATCATGAACAGGCAAAAAAAATGAAATCTCAGATCCTGCAATGTTTGACAAGAACAACGTCAACTTGCAAAAGAAGGGGCAATGCCCTCCAATAGGCGCTTGCAACCTACATGCCAAATTTTGGCCATCTAGCACTCCACCTAATCCCCGATTTAGACTGTCCATGTAAGCCTGGCTTCTTAAATCTTAAGCATTATAGCAGCATACTGTGCAAAGTATACATAATGTATTTAATAATGTACCTTCCATTAAGAGCCCCTTAGGCCTATAAGAAACAAAAATTTTACAATACAACAAATGTGTCTAGCTTGAGCTAACAGCAAATGGCATCTTTGGCCGCATGTTACTTCGCCCTAAAACTATGACATCATCCTCCAATATCTTCCTCCGAATAGCTTCCTCCCTTTGTCGTACAGCTTCCTGTTCCCGGAACCTCTCCTCTTCTTCTCTTTTCTGCTCTAAGGCTGCTGCCTTCCTTTGAGCCTCCTCTATTTTTTGTCTGTTCTCCTCAAGCATTCGATCAAGTTCTTCTCTCTCTCTGCGAGCTTGTTCCTGATATCAAATAGTTAAAATCAAGCACAATATCAATGCGTTGCCACAAATTACTTGCCCATGATCCACAAAGACAATAGCTTTCCCTCATGTTGAATTGCTTTCAAAAATTACAAATTTGACACTGCATCAGCAGAATATACAGTAACATAGCATGATCCAGTGACTTACTTCTTTCTTTCTAGCCTCATCCAGAGCTGCTGCTTTTTCCAAGTCAAGCTGTTTAGCCACATTATCCAAAAGCCTCTTCTTTCCTTCCTCAATCTTCAGGATAATCTGTTGTTTCACCCCTTCCGAACTCAAGGCATCCTCCACTTTCCGGCGAATGGCCTCTTCTACCCTCTTTACTGTTTCTTCTTCCAAGAGTCTCAATTCTTCTTCTTTTTGTTGCCTAATGTCACACATAAAGTCTCTTCAATAACTTAAAAGTAGAACTTGAATTAGTGGCAAGAAATCCCAGACTTACGCACTCATACCATACAGTTCACTGGAATATACAAAACTGGTAATCATGTGCTCCATTTGATGAAACACATCATATAGTACACTTCTGAAGGTACTAATTTTCATCCCAATGACAGTATATAGCAATATGGTATAACATGAAGAATCAGTGCTGAGAACTAAAACACCAGACACAGGTATCACCAATTTGTAGAAAGCTCATTTACATAGCAGATACGAGTCTTCCTCCACCTGGCACAAACATCATCATAATCCAGCCACCATTAAAAAAAACTATGCTTTATGAAATTTTTTCCCAGAAATCTTTATTCTGCTGTACTTCCAAAACAAGAAAGCAGCTTGGTGTTCCTTAATGCACCACTCTGACCTCAAAAATATGTTAATTGCTTTCTATGACTTATATGCATGCTAAGACTCTCCTACCAACCCTATAACCGTATGACCTAACACATATGAGATTACATCACAACTGCGTGAGAGTACTGCACATTCATTCTCGAACAGTTCAGCAGTGACTTCTAAAATTCCCACAACTTACAGTAGGATTACTTTACCAAGATTCTGATTATTTGGGCCGAAATTCTGCACAGCCTTTTGCTCCTCTGCAGCCTAAGTTGAGACTTCAAGACTCCCATCCATGCAAAAATCTTCAAGTCCCAAATCAGGTCAATTCGGTAGATGGAAGGGCCATGCGCAATGAGGTCTTTTGGCTCATGGGAAGAAACTGGGCCAGATGTCCCACGATCAAGATGATATGATCTCTCACATATCATGGACACTAAGCTTTGAAACAATGAGCACTTTGATAGGCAAAGCTTTTGTCACATGAAACCAGGGACCCACAGGCTGGTATCAACAGGAGGGAGAAATCCAAAAGACGTCTTTGCGCAGCAAACCTACATACCTTAAGTCTTAAGAAACAGTGCACACTTTTCCTTCAGAATTTCGGCAACAATGGTGGCCAGAAAGTGCAAAAACTCCTTAGCTTTTGCAAACGAGAGCTCTTCCCAGTTCAAAAAGGTTTACAAAACTATGCCCTACTTTAGCTGGAGTCGTCCATAACTCGCCTTGCAAGCCACAATTTTAGGCGAATGCAAAAACCTCGATAAGCTCTTAAGGTCTAATGGATCTCAACATGAACACAACCACCTCCATAAACGTCAGCTTATTGTGAATGCATCAGAAACCAAGCAGGTACAAAATTACATGTACTAAATACTCACTTTCGCTTTTCTGTCTCCTCCTTCCTTTTAGTTTTCTCAAGGGGTCGCCTCTTGTCCAAAGATACAGGACTTGGGCTTTGCGACCTGCCTGAATGAGAGACTGATGGACTTCTGCTTCTGTACCGTCTTAACCTCCTGCGAGAGGGAGATCGAGATCTACTCCTGCGTCTGAAAAAGTTGTTTCAAAATCAGTGCAGACCAAACAAATTCACAAACAAAAATCCCAAAATTCATCGTGCTGCTATCAACATATTTCCACCATCAAGCAAAAAAAATGCTCAAATTTTCTGTGAACTCTGTAAAAACCCTGCAACTACAAAAATCTGGCCCTGAAGAATGATTTGACATCATTTAACCATATCGAGACAATTTCAGCTACCATCGTTGAGGACCTAAATGGAAACAGAAAGCAAACCCACGTTTATGGATCCGACAAGCAGAGGCATATCCTCTGAGAAGCTAAACCCTAAAGTCTACCTGCAAAAAGGAAAACAAAGAACAGTATAACGCCATATCCTCAACAGAAATGTTACCATTCGCCAAGCGGAACAATCATAATACCAACTGGACAGTACTTTCTGTTTTGCCAACAAAACAGCCGCACCATCATCACCATCATCTCACGACCATCACTGAAAATTGCTTCTGTGCAGAGAAGGGAAGATGCCAGATTTCGGCCCTACTTCTAATGCCGTACCGCGCAGAGGGCCACAAATTACTGAATTCACAGAAAGGAAAAACTCATTCGTCACAAGCCTTTAGAATGGCAACACACTACCTGCTACGGGAGTACGTATCCGGAGAGTGGTTTCGGCGATCCCTTCTGCTGCTGTTCCTGTGGCGGTAGCTGGATGACGGGGGGGACGGCGACCTGGAAGGCTTCCATCTTCCCCTGCTGCTCGCTGGAGGAGAAGGGGACGCAGATCGGGCCATCGTTCCAATGACGCTTATGATGTCCGAGTGTCGTGACTCGTGCCTCTTTTGACAGGATTTGGCCTTTACGGTGAAAAAGAACACACGAAATATTTGCAATAAAGCTTGCCTTTGGCATTCATATTTGCGTTGCTTATCTCCGAATACTTTCAACTTAAGGCCTGTGCCTTTTGGATGACCTTTGCGTTTGGTCGACCGAGGTATTGAAGCGCGAAGGGTAAAAATTCGGGGCAAATAGGAGTGAAGTAATGTGTGGGATTAGATTATTGTAGAGCGAACATAGTCATAAAATGTCTAATGTGACATTCATTCATGCCCGCAATGAGTCATGTGGTGTTGCTCCCTACATGCAAACTTAGATAGGAAAATGCCAGTGCACCAGTTGATGGTTGTTGAGAGCTCCTAACAGTGCCTAGATTACAAGCAAACATTGCAAGCACCTATTGTCGATATGGTAAGGTGGAGTTGACCGTGTTTTGCAAAATCATAATTGATGCAAATGGTGTAATGAAGCATGCAAAGGCCAAACTCAACAAAGGTATTAGTATAACTTTCACTTCATCAAGTCAAGTAGAGTCCGTTATCTGTAGAACTTTCCCTATACTTTTTGGGTCATCTTCCCATGGAAAATGAATTATGACGATTGTTGGAAGCTATGTACCAAGGAAAGCCATTTATGCAATACAAACTTGTCAGGAAGGGTTTCTGCCTAGTATCACTCTCATATAAGTGAGATTGGCTCCTAGCCTCTCTGGTCAAGTATTGTGGCAACCTTGTCTACCATACCATGGTGTTCCTTTTTCTCCCCGAGTGCTTTCATATGAATCTTGTATGAATGCCATGTATGGATCTATTTCGTCAATCTCCCATCTTGACTTTATGAAGAAGCTACCACAATTGTGAGCATGCTAGGCCATGTGCTCTACACTCCTTTAGTTTTGCAACCCCCTAGTGAGCGACTTCTCAAGAATGAGAGGAAGGTATGTATTCTTTATGACAAGTGCATGGAGTCGCTTGAGTCCACTCAAATCCAAGACCCTAAATGCTTCGAAGTGGTTCTTCGAGTCAAGTTTTCAACATTTTCATATCACTGCTATCTCTACAAAGCTAGTGGTCATTTCGCCAAGGTGTGCCCCACATACAAATAATGAAAGCTTCACACATCAAAAAGAAGAGGTGGAAGAGGAAGTTGCCTTAGCAAGACTGTTGCATGGTACAACTGAAGTGTCCAACCTTAAACAATAGACTAAGAAGGCAACCTTGGTAAGCAATCTATGGATGTTGCAACAAAATAGATCAAGTGAGGCATACCTTAGCTTGTAGAGAACCAAGATCCCTCTAAGTAGAAATTTAATAGTGTGCAAAATAACAAGGAGAATCAACTAGTGAGATAAAGCACTTCAAAGGAGAAAGCTAACAAGGGCAAGGGTAGAATGTCTCTCAAGAAATTGGCCCCACCCCCACTAGTGGACATAAATTATTTTGCTTCTATCAGTAATCATGAACTAATGGATGGATCATATTGCATGTGACTATAGGGCTAAGACTATGCCCAAGGTGAAGGTGTGCTCATGGAATGTGAGAGGATTGGGATCTAAATTACACAGAGAAATATGTCATGCCTACAACATAAAGAGGCATAAAATCCAAACTTTAAAGATAGTTGCTAATCAAGTTTCCCTCTCCTCACAAGGGATTAGAATATGGCAACCAAACATGGGGATGTCTCTCATAGTGGAGGCAATATGATCTTGAAATAATGAGATGCCTAGGATAATCTCTCTCACTCTTGTGACCTCAAGGCATTGGAATATGGTGGCCAAATGTGGGGATATGTCTCACAATGGAGGTAATATGATCTCAAAATAATGAAATGCTTAGATAAGCTCATTCATTCATGTGATGCAAGAGGGGAGTGGCTTCTTTACATGGCATAGTAGACACATTGGTTCTAGCTAGAGAGCAGCATGATTTGATCATGCCTATACATCACAGGGTGGTTGGTGGCTTGGTGATGGGATCTCACTCAAAAGCTTGGAAGACATCTCTGCATACCAATTTTGATCGCATTGTGAATTATTACCTCAACTAGCAAACAAGGAAGCCCTCCATTATTCAAATTGAAATCTTCAATCCTTGAGGGTCAACATTACTATAATGATGTTATACAAGTTTGGGAAAGAGCCCGAGACCACAACATTGACCTTTGACTTTAGGTGGTTGAGATGCCTAGAGGTTGTCACTAAGTTTACAAAGAGTCATGGAAGAAGACTTGCAACTAGGAGAAGACAAAATTTGGCTAATCCTAAGAGTGCAATATATTCTTTAAATCTAGTTTTAGTGTGCTACCCATATGATATCTACATGTAGAGACTATTGAATTATGTGGAGCTCTACTTAAAGGAGCAAGAAGAGTTCGAGGTGTAAGCAGCTAAAGTCCCAACTGTAGGGTAGCTAGGAGGTATATGGGGATGCTCCAAATACCTTTCTTTTCAATTCTTTTAAGTTGAAATAATAGTAGACCATTGTGTGTATCAAGAACATGGCTGATGACATAGTTTATGAGGATGACATGACAGCTAACATGTCTCATGAGCACCTAGCTACTATTGTAGGCTTGACTCCCCTATAGCCTAATGATTATCATAAGAAGCTAGAACATTTCTTAGGTGAGGTCATCAACTTGATTCCGACAAAAGAAGCTCTTAGGTTGGAAAGACCTTTTTCATAGGAGGAATTAAAGTTTGTGGTGATGCAAATGAAGGTTGGAGAGTCCTTGGGCCTTGACATCATGTCCACTAAATTTTGCCAAAAGATTTGGGAGACATGTGCACATGACTTGATTGACATGGCTTGTGCTAAAGTCTATTAAGAGACAAAAGTCGGCTAATTGGGAACCCCTAACAATGCTTACCTTCTCATATAAAGTGTTGGCCAAAGCATTTGTTGGAAGAGTCAAGCACCTCTTTATCAAAATCATGCATCTTAAGCAATTTGGGTTTGTGTTTGCTAGGAGCATCCATGATGTAGTGTTGAATCTAGTATATAAGTCTGGACACTAACTTTGTCCTAGTCAACATGGATCTAGAAAAATCCTATAATAGATTAACTGGTCTTTCATTTTAGGGGTTCTTTTTGCACTTAAATTTGGTCCCAGTTTCATAAACATGGTCCAAGCTTTGTTTAAGAATGCTTTAGCAAGTGTTAATGTAAATGGACGAATGTCCGATCCTTTCTCACTAAAGAGGTCTACAAGGTAAGGGTGCCTTACATAACCATGTCTTTGGAAATTTGATAAAAGGCTCCAAGATGGTGTAATCAAGGGGCTTCCACTTCTAAATGGATCCAAGATGGTAGCACAATTTTTTTCGGATGATAATGTTAGAATTCAAGCTATTCGCAAACAATCAATTGATGATCATCTTGAAATTTACAATGAGTTTGTAGCTCTTTCAACATTAAAGATAAGTTAAGCCAAAACCAAATTGCTCTTCTTGTCATAGAAGGAGTCTTAACCCTCACACATAAGCATTAACTCATATTGATGATTGTAGATGCATCATGGCCTAAATCCAATAGTAGAAATAGAGATTTGTCTCTAAATAGCAGTATTTAGCTCAACTTCTTTGCCTATGTGCCACATGATGCCCTTGCTTTGAGCAATTGCAAGATGGCTCATGCCGTACATGAACAAGGGGAAAGTTTGGTAGCATGGAATCCTAGATGAACAACCAAACTCCTTTCATGACATTGATTGGATGGTGCAAAGATTTTGACTAACCAATAGGCAAAAGGAACGGCATAGGTCCACACTCTACAAGGTCAAAGAAGAATCACCATCATTAATAATGATAAATACCACTTCGGTTCTACAATCCTTGGAATCTTAGGGTGGCAATTTGTTCTTTTAGTGAAAAATGAAAAGATACTTCAAGGGATCCTCCCCAATAATAGCCATGAGTGTCTCATTTAGGTGGAAGAAGATCTTCCCCAGAACTAGGTTCCCTACTTAGAAGGAATGCCTAAAAAGAGTGTGGACTGCCACTTCATCCCACAAATTGAATGTTTTTGGGTGGCGCCTATTGTTAAAGAGGCTTCCCATGATAAAAAGTCTCTCTAGGCATATTTAAAGTTAACCTCTCTACCTTCTTCAAGCTAGTAGAAGAAGATGAAAAGCATCTCTTTTGGGACCGCATCCATGCCAGTTTGGAGGAGAATCAAACATCTACTTGATGGTGCTAACCTCAAGAGATCCATTTCAATATTTTGGCTACATTTCTTGCAAATAAAAGAGTCCTCGATAAAGCCAATTGGAAATTGGTTTCTTTGATCAGTGCTATAGTACTTAAGTTTATTCGGAGAAAAGAAATGACTACATTGTTTCGAGGGGTCCTACGAAACCTCCAAGTGAGTGCTTGGATGGATTAATCTCTAAAATTAGGGTAGTATCGAAGTCACTTAGGTGCTCTCACTAGATCTACAAGCTTTTCCCCAAAAAGCTTAGTGTTTTAGCACATTTGCCACATTGTAAAAATCTTTAATTTTCCTTTTTGATGAAATGCACTATTATGCCACCACATTAGAAAAAAAGGGGGCATTTTTTAGCCCAATCGCTACTTTCTAGGGTGTCAAGGTCTAATTTTTAAAGCTTATTTAGCCAAAATAATAGCCTCAATATACAAAGAACTGGGTATTTCGACTAGAAATTCACCCGAAACACTAAAAAATAATAACTTTTAGCAACATTTTTTCCCATTTTCTAAAGACTTGGCATGTCATGAAATCATACGTGTCCCTTAAATTTTCTAAAAACCCCTAGATCATCAAACCCAACATTTGGCACCTAGATATATGTTGTATTAAAAAGATGATAGGTGTATCTCATGTATCCCTCAGCCTCTATGCGCCAACTTTGCACTAAGTTGATGTGCAATGGTCTGCTCTTGTGCCCATACTAATCACATAGGATAGTTTATGAGTTCACACAATAGCTTTGACCTTTCACATCTAATTCTCCCTATAAACTCAGCACAACAAAGGCAAAATCTTTAGTTCTTTTACTATGCCACCCAACTAGCTAGGAGGAAGCACCACTTATATGAAGAAAAGTTCACTACTCTCAATAGACTCCAAGAAGCATAATGCAACTCTAATGGCCACATTCCATTAAAGTAGCCTGAATTTGATAACAAGAATTATTAGAAACTTGTGGTCATCATTGTGATTTATGCTATGTAGTCATTGTATTCTTGCTTATGTAAAGTTGTGGTATGCAGTTCATGGTTGCATTGGATATCTTTCTACATGACTATACTATTTGTTTTGTTTTGCAAAAGTTGTGGTGTATAGTTCATGATTGCATTGTATATCTTTTATGCGACTATATTACTTTAAGAAGTGTGACAATTTTATTTCTTATGGGGCTTGCTAGTAAATTATTGTTAAGGTATAACACTAATGCATTGTTACAAGAGTGTGTAGATTGTCTTTATTCAAGGGATTACATTTTTGTGATAATTTGGTGTTAAGAGAATAGTTTCAAACTGAGTTTAGGTAGATGTTTAAGTATATAAGTGTCTAGTTGTGATTAGGAGTTTCTTGCATCTTTCAAAATAGTTTATGGTACAAAATTACCCATTCCTATGTCAACCATATTGACTAGTGTATTGACACCTAATTCTTTAGCCCATGGTCACATGAAAAGCTTACATGAAGCAACTAATAATATTAGACAAACTTAATTAAGGTATACAACTCAAGCTAACAAAATGAGAAAATCTATCTCATTCAAGGAAAATTATTTAGCTTGGCTCCAAACTAAGAAACAACGATTACAATTTATTGAACGATATCTAAAGATGAAATGACCCCCAAGATTCCCTTTATGTTCTTGCAAGGTAATTCCTCTCTAGTTCAAGTAGTTCAAGCCCTATATCTCTAATTCTTGTCTTGTCTTTGATCTAGTCTTACATCAAGGTCTTGTTTTGTGTCTATCTTGTATCAAAAAATAGATTGTTGTACTTCATTCTTTGTAACAAAGAAATAAGTTCTTCTTCTTCCTCAAGTTACTCTCTTATAAGTTGTGAGGCAATAATCCTTGTCCTTGCCAAGTTCTTGTTGCTCTCATAATAGTTTGGCAAGACTCTATACTTGATCTTGCCTAGTTGGGATGGATATAATGATGGGAAGTGACATCACCACTTTATAAAACACTTGAGACTAAATTCAAGAACTTCATGAGAGTGACGCACAATTGCAAGCAGAGAAACCCTAAACTCTAAGAACTTTGAGAGGTGAGTTTGCATTAAGTAGACCTTTTGATATCTTGTAGTTGCCCTCCTAGTTATAGAAAGGAACCAAAGGTTAGACTACCTAAAATTTACGATGGAACAATATCAAAGTTTAGAGGTTTTGGCAATGGGTGCAATTGCTCATCCACATGTGACTTAAACGATATCCTAATGATACTTCTCAAGTGGGGATCATTAGCATGCTCCTCTCAAGTACAACCCTATGTTGGTTTACACCGTTACTTGAGAATGAATCCCCTCTACTTTTATGACTTTAAAGCTTTTGTTTGATAATTCATAGCTACTTTGGAGACATTAATACAACTAGAATTTTCGAGACCAAAATAAGAAGTCTATGTGGGAGCTTTCACTTAACCGCCAAGACCCTCGGACCGCTTATTGTTTCAAGTGTTCCAAGCCGAGCACTAATGGCTACCTCTCACATAACCGACACGCCATCCATATCTACGAGTGTAGTGAGCTTACCTTTGTGCCGTTCGAGTTACCTCCTCTCCCGCACACTCCGGTAGCTCCATGATCCAAGTGCAAGCTTCAAGCAAGCTCCATCCTCAAGCTCCACGCTCCAAGTTCCATTGCCGCGAGCAAGACAAGAGAAGAGAAGAAGAGAGGAGAAGATGGAGAGCTTCTCCTCCTCAGTCCCTCACCCTCACACACTCACTCCCTCACACTCTCACACTCCCTCTCTCAAGCACAAGCTCAAGCAAGTAAGAAGAAGAGGAGGAGAGCTACTTTTGGCCACACACAAGAATGAGCTTCTCATTCACTTTTCAACTTTATATACAAAACCCTAAATCCCTTTTGGGCAGTCATCCCCTTTTCCTCTTTTTTACATGGCCGGCCGTAGCCTAGGCCCTTTTTCCCATTGTCCTTCTATCTTCCTAGCTTCCTTTCCACCACCCGTCTACATTTACAAATTGCACGGGTGAGAGCTCGGCGATCTTTTACAAGATTTCAAGGTGCACCTTTTAATTTTAAAATGCGCCTTTCTCCTTTTGCATTTGCCTTGGACTTTTAAGGTTGCCCTTGCGCTTTTGGCCTTTTCTCCTATTCTTTCTTCAGTCGGGCTACCTTTTTTCTGCCTTTGCCCTGCGTCTTTTTTATTTTCTTTTGCTTTCTTCGTGTTGGGGTTAACATTACCCGCCTCCTAGATGACTGCCAGTCCCATGGCACTCACCGTCGTAGGTAGCAGGTTGTAGCATGCACCGAAGACATGGATGACAAGGATGCCTATGGTTTCCGTGGAGGAGTGTTGGTGGTGGTGCGGAAGAAGATCCTGGGAGCCTGTTGGTGGCCAAAGTGTTGCTATTCTGTGTTGGGGATTGCATTGATGGCCGGCACAAGTGTTGGTTTGTTGGGGATTCTGCACATGATGATTCTTTGCGAGCTTGTCGGATGGTAAGGGATAAGCATTCAGAGTTGGGTGTTGATGAAGAGCGAATGACACTTTCGTTGGAGTCTTCAACACCTGCAATTGAAAACCTCTCATGTGGTCTCTCCCTAAGGGTAGTGCTAGTCTTCTCTATTGTGCAGAAGACATAGTGCAATTAGTTTGGGAGATAGGTCGAACTCTAAGCAAGCTGAGAGTATTGTCCTGCACTTGAGGACCCAAACTGTGTATATACTTCGGTGCAGATATTATGTAAGTGCTCGTGCATACTTAGATATTACATAGTTAGAAGACCGTGGGCTAGTTTCTCGTAACAATGTGTGGATGAAGCAAAGTTGTCCATATTGAGAAGAAGTACACGTGAAGGTATATGAGACATCCTTTGCATTGTGACTGCACGACGTAGCATAATTGAATACAGGGACACCGCACTTTCGGTAGTAGCTGGAAGCTATTGGACTTGCTTGATGAGGACGCTGTACTTTTCATGGCCAATCGTGCGATGCTTACCACCACTGATTACAATGGTACTAAGGCAGAGTGCAAGAGAGAATTGTGCAAGTGGGTCAGGGTGACAGGTCTAACCATAGGCGAGACAGGCTCCCTAGGTATGTCCTGCCCTTGATGTGCCCTGCACAATTGTGGGTGATGCTAAAGGGCTAGGGGACTAGGGACGGAGCTAGTCGACCAAGGTCACTGGATGTACCTAATTTGAGGACCCCTAGGTGTTGTGCTGTGATCGTGGGTGCTTTTTTTTTCTTTCTTTCTTTATTTCTTTCGGTCGTTCTTTTTGTTTCTTTTTCATGTGCTTTTTTCTCTTTCTTTCTTTTGTTCTGTTCTCTTTTTTTTTTTTTTTTTGGGAACTTGCCTGAGTACAACCATTACAATATGTTGAGGCTAGCACCCTTTCAATGGGTTGGAAAATGTCAAGCTTCGAAGGCTCAAGAAATGGATGTTACAGTGATGATTGTGCCCTAGCCTCATTGTTAGAGAAGCAGTTGTTGAGATGGGGAGATACACTTGAGATATTGCAAACCTCCTGGCGACACACACGATGTTGGTAGAATTGAGGTATTGACTATCGTGAGCCAACTATAGAGCTTGACCCAGAAAGAGAGCGTAGCCCATGAATATGCTTTGGGCTATGCCATGTGGGCGGTCTGCAAGGGTGATTTTTGCTGTCGGTAGCATGGTTTTGTCGTGGCTCTTTGTGGAGTCGATGGTCGTGCGGTGATCGGGCATTGAACACTTTCGCACAAAGACCTGTATCATCCTACATCCACTCGTCACTTCATGAGAGTACATGCATGGTATATTCCGCAACTATAATGAACCAGTGCAATGCAAGGAGACATCACTTATCTGAATTCTATGGTGTTGAGTTAGATATTTATCACCTGCGCTTGATTAGCTTTTTCTTTTGCTAAAGACGTGAAATACATTAAACGCATATATGAAAAGTTCGTACAATTGGGGAACATGTCAACACTTAAACATTTGAAGACAAAGAGTCTTGGCTAGGTAGCTCTTAATAAGCCTTTATACAACATGGGGCTACTCTATTTGTACGAGGCGGAGCGAGTCTGGGTGGTCGGGCAATTGGGGCTCTGCTGGTGCGGGGCTCCCATGGGGTTGGGCAGGGAACATGTCGGCTAGGACATGAATGGTGTAGTCTCAGGCAGCCACCATTTCCAAAATGCCTTTAAATAGTTCATTGAATTCTTCCTTGTCCCGAGCTGCCCTTGAGCATCTGGTGCCCGAGCGTACGTTGGGGGTTTGTGCCACTGATGTTGCCACATTGTGTGCGCCTCCTTGAGCATCCGCTCCCCTGGCCCGCGGCTTCTTCGGCCTTTGTCTGGGGCAGTGTCGCTTAGGGCCACGTTTCTTGGCGTACCTTTTAAGAGTGGGCAAGTAGCGCACCGGCGGAGGAGCGTGTGCTGCATGTTCCCGTCGGCTGCGGAGAGCGTCCTTGCAAGCTAGCTGCCCTTGGTTCTCCATGTTTTCCTCGCGGGGGGCCTGTAAGATGTGAATCAAGGATTAGGATTTGTCACATGATAAGACCATTCATATGTAAGGGATTATAGTGCAGGTTATCAAGCGCATAGGACGTGAAGGGGAGGGGTGGGGCATGGAGTGTTGTTGTAGAGGGATGGCCCCCGTGATGTATATTTAGCCTTCTGCCATTAGTAGATCTTGGTTCACGCCAAGTTACGTCGGCTAGCGATCATGGATTTAGGCAAGGCTCCTCCTCGGAAGGATAGACCGAAAAGGGAAGAAGGTGTATGGAAAGGGACTACACCCTGTCTACACCATCAGAGTTGTTGGTCAAGGCTTCTTATGGCGGCAATGTGGGTTGCGTGCCCTTCACTTGGAGGTGGGGATGGTCACACGGCTTTTAAATGCGTGATGAGAGGAGGACTTGAGAAGCTTAGCCTGTCAGACCCAACTCTTCTCCCTGCGCTTGACTATCATTGCTTGTGTGTGTTGATATTGTTTATACACGGCGACACAAAAATCAGTGTGTGTGTATGTGTGTGTGTGTGTGTGTGTGTGTGTGTGTGTGTGTGTGTGTGTGTGTGTGTGTGTGTGTGTGTATACGCATACATACATACATATACATATACATATACATATACATATACATATACATATACATATACATATACATATACATATACATATACGAATCCCTGTCACCTCACGAGGATAGAAACCAATTGTAGAACTCGGGATTGTACTGGAGCGTGGCACACGCATCTAGTATTCGTGGCAGCTTACTCAATACCGATAGATATTTTGCCACATCAAGTAGCATGGACCCTTGTCCGAGTCTACTGGCAATATGTAACTCTTCCTCAGTGAGAACCTTATCAAACAAAGCGTTCTCTTGGCTAGTTTTAGCTAAGCCCGTACCCTGAATGGCAGTCAGCACTCGAAGGGAAGTTGGTGCCACATAGGTTGGGTCTCTTTGGGATCGCCATTTGGCCAATCGCTCCTCAAAGACTGTCATGATCTAAGCTTCTATTTCGGCCATTGCAACGCGGTTTTCATACCAACACTGTTCGAATTGACTTCAGCCCTCTGATAGTCGCTTTAGTTGCTCTATCTCTAAGAGATTTGGTTGGCAAAGCACATCATTGAATGTGACAGTTAAGCACAGTTCGTCAGCTTTCTTGTCAGAGATGAGTCACATGCGTTCATACAGGAGCCTGTTATAGTGCTCGTCAATATGTTCTTGCTCTTCCCAGGATAAGGGAAATGGCAAGTACTCTTCAAGCTGCTCTTTAGGGAATGCGAACACTTTGAGCTTAGCATTTAACTCGGTTAAGCATTTTGTGACACTTTTATGTTCCTCGAGGGCTTGCTCGGTTGCTATCTCATGCAAGGTTCTAGGAGTTTGCCTAGGCTTTAACATAGCTGGGGGTTCTGGCCTATATGAGCAAGATTGGTCTACGCTAGGATTGGTCATGCCCTTGGGGTTTCCATGTTTCTCTTGAGGCTTCGTTATTGTGTCATGGTTCTCCTTGGGTGTGATTGGTGTGAATTCGTCACCCCGTCGTGACAATGTTGTATCCACTCTTGATTGGTCAATGTGAGTTCTATTGTCAGTGGATAGAGTGTTGCAAGCAACCATCCACTGATGGTAGCGACTGCTTTGCTTCTTCAGAGCATACGGATGTGTCTGAGGTTTCACCGCTATTAAGAGAGGCATTAATGGGTCCATTGGTGGATGGACTCGATGCTTTATTCGTCAGCTCTCTGACGCTCTTCGTCTCAATGTTCTTGGGGTCCACAACCACCTGCAACTGTTGTTGTTTTCGTTGTTTTCTCCTCTTTTTCTTGGTCAGCGCAAGTGCATCTAACGTCTCAGGACCCTGGGCTATATCGACCGTTGATGTGCTTGGTCAGGCCTCAGCATTTCCCTTCTCTAGAGGGTCCTCATGGGATCTAGTCGTGGCCTGCGGAATAGCCTTGCCAGGTTGCGTGGGTACAACTGTCTCCCTTTTGGGGGAGTCTAGCTCTTCAGCCGTTTCCCATGCGTTTAACTCTTCCAATCCAAGCTTTAGGCTCTTTGGAAGTGCTGGAGTTATTAATGAAGTTGGTTGCGACACCTCCTTCACAGGTAAACTACTAAGGACACGTTCCGCAAGGGGCATTGTCACGGCCAAGGGTTGTGACTGCTGTGTTCCCTAATTGGAAGTAGTAGCAGCTAATTTAGTGGGCTGGCTACCGTTGGTGGATTGCGGTGTCAAGTCCCTAGGGCGATCAGAAGTGGTCGCATCTCTTGTTGTCCTTTGAGCATTCATCTGTATAGATCAAGCATGAGTTGATCTGGTCACATTGGGTTGCACAGGTATATCCTTAGGCCGAGGGCTATGGCCAGTGTCATGTTTCCCCTCTTGGGTATTTGGAAGCTTTAATGGAGACATAGGTTGGGAGTGAGCAGCGGCCATCGACGATGGCTGTTGTGCTTCTTGTGTCAATTTGGAAAAAGAGGATGTAGGAGATCTAGGACTCTTAGGTGGACTTGGCACTGGCCGAATGATTTGCTCGAGGCTATTAGACGATTGTGCCATTTGCTTTGTTGAGTGATCAACCTTGCCCTGAGCAATGTTGTGCCTATGATGCCTATTATCCTCTTGGAAAATCAAAGGCTCTTTAGGCACTAATGGCTTTTGTGCACGCTCAATGGCTACATATGAAATCTACTTATTAAGCATGCTAGGCTGTGGCTCTTTCTTTTGAACACTCATGTCTGGTTTCTTGCCTCGAGACCTAGAGTTTCTCTTAGATTTCCTCCTGTGCTTCATTGCTTTTGATGCACTTTGACCTTCAGTTGATGGAGGCGGTTTAGCAGGGGATTTTGGTACCAAATCCATCGGTTACCTACGTAGTACCCTTGAGCACGTAACAACGCTTTGGATATTCATCGCAGCGTTGTGCTGACCCTCCATCGATGCTTGCGTTTATAAGGCTTGGGCTTCTTTTGGGGTCTTCTACGATATTTGTAAGTCCAAAGCCTGTCCTTGGCATTGTCTCTTGACCTTCTTGTTCCAGGTTTGGCCTCACTCACTGGTTCTCGTTTTTCGACCTGTGCTTGTATTAACTCTTCCAAACAAGTACTTGCTCTCATCAGCAGGCTTGACTGTTATGTCAGCACCCTGCTTGCCTTTCCCTCGAGGTTCGATGAGGTCACCCTTGCTAAAGGTCGTGACTATCCTCACACCCGGTAGTGCCAGGTTTATCCTCTGTGCTACATAATCAACCTCACATTTGGTCGCCCTTTTGAAGGGTCTTCCTAGGAGGGTTTCTTTCCCGCAGCTAGCACTATTTGGAGGAACATGAAATAGGATAGGAAAGCTTTCCGTTTCAATTATCGCAAGGATTTTGCACTTCCCTATGAGTGCTTGTGGGTGTCCCCCATAAGGGCTAAGAGTTGCACTAATCGGTGTGAGCTCTGGTTGGCCTAGTAGGGTCCATGATTCATAGGTCAAGATGATAAAATCTGCTCCTTCATCAATCAGAGCATCAATAGTATGCTCTCTTTTCGCGGTGAGTTTGACCCTAAGATAAGCAGGTAGTACTGTGTCTTCATCTTCTGGGTCTTGGCTTGTAAATTTAAGCCTTCTGATAGATGCCCTTGAGTCCCCAACTGCACGACCAGATGTGGATTCTCCACCAATGTCTTGGGTCGTCTGTGCAGTGTTGCTCAAGGTACATCTCTCGTCAAGAGTGTCATGTCTCATCATCTTGGCATTTGTAGCTTGCTGATGTTGCATTTTGCTCTGACCACTTTTCCGATTGGACAGGATGGTCCAAGTGGTCTGAGTCCGAGTGTCCGAGTGGTCCGATTTCCAAAATCAGACGGGTCGGTCCAAGTGGTCCGAGTCCGAGTGGTCCGAGTGTGGACTGGTCCGATTCTGGGTGGTCCGTGGTCCGATTGGACAGGATGGTTCGAGTGGTCCGAGTCCAAGTGGTCCGAGCATCTAATGTCCGATCCCGCCGACTCGAACGCACTTTCGAGCATGAAATCGTCAAAAATCTTAAGATATTGATTATTACAAGCTACAAGATTCAACATGAATGATGCTGGAGTGATGGGAAAGAGATCTATATATCTGGGATAGCCAATAAACTCCAAAATTCAAATCGGCAAACAAATCAAACCCTCATGCCCTGTTATGATAGTAGAAACCCTGATGCTTGTTTTTCTTCTTTTTCTTTGTTTGTTTTTTTTTTCCTACCCTAATGCATCCAAATCACAAAGTAAATACCTACACTACTCCATCTCACAACATAAATCTCAAAAAAAGCAAAAAACCTACTTGCCAAGGAGATCGAATACCATCTTCAACCCCCTCACTTCCTACTTATCTCAAGCACTGGTTCAGGGAGAACCCTACTTTAATGCTCAATTCGAAGCGCGCAAGCGCTCAAGGCTTGAATCCGTTGGTCTCGACAATGGAACCAAAATGTGGGAGCTTTCACTCAACCGCCAAGACCCTCGGACTGCTTATTGTTTCAAGCGTTCCAAGCCGAGCACTAATGGCTACCTCTCACATAACCAACGCGCCATCCATATCTATGGGTGTAGTAAGCTTACCTCCATACCGTTTGAGTTACCTCCTCTCCCGCACACTCCAGTAGCTCCACGATCCAAGTGTAAGCTTCAAGCAAGCTCCATCCTCAAGCTCCACGCTCCAAGCTCCATTGCCGCAAGCAAGACAAGAGAAGAGAAGAAGAGAGGAGAAGATGGAGAGCTTCTCCTCCTCAGTCCCTCACCCTCACACACTCACTCCCTCACACTCTCACACTCCCTCTCTCAAGCACAAGCTCAAGCAAGCAAGAAGAAGAAGAAGAAGAAGAAGAGGAGAGCTACTTTTGGCCACACACAAGAATGAGCTTCTCATTCACTTTTCAACTTTATATACAAAACCCTAAATCCCTTTTGGGGGGTCATTCCCTTTTCCTCTTTTTTACATGGCCAGTCATAGCCTAGGCCCTTTTTCCCATTGTTCTTCTATCTTCTTAGCTTCCTTTTCACCACCCGTCTCATTTACAAATTGCATGGGTGAGAGCTCGGCACTCTTTTACAAGATTTCAGGGTGCGCCTTTTTAATTTTAAAATGCGCCTTTCTCCTTTTGCATTTGCCTTGGACTTTTAAGGTTGCCCTTGCGCTTTTGCCCTTTTCTCCTATTCTTTCTTCAGTTGGGCTACCTTTTTTCCGCCTTTGCCCTGTGTCTTTTTTATTTCCTTTTGCTTTCTCTGTGTTCGGGTTAACAGTCTACCTCAAGGATCTAGATGCAATTGAATTTCGACAACTCACTTGTGATTTGACTTAGCACAATGATTATTTTATTAGCGGATTTCATTGGGGATTGAATGATTATATGAAAGATCTTTTGTTGTTGACAATACCAAAGGTTCACACATTAAGTCATTCCCTTTCTCAAGCAATAAAATGTGATAATCAAATATCTAAGAAATATCAAGAGAAGTACCTTAGAGCTTAGTTAAGTCTAGATGCCATGAAAACAATGACCTACCATGAGAGGGAAGAAACTAATATCAATCAATTGATTCGGCTCGAGTCAAACCTGTTGTTAACTCATGAAAAGCAAAAATGATACTCTTAAGGATTATGTTTGTATTATGGAGGACCTAAGTGTATTACTTAATGTTATCTTAACAAAAGGCTATACCCTCATTTTTGAGAATATGGATACTTAGCCATAGTAGGGACCAAGTGACGGGATGAAAATTAGGAACTCCTAGAAGGACTTTTGGACTCTAGAGCCTTTGCATGTTTCATGGATGAGAAGTTTGCTAGGTGGCATGATATCACAACCATGGAGAAATCTAGCCCAGTTCTTGCAAAATGGTCATCCTCTTACTTTAGGTAATGTCAGGTATGAAACTCATCCTATAAAAGCATCATTGAGAGACTTTGTAAAACAAATATGGAATTCAACATCACATATTGCCCAAGCAATCCAATCATCATCGGTCTACCTTGGCTCAATCTATATAATTCCAATATCAATTGGAGAACTTAAAAAATTAAACCAAGGCCTACACAATGTATTAAAAGAGAGAATGCAAACCAACTTACGTTTACGGCAAAGGTATTCATGAGAGTAGCCAAGAAAATTCCTAGTTTTCTAATATATGTTTTTCCTTCCAAATTTGTGAGATCAACAAAGTCATGCAAGCTCTTCCACTTTAATGTCATGATTATCAAGATGTGTTTGAAAAGAAGAAAGCATAAATGCTTTCCAAGCACTGACCTTATGGTTGTGCCCTTGAGTTGCAAGAGGGAGCTCAACGACCCTTTGGCCCAATCTATAAGGTATCTCAAAATGAATTGGTAGAACTATAAAAACATATTAATGAGAATCTAGCCAAGGGCTTCATATGCCAATTGAAGTCACCAGTGGGAGCTTCAATATTATTTGTCAGGAAGAAGGATGGCTCTCTTTGTGTGTGTCTTGGCTCTCTCAGGAAGAAGGATGGCTCTCTCTGTGTATGTCTTGACTACAAAGAACTCAATAAGATAACCATGAATAATTGTTATCCACTTCCCTTGATCCTAGAACTCTTGAGTGACTTAGAAGAGCAAAAATATTCACGAAGATTGATCTTTGTGGGGCTTATAATCTTGTCAAAATAAGGGAAGGTGACGAATGGAAGATGGCTTTTCACACACAAGGTATGGCCAATTTAAATATGTTTCCATGCCATTCAATCTCACAAATTCTCCACAAATCTTTCAACATCTAATGAATGATATCTTTTGTGAGAGTACCTAGATGACTTTGCGGTATTTTGGTCTTTTCTAAGAAAAAAAAATCATGAGCATCACATGGGATTACAATGCTTCTTGGGATTCACAAACTTTTATCGAATCTTCATTAAGGATTTTTCCAATATAAATATGCTACTACCATAACTAATAGGAAATTATAAATTGATGTGGAACTATGGTGAAGAGAAGGCTTTTCAAATACTTAAGCTAGCCTTCATTATAGCTCCCATATTGATACATGTAGGTCCATCCAAGCCTTTCTTCTTGGAGATTGATACATTGGATTTTGTTATTGATGCTATCCTTTTCCACACTAGTGATGATGGCCAAGTACATCATGTGGCTTTTCATTCTGAAAAATTCAGCAATATGAAATAAATTATGCAATTAATATTAAGGAAACTTTTGGCTACTATGAACTCTTTTGAAACATGGAGGCATCTTTTAGAGGGGACACCCCACAAAATCATAGTCTTTATAAGCCATAAAGATCTAGAGTACTTCATATGTCCTCGAGTCTTGAATTAATGGCAAGAAAGATGGAGCACCTTCCTTTCTAGATTTGATTTCATCATAATATATCGACTTGGCAATCAACAAGAAAACCGGATGCAGTGTCTTGAGGCTCTTACCTTGGATCTAAAAAAGTAGACACAATTCATGACCAAACATTATTCTATCTCTTAAAACTAGGACAATCTCAACTTTGTACATTAACAAATAAAGCTGAAGAAGATTTGGTCTTCTTTCTACAAGTCAAGAAATAACCTTCTAAGGTTTGGTTTTCCTGAAATATCAAGCAAAATGTTCAAGAAGGGTGTACAAATGTTGAAGGCTTCTAGGAAGTTGAATGCATGCTCTATAATAATCAAGGGCTACGGTATATATTGCTGGATCGCCTCACTTACATATGCTCTAAACAAGGAATGATATTCTAACTATAGGACTTTTTGGGGTCAATTAAACAATAGAGCTCATCTCTTGAAACTATTGGCAGCCTCAAATGTGGAGATTAGTAAAAAAAATTGTATGCACATGTGATAACATAACCAAAGTCCATCAATCATCCCTTGCCTATTCCTAATCAGCCTCGGTCATCTTTATCAATGGACTTCATCATCGATCTACCTTCCCCCAAGGGGTTCGATTCCATTCTTATGGTGGTTGATAAATTTATCCAAATGGTACACTTTATCCCATGGAGAAGACAATTACTAGCGAAGGCATGACCCAACTTTTCCTTGAACATATCTATTGTTGTCATGGGTTACCAAATGACATTGTTTTGGATCATGGATCATAGTTTGTATTAAGTCTTCAGAGAAGTCTTCTCAAGCTCCTGAGTTCAAGCCATGTATATCTAGTTCTTCTCTCATCTCATCTTATATTTGATCTAGTCTTGTATCAACATCTTATATTGTATCAATCTTGTATCAATAAATATATTATTGTGCTTTATCCTTTGTAATAAAGAAATAAGTTCTTCTTCTTCAAGTTATTTTCCATGGCACATTAAGAAGCTTGAATCGACCAAGAGAGGTTGCAAATAGCTTGTTGGCCATGAAAACCTGCAAGAAAACCCTCCTTATCACCAAGAATCCATGGTCTCAAAATACACAAGAGAGAAGAAGGCACACAAAAAAATTGTCCTTATCACCATCCTCACTCTCACTCTCTTTTTCCATGAGAGATAGGGCAAGAAAGCACAAGAGAGAAAGACCAATAGTTGTGCCAAAATATGAGAGAGAGAGAGAGAGAGAGAGAGAGAGAGAGAGAGAGAGAGAGAGATTGTAACCACCTCAACCTCCCACCTCCCCAAATCACCTGACAAGCCTCTTTCTTTTCCTTTCTTGATATTATACAATTGAATTTGCATACATGGACTAAGGTCTTGGAGACCCTTCAATTCTGACAATAGGACAAAAGGTGTTTGACCATCCCTTTTCCTTTCACATTTTGAACTATGAACCTTTGGACCCACATTGTTACATTACTTCATAAATGATTTTTGACAAGATGGTACAAAAGCAAAGTGTCAATTTGCAAAGGATGTTTCCATGTTGAGTATCTTTTGGTGCCTTTTATTTGCACATATTTCTTGGTTATTAATTTCCTTATAGGTTATGAGTAAATAATCCTTGGTTCTTGAAAAGATTTTATTGCCCTCATTAGAGACACTAAGATTTTAATTCTTGAAATCAATATTGATCGTTATAAAACCACTACCCACACTAGTCATTAGTACCATCGTTACTTGGTAAAATACACAAATCATTTGTTGAGAAATTCGAGTGGAGATGTCTAGGATCATTTAGTGATCTACCCTCTCTAGAAACTTTGCATTTGGTGCTAAGTCACGCTTTCCAACACCTAGTGACCATCCTCCAGAGCCAGTTGCTCACTGTCAGCAACCTTGTATTTGTTGTTTGGAGGTCATGGACACCTTGTTTCCATTTTGTGTTTTTAGCTAGGCAAGCCACCTTGCTACCCTGCAATATGCTATTATCTCTCCAATGGAGTGATGCCATGTCAACTTAGGCAGGTTTACTTTTAGAACTATTAGAATTTGCCAATTCTAGGCAATGCCCATGTAATTCATGTGAGTTGGACGCTTTAATAATAAGTGTCAATGTAGTGTCTATGTACCTAAACATCCCTTTCTCCAACATATGATGATCTAACCTCTACATACCAATCACAAGCATATTAAATTCTATATCAAATACAAAACTATTGCATGAGGTAGCATTTGTAATCCATGATCACATATTTTGCAAGTTATTGTGATGATTCGTTGCATAATGGTAGCACACTTATTCATTGCCTTTTGCATTGGGGCCTATCTCTTTGTTACTTCTTGGTTGATTTAGTGCAGATTTGTCACATGAGGCAGCACTAGCTTATGGTTGATCACCCATGTTGTTCATTCTTTTTGTCAACTAATGAGGAAAATTGCTTTTCTACCCCCAAGCAAGGTTATGGTTATTTATTCAGTTAACTCAAATAATTGATTTGATGATCATATTTTATATGGATTCTTATTTTTATTGTTCATTGCATGGTTGTGACTTATTGCACATGTGAACATGTAGCACTGCTTGCATCATGCTATGGTGGATAACATGAGATTTAATGTGTTTTGTGTTTTTGGTGGGCTAGTTATTAGATTGGAGAATAAAAAAACATTATAATTTTGTTATTCTATCAAGGCAACATTATATGGTCATGTTCTATTTAATGTCATTGGACTTTAACTCACTCTTAGAGTTACTACCATTTTTCTTCATTTTGTTGTAAACTTACGGTTTATATCTATGCTTGAAATGCATTTCTATACTATCTTTCTTTGTCTTGAAATGGGAAAAAAAGGGAATAGTTCTACATGCTATAGTCCCTCTAATAGAGATTTTCATAGAAATCTACAATTGTGTAACGTGTCCACCACTGGTATCATCCAGGACACGTCTTAGCAGTCCATCAGAAAGGATGTCTAGAAAGCTCCGCCCGGCACTCCCATGGAATGCTACGGGGTTTGCGATCTAGGGCTTTCCGCGTCTGCCACGTAGCGGAAGTATTTTGGCCATTCCCACTTAGGATCGACCGGAATTAGGATTTTCCTGATTGGTCATTTCCTAACAGCAACTAGCGTCGGACCCAAGAGAACTACTTTACGCAGAAACGCCAGGTCCGAAGCCGATTCACACTGCACTTGGTTCAAAGAGAATGGGAAACGAGAGGGATGCAAAGCTCAACCTCTCTACCATAAGGCATAGTCCCATTCCGTTCCCCTAAAACAGCATAAATCGGTTAAGACATAACTCTAGGTCAACGCTTTTGTTGTTCGTGTCCTTTGACGATCATCCCGCTGTTCTTCGAGATTTGAGAAAAGTTCCCGGCCAATCAGAACCACCCAACTGTAGGATGGACCCAAGGCCCATCCTTCGCGCTTTCCTCGGTTTGTTTTAGTTAGGTAATTATCTAACATGTTAGTTGGACATGTAACAATCAGCTTCTTTAATTAAACCGTTAAGCACTGGTTCCTTCACGTAATCTTATCATGTGACATAGAAAAACAATATCAAACAAGTTCTTTATTAACATATCATCATATTTATCTTTGAAATACAAGGAGTTTCGCTCATAGGCTTATCCATAATCCGCTCGAAGGCTATCCAGTAATCCACAGGGATCAGTATTCCAAGTTTTCACCCGTAGACTAGTACGCGGGCCTCGAGATCCAATCCCGAGTCATGTTAGCCTCTTGTGCAGGATGCAGAAGGCGAGGGATTTACGGCCAGAGCCCCCTGGCACCCAAGCGTCCTCCTGCTCCAAGTAGTGCTCAACAGAGCGACCTCTCGCGGCGGGTTCGGTCCACGTTCTCGGCGCGGTCAACAACCCCCTTGGTTAGGGTCAGGCAGGCAGTCGGAGGTAACTGAAGCTGCCTCTCCCTTTAGGCCTTCAACCTGAAGTATAGATATTCATTTAATTTGTAATTCATAAATCAAACAGTGCTCTAAAATCTCTAGTAAGCACAAACTTTTCCGTTAATCGATCATGTTGTTGGCAAATTGCTAAGGAAGGAGTCTTTCCTTTTGAATGCATCTAGCACTCGATCCGGGGTACCTTGCAACTTGGCAAGATCCTTTATATTCTGGGTTAGGGCATACCCTATTAACCCAACTTGGTCAACCCTAAAGCTCATTGGATACTTTAGTTTCCGGTTTTTTTAACCTTCCTTATTTAGAAGGATATCAAAGAATACATCCTTTTGCAAGATAACTTGCGTAAGGATCCACCATCCTTGTTGAGGGTATTTAACCTTTCTTCTTGTGAATCAATCACAAGACCATATGACTTCGTACTTGCTGCGCAAGTCCTGCATCGTAATATACGATGAAATAATCCGTTTCAGTTTCTTTAAGCTGACGTTTGTCAGACCTAGGGTCTCCTTTTATTATTTTCTTTAAGAACCCCAGGGACAAACCCTAGTTCTTTTACGTTTACGATTTATTGACCCTACAATCAGGGAAGGTGGGCAAGTATTTAAGGTATAAACGTTTCTTGGATTTTAAATCATTCCAATGCATATTTCGCAGCATAGGTATTTCTAAGTATATATTAATTTGGTTAACTTTTAGAAGGTAATATCGAGATCACCTTAGCACGATTTGTTATCTATGTGACAATTGATTTTTTTCACTCCTAAACTTTATTGCTTTGAGGTTAGGTAAATTCAATTAATCTTCCTTTTTTCATGCAAACAAAACTCATGCCAAATAAACAATCTCTTCCTTGCTAAGATATGCAGTTAGCAATGATAACTTCCTAGAGTTTAAGCAACGTAAGAAACCTTTCATGAATTTCACCTTCTATGATGATTTGTTGTAAAAAGAATAGGGGTTAATGGTGCAAGATGCAGTTTTTATACCTTCAAGATTTAACCGAAATATACTACTTTAGTGGGTAAATAATCTTGCTCATAATTCGTTTTAGTGTATAATGCTATTTGAAGGAAAACTATGTTTATACTTTATCCATTTTGCATGTTCAATTAAACTAAATTCCTTCATCGTAAATAACTAGGACAAAATATATCTTATCCCTAACAATTCATCTTGCATGATTGAATTAAAACCGATATAAAACCAACAAGGAAAAACCTGGTTTTGGGGTGACATATCCACATGGATACCGGGAGATGACCCTCCCGCAGCTACTCCTTGGACTTTCTTAGGCGGCATCGCAGTTGTAATCCTTCGAACGTGAAGGCAGCTTTACACTCATTTTCGAAATTCCACCGCCGCTTCAATACTCTTCTTCTCCCTTTCGAGGCAAGGAGCCGTTAAGGGATTGACCACGAGAAGGGAGTAATAAGACCTTTAAGGTCTTAGCTTCTTCGGGAGGGAAAGGTTTACAAAGCCTAAAAAGAAAAGGCCCTATAGGGATTTATACGCGGGGGAAAATGGTGTGTGTGAGTGTGGTTTCAAAAAACATATGAAGTCCTTGAAAGGGTATTAAAAAAAAGGGAATCTTGAAGGGCTTTTTGGACACACGGGGGGATAAGTTCCAACCCAAGGGGAAAGGGGAAGGGTGAAAGGGGGTAAAAAGCACAAGAAGGGGGTAATAAGTTAAACACGGGGGTTAAGGTGGATAAGAATTTTCAAGCCCTTAGTTCTTTGGGGGGTTCCATCCAAGGGAAGGGCTTAAGGGAGAAAGGCCTTAAGGCTTATAAAGCACGGAGGGGGGGTGAAACACGGGTTTTAAAAAAACACAAGAAGGGCTTATTAATTTAAGCATGGGGGGGAGAATTTGTGGTTTTTGAGGCCAAGGGGAGTGGGGGTTTAATGGCCCCACGGGAAGGGGTTAAGGGTTTAAGTTCCGGGGGGGGGGGGGGGGTGTGAAAGGAAAAAGGGGATAAAACCGGGAGGGGGGTGAAAAAGGTAATAAGGCTTTTCAAGCCTTAGTTCTTTTTTTTTTTGGGGGGGGGGGGGGGCTTAGGAAGCCCACCCTTGGAAGCTTCCAAGGAGCTTTCAAGAGCTTGTGGACACAGCCCACGTGGAAGAAGAATGAGGGCGACTTCGTGGTGATCTCGCGGCAAGTAGGGCGACTTCTCCCTGGGTCACGGTGTCCAATTGGCAGCGCCTCGACGGCTTTTATGGTAGCAAGTTGCAACCTTAGCCGTCCTCGCAACCTCCACTAATTTTCTTTGCTTCCTCCTCTCTGTCAGAATATTGACAGAATGACGGCTCTCCTATCCTCCCGAGTCCCAATCTCTCACCATTTTCAGCCCTCTTCTTTTTTCTGTCCTCAAGTTTTCTGACAGCCCCGATTTAAATGGGGGGGGGGGGTAGGATCCTCCCTCCCCACGCGTCGATGTGCATGGGCATGAAGCCAAGCAAGCTCCATCGAGGAGCTTGCTGGCTCTTCTATTCCCTTCCCCCCCTTCCAGCTCAACCGTCATCGCAGATAGGAGGATAAGGGAAAAAAAATTTCCCCTTTTACCTTAATTTGATATATTACAAATTGGAATTTGACTCTATAGTGAAATATGGGTTGAGCAATTTAATCTAGTCATATAAGATGTAGTTACACACACACACACACGCACACACACAAAATTTAAGTATTCAATTGCATCTTGATTAAACTTCTATCCATTTGGATTTAATTTTTTTTAGATGTAAATAACATAATAAATCTCAAACCTAGGATTCTTTGTGTGCATTTGGAACTAGAGATGCTCCATGAAAAATCATATTTCTAGTTCAAGGAAAGTGGATAGGCATCATAGGTATACTCTTCAATAAGAAATATGGGCACTCATTACAAATGATAATGTGCTTGGGTGATTAAAAAGAAAAAGGTCAAACTCAAGCATATGTTTTGTTGAAAATAGTGGCTAAAATGTGGAACTGAGAACCAATATTTAGGCCTTATTCATCGAGAATAACATGTCCGTGTTAGAGTTGTGCATGTCAATTTGCTTGATGAGGATGACAATAGAGAATTCACCATAAAATGTAGGCTATTTGAGTGTTGATGATGGCAGTCTCGAGGACATATGCAACACCTTCCATATTGATAAGAATATGATGCTATGTGATATAATGGGAAGGTTTAATATTAAAGCCTCACCCCCTTGTTACTTTACAATAGCACAATAATGAAGAAAGGGCTTACTTAAAAGGCCTCGTTTCCCCTTCCCCCCGGTTTCTAATAGCTAGTTGAGATGGTCCCTGCTTGGTGGCCAAGATAAAAATAGCCATGAAGAATCGCCAACCCCTTGTATTTGAACAAAATGAATAAATAAAAGACAATAGGTAGGTTCTCCTTGTATTTGAGAACTAGCAATTACACCAACTCGTGGGGTATTGTAGTGTATGGCGTCAAGTGAAGGGAACGATCGAATACAATGGATGAAGAGGGGAGGCAACTCTATACATCATGGGGTCTTGCAACCACCAATGTGCAGTCGTCGAGTCGATGCTCATGTAATGCTCTAGGCGTCTTCTTGCTATTGCTCCCATCCACCTCCATGAATGGTCGGGGTCTATTGATAGAGATTAGTAGATATTACGGTACTATATCACTTCTGCACACCAAAGAAGTAAGTAGTAGAAGAAGAAGAGGGGAAGGTCCAAACTCCTAATGCAAATATAATTATATCATATGAACCTTCATGAATTTATGTAATAGCCTGCTAGTAGGCTAATTCCTGCTGTGGAGATTGGGTAGTCAATTGGCTCTCCTAACTAAGGTTCCTACTGATTATGTGGTCAATTGCCTCTCCTCATTAAGGCCCCTCTTCTAACATTGCTACATGCTACACCATTGATATAAAAAAGACCTAATAAAGCCAATGGTATTGAGATCATTTGTGTTCTAGCCTCGATCTAGATGGCCAATTGGCTACTTGGATTCACATATTTTGTAGCTAGTGTAATTCAAATATCTCTTACCCATATCTTATGGCTATAAGTAATTCAAGTATCTTTTATTCATCTCCTATAGTATAAACTTGATGCTTCCTTGCCATTTGCTTTACTTTATTTAAAAATTGGTATGATACTGATAAATTAGTTTGATTTCCAAAGTTGGCATGTAGGTTTGAAAACCTGTAATGACTTGCTTATTATAGCGTTCCAATTTTGAAAATGTCAAATCAAAAACTTGGGTTAAGACTTTACATCCATAAGAGGCACAAAATGGTCATACCAAGTGGTGAAAACATAAAAGGCACTTTATTCCATCTTCAACTTGTGGAAATACATATGTACTCTTGATGGTTTTGCAAAATAGAGTGAAAGGTGGAAAACCATCAGAGGAATGCATGCTAATCTTTATATTGCTTAAAGATCAATAATTAAGGTCCATTCATGTTCCTATCTGGATGATAATGCAAGCTATAGAGTAAACCATCCAATGTAGTAGAATGATGTGCTTGTTGTCTATCTACTTATTACCACATGCAAATCCAAATCCTTTACTCTTTGATGCTAATGTCAATTAGTGAAAATACATCCTAATCCCTTTGTTTTGCACTAGAGTGCATTAGGATTAGAATAATTTGCAATTATATTTTTGTGTAATGAGAGATCCTATGCTTTGTACCATGTAAGTTGCTCATGTGTTGGCTACAGCCATAACCATCTTGCGCCACATGCACGCATGCACGCACACATGCACACACGCACCCACGCACCCGCACCCATGCACCCACGCACCCATGCCCCCACGCCCACGCGCCCACGTGCGCACGCACGCGTGCACGCGCACACACACACATTCATGACCTCCTCTACCCCTTTAACCTCTTTTACCCCTCTAGCTACATTGAGGCATCACCCCTCTCCCTGTGATAAAACCCTTTCTTATTCATCTTCATCTTACTTTCCTTCATGCGCCCTCTCCCTAGCCACCAACAATACCCCTAGACTTCAAAGGTTTGCAATGCCGTTAGCTATGACTTCCTCACACTCATGAGATTATTAACCATGGATGCGTGTTAAAATGAAGGAATTGATCATTGCACATCAACATGGCAACCCTTTCAATAGCACAACCAACACATAAAAAGAGCACCAATTTTTTGTATAAGGAAAACAACATAATAGCATCAACGTATAATTTCCATGTACATGGGCATTTGGCATTTTGTGTAGTTATAACATATATAACATATTAAAGTACTCATGTCACACTTAACCAATGATGTATGATGCAAGGATCTAAAAATAATTTCAACCTTAATGACTTTGCCAAATAAGGGACATGGTGTCTACTATGTCCTTCCTATTTGTTTGAACCAAAAATTGACGTCTTCTATACACACACATAGAGGCCATGTAAGAATGCCACATGTTGCCCAAATATAAACTCCATAGTTAAAAATTACAAATATAGGACATGGAGTTCAAAGGAAAATATCAAGTCTATGTGTGCGCGTCCATGTGCACATGCACATCAAATGTCATATGGAGACAACTATGCTTTCTCTTCTTTGCCGATCTTACACCATTAGAGCTACCTTGCTTGCTTCCATCCTACCTCTCTATAACATTATGAATCCCCTTCTCTTCTCCTCCTCTAGTTGCATCCCCTCAGCTCTATCCCTTGTCCCTCCTCTTCCTCCATTCCATTGGTATATCCTATGATGATATTCTTGGTACAACTACAAGAAACAAATACAAACTATACTCACAAACACCTTGGTAGTGTAGAGATCAAGGAAGGCTATGTGCCAAAGACTTTTGCAAGTTTGTCTCTAAGAATGGTGATTCTCTTGCATATGGTGTTTCTATTATGACAATCTATAGTAAGCAAAATGTTGACTTGCATAGCTAAAATGTCCATACCTATAAAAGCTTTAATTTACCTAAATAAGTTTTTCAAGTTCCTAGATTTTTAAAATAACAATAAACTCATTTCCTAGGCATGCCTTATTTGCATAAATTCCAAAATTTATGGTATCAACTAAAGTAATTTGACATTGTCTCTAAGGAATAAGTTATTTCGTAACTTTAACCTACAAACTTACTAATCCAAAATGGCAATTCAATCTTAGGAAATAATCTTAATAAAGAGGCAAAATCGTCCAATGATCAAAATTAATTATAAAATTCAAAATCAAAACTAAATGGGGGCCTTAATCACATTGTGGCAATTTTGGACCAATGTAATGTGAATAGGGCCCCATGGCAATGTTAGGGGCCCCTTATCACATAGTGCTAATCCTTGACTTAGCACAATACAACAAACACCCCCCCCCCCCCCCCCCCCCCCCCCAAAATAGTGTTGGCACTAGCATAACACTATTAAGGCCCTTGGCAATACTAGGACTCATATTGTGTTATGCTAGTCCTTACTCTTAGAGCACCATTTTTGTTGTTCCTCTACCTCTTTCCTTAGTTATTTCCCTAATGAAGTCATTATTTGTTGGTTCCTATAGACAAGTCATATAAAGTAGATGTAGCAATCTAGATATGTGGTAGTAACCATTAGCATTAGGTTGCCTTTAGAAGGTTACTAAACTCTTCCTCATCAAATCATTTTGAAATAGCTATATTTTGATTGCACATGCTTAGAGAGTGATAGTGCTACCAAGGGAATTCATGTCCCTAAAAGAAAACAAACCATGGTAGAATGCAACAAACACAAGTAAAACAGAGAGGACAAGAGGGAAAGAAAAAATCTCTTTTACAAAACTAATACAATAGATTTCTAAAGGCTCTAACCACCTATGTGATCCCACCAACTTCAATGGTGATCTAAATAGACACTAGATGGAGGACAATGAGTGTAGAAGATATGAGGGGGTCAACATCCATTTTGTGCAAGAGGGTAACATTGCCTATGTATATATGGTGCTACATTGCAATTGGTTATAGACTCATATGGGTAGTTCACCTTAACTCACCACCCCAAAGAGTCCGATTGATGCACTGGCCACCCCATAAAGTACATGCACCTGATAACTCATCACCTAGTTTATACCACTACCTTCATTAACTCTTTCCTACTAGACCCAATGGTCAAATCCCATACCAATTTTGTAGCAATTACTTTCCTATGTTCTAACTAATCAATTAAGTCCCAAGTCTAACTTTTGATGATTACTTGCCGTGCTCTAATTGCATGATAGCTTTCCCCTTTAAATTATTCATAGTTTCTTCCAAACATGTATGCTCCTTTGTTTGCATGATCTTAGCCAAAAGGGCCATATTGACAATGTGTTCAAAAGTCATTCTTTACTTTTCTATCCTCTTTGACCTATGAGATGGTCTAATCCTTGGTCTTGGATTCTAGCATTGTCCTTTTCTTATGTGGACCATCAACATAGTGCTTGTATCCAAATGCTCTAAAATGTGCAATGAAGGGCTTCCTATTAGAGTATGCCTCTTGAGGTGTTTTCTCTTTAGCATCTCAATGTGGCTCCAATTGAGGATATATATTAATGTGCTCATTGCTTTACCCCAAAACTTAGTTTGGTGATCCTTTCCTTTCAGTTTACATTGTGCCATTTCCAGGAAAGTTATTTTGCTCCACAATATTATTTTGCTAGTTACTTGCTAAAATGTATAAGTGGTTGTGAGTCAATACTTGGTGCCATTCTCCTTCAAGTAATCAATAAACTCATTGGAAGTGAATTCTTCTCTTCCATCCATATAGAATGGGTTCAAATAGTGGCATAGAATAGATACAATAAACTACAAAATAATAATATTCTCCTCTATAACTATAGAATTGATTCAAATAGTAATCTAACACATCTAAAAGCTTTAAATAGAAATCGGCACTTTTATTTTATCGCATCTAAAAGCTTCTTTAACTCTCCATTCAATGTAAAAAATGAAACAATACATGTTCCTTCAAGTGGGCATTTTACATTATTCCCAACTATCATAATGATGGGTTCTATTAGAAGCCTTAAAGAAGTGTACTCCTCTTTCTTTGCTAGCCATGTGAGGGGGAAGGGAAGCTCCACCATCTAGCACCCAATATTCATTTGCTTTTGAAGTCTAAGCTGAGTAACAAACCTTTTGCTATAAACATCCCCAACTCATGTTTGATAGCATTAATGGAGTCTTTGCCTTTGACAATACCTTGAACTTCCACAAGGTATAGTTTCTTTCATCAAGTTTGCATTTTATGTTGAAGATAGTGGATAGATTTGTGGGGTCTACATGGACATAGCCACATGGTTTCTTCCTTAGCTAGTACTACCACTGCCACTAGTTGACATCACTCCTCTCACCTTTTCTACTATATGAAGCCAATTTTTTACTTGTGCTAGCTTGTTACTCAAAGCACTTCGTGCTTTGACACCATGAAAGAAAGTGCAACATAGTGGAAGATAATAGTGAACATAAGTATAAGAGATAGAATAGGAATGAACACAAACAATTTTACTTTTACCAAACTTATACAAGTGATGTCTAAAGGCTCTATCCACTGTGCACTCCTGCAATGAGTATATACTATATGAGTGTTTAATAGATATGTTGCATCGGAGGATAGCCTTGTCTATGCCTATACAGTATTAGAGACCCACTACTCATAAATGTACATGTTTAGCACCTCATGTAATAAAAAGTCAAAATGAAATTTGAGATGCAATTACATGTTTACATGTAATGGATTATTAGTGTGCTTTGGAAGCAATCCCATGTACTTCCTTCACAATCCAAACTTTGACCAAGTAATTCCATGCATTTCTTTGATTTGCATGTAAAGATCGATGATATTTCCAAACCTCTTCATTGTAATAGAAGTCCACAAAGACATGCAATGGCATGAGATTGTGATCTTGACCTACCACATGAGGTTACAATAAATCTTTCATATGAAAGATTCTAGTTTTGGTATTGGCTATTTTCTACATTTTCTAGAGTAGGGAGTGGAAGTGGCTTTAAAGACCCATACTTTACAATGCTTCGGATACCATGCAGCTTTGCCATAAAAGAAAACCTCATGCTCAATCAAGGGCCTATTTAATCTAACCTTGTAAAGTTGTTTGCCAATAGAACCATGAATTGCAACAAAAAACCTAATTATCCTTTCAATGGATCACCAGTGTCCAATGTTTAAAGGATATATGTCTACAAACACGCAAAATACAACTTTAGCAAATGGCTCAAACATCTAGACGGAGAAATGACACGGTCCATTATGGTAGCTCTCTTTTGGTTGGTCTAAGAAATTTCTCTTTATAGAGAAAAATGGCCTACTTTTTAGTCCAAAACAAACTTGATAGCTTATGCTTCAAACAAACCAATTGAACCTTAGTGATCCTCAAAGTATGAATGGAATTAGGCTTTATGCCTTTTCAATTCCATTTTATGCTTCAAGATATTGGACATCTTCCTTTTGATGGCGATGCACCTTTACAATTAAACACCGTTCCTTCAAAATCTTGACTTGCCATGATTCCATGGCATCGGCCAAATATGTATCTTTGCTAGCCATTCTTCCACCAAAAGGCTGTGGATATGGCATGGGCTGAGTAATTTGCTCAATTTGAAAAAAAAGGAGTGAGAAGGGTCACATTTTTTCTTACACTACTAGATATTGCTAAGGATTCTATGCTAAAAGTTGCAGATCTTGGCCACTATATAGGCACTATTCCATCTTGTTTGTTCTTGTCTCATAAAGGATAGGTGACAATTTCTTCAATAGGCATATGAAATGGCATTTGACACTTTGTGCACCATGCATCATTCTTCAGAATCTTATCTAAGGCCCTCTACTCTCCAAAGACTACCCATTTGTTTTGTGCTACTATCCAAAGACCCCAACCTTTTGTTTTGCTCTAGAACTTTGCATCCTTATTACTCCTAGTCTTCTTATTAGCCTTCTTTTCTTCTTCTAAATTTGGGACGCTCTAAAATATTAGATTGTCTCCACCATAACCATAATTTGAATTGGAAGCTATTAGATTTTTCTCATATTTAGATAAACAAGTATTAGATGCTTGGATTAGGGATTGCAACTTGTTTTGCAATAGTAGACTGGCTATATTTCCAAAGCATCATTTAATTCTCTGATTATCCTATCATAATTACCATGACATTTAAAAAAAAATGTGCAAATCTATTTTAAGTTGAACATGGTTCATCTCTATTATCATGTAATAGCGACCATTGTAAAGGTTTGCAACTATCCATGTTTCTTCTCACTCTTTCTTTCTTTTCTAGTTGATGATAGTAAGATCTTTTAGCAACAATTGGAAGTTGTTCAACCCAAAAGGGAGTGCATGCGAAAAGCGAGCTTTTTTGGCAACCTTGAGTTTTATTCCACATAGACCACTTGGTCCTCTTTTCCTTTTGGGCATATTTAAACACCAATGCCACTCCTCCATTGCCACCACCACCACTACTACCACCATCACTCTCACCACCACATCTTACTCTCTCTCTCCTCATTAGAACCACAACCGATTCTCCTCTCTCTCTCTCTCTCTCTCTCCTCATATGTTGGGGACCAACCACCAACATCTCACTCCCCTCAATAACATTACTACCACTAGCACTGCCACTACACCACCACATCTTACTCTTCTCCTCCTCATCAAAACCACACCCGATTCTCCTCTCTCTCTCTCTCTCTCTTTCTCTCTCTCTCTCTCTCTCTCTCTCATATGTTGGAGACCCCCAACCACTGACATCTCACTCCCCTCAATAACATTTCTCTTTCTCTCTCTCATTTCTTAGAGACCCACAACATGCATCTCCCTCTCCTCCTTCCTCTCAATAACACCCTCTCTCTCTATCTCTCTATCTCTTTCTCTTTTTTACCCCCAACTTTCTCTCTCTCTCTCTCTCTCTCCTTAATTGCTTTACATCACTACATTAACCTTACATGATTATTTTTTATAATATTATCACAATGTTAGTGGTCAAATTACACACACACAAGCGATATCTCACTTTGTATACATTCACATCCCCTCTCTCTCAATTATTTGCATACATGTTATAATTACATCACGATGTATTAGTACTTCAGTTGTGCACACATGAGTAAAACCAGATATATTTACACATTCCTCACACACACACACACACACACACACACACACACACACACACACACACATACTGGGGATCCACAACATGCATCTCCCTCTCCTTTTGAATAACAATCTCCTCCTCTCTCTCTCTCTCTCTCTCTCTCTCTCTCTCTCTCCTTCACCCCTAACTTTTTCATTTATCATCACACACACACACACACACACAATGCATTAGTAGTTCTCTCTCTTTAACTTATTTACATCACTAAATTAAGTTGATGTGCTTATCTTTGATAATACTATCACGATGTTAATGGTTCAATTATGCATATATACGAGATATCACACTACATATACGTTCACATCTTCTCTCTCTCCCTTCTTTACACATATTTTATAATTACATATTGATGTGTTAGTACTTTAACTATGCACACACAAGCAAACTACAGACACATCCACTTATACTTGCACATTGCTCTCTCTCGTCCTCATTTGATTAGGCTTACATATAGATTGCAGTTATGTATTCATTTACAATAGACCCTTGCAAGAAATTACTTCAGCCATATTCTCTTTAGAAGAATACATAAAAGTGTGACATATTCTAAAGAATACATTTGGAATTACTTACCGGAATCTGGATCCTTATGTCTCTTGCACATTTTTTCCTTCAAGTATGTTTGGTATAATG